>NC_088980.1:144156434-144511974 GCF_963932015.1 Anas acuta
CAAAGAGGAAAAGCACACACATTAAAAAAAAATAAGCCTCTTGCTGTAAAATCTCACCAGGAACTTTTTCAATAGGTATCAAGAGCTCTTGAAGTTTTTTTAAGATCTAGGAAGTGGTGGGAGAGGAAGAGGGCAGGGGGAGCTCGGCAGCACATTACAATGCATTTGTATTAAAGCCTCTTGGAGGGGTGGCTGGGGATATTTTATGATTTTACAAGAATCCCTTGTAAACAGAAAAACCCAAAATGACTCAGAGATATCTGAGTTATGAAATCTTGTAAACTTCAGCCCATAATGGAAAATTCTGTGCAGGAAAACATCTGTGTTGATTTAGGTATCAGTGAAACCGAAATGCGTTCTATAAGTAGCAACACTCCAGTAACAAAAACCACAAAAAAGGGGCAAAAAAGCTCCCATCACCTTGTACCGGATTCAGATCTCGGTTGCAGAGACACAAATGTAGAGGAAACACCACTGACTTCAAAGGGAACAGTGCTCCAGACTTACACCGGGCTCGGAGATTAGTGTCTGGCCTTTTACCTCCAGCTGAATAAGTGAGAGGCATAGAGAAAAGAAACTGGGAAGACCCAGTCGTAGTGGATGCACACTGGCTGAGGAAAACTGTTTTGGCTTACAAGAACCCTCCTGGAGTGACACGGAGCCACGAGCCAGCGGTGTGGCTGTTTGTGGGCGTTACACCACCTATCTGCCTGCCTCCCCAGCAACTTTTCACAGCCTGCACTCTGCTGATCCTCAATCAGCACCTTCCATTGGTGACGAACTGTAAGCACAAAGAACATTTCCAATCCAGTGCGACCCTCCTCCTGGTCGGTAGATGTCCAACACGAAACTATACTGTTCAATTCATTAAATAACTGCGAGGAAGTTTCTCAGAGACTGTCATACATATTCAGGCAGAGCGGTGGAGGAACTTTGAAGGCTAATATTCCTGATAATCTGGTGCTTAGGTTAATGTTCCCGAACATTTTGCTCATTAAAAATCAGCCGTTCTCAACAAAAAGACCTTTTACAGATAGGTACAGTTCAAACATCATCAGTGCCAAAGAGTAAAGAGTACATTAGAAAGTTTCAGGAGTAGTGGGTATTTAATACTCAAAGCTAATTTTTAATACCGTGTGTATCAAAATGATAACATCTACCTCTCTCACAGCTCATTGAGCTCTAGCGGAGACACACAATCCGACAGCCCTCCACCGACGGGGAGGCGCTCCCCACCGCACAAGCAATCTCCAAGTTCACGTGCCGAGAAGCAAATCTCAGCATGTCTAAAACTGTGACTCGAATCTGGAACGAAAAAATGTAATTAAAATGGTCTCCCTCAGCTGACAGCTGTAGACAGCCATCCTCCTGATGTGACAACCTTCGTGACAGCAACAGTCCAGAAGCCAGAAGTAAGACAGAAGAGAGCAGCGTATAAAAGTAACAGTGATTACAGAATGCTCCCTGTGCTTAAAATAATAATAAAAAAAGGCTTTTTGTGATCAATAATTAATCCTGGGGAAGAGGGAAGGGTTGCTACGCCCTTGTGCTGAACAAAGAAGCCAGGTGGAGATCTGCCTCTGACCACTAAGCAGTAATGTGGGTTCTCTTCCTCTTCCTCTTCTTCCTCGTGCCTCCTGCTGGGTGCCCAGAGCTTAACAGGCACGGGGAGGGCAAAATCCTGAGCATCCCCCAGATGGATGCTGGTGTCCTCACCACTAATGGGCACACCAACATGTTTGTTGCATGGGCGATGAAACCGAGAGGGCATCTGCTGTGCCGTGAGACCTCGGAGCTGTGAGGAAGCTCAGCCCTTCACCCTCCTCCCTGTGTTCCCCTCGGTGAGCAGTTACGGAGCAGTTCCTACGTGTTTTCATCACTTAAGCAATCAGAGGGAGCTTTTTCGGTGCGTTGCAGTTTACAACAGCAGCCAAAGTGACTTTGGACCATTTGCATACTAATTCATAATTAAAAATGGAAAATGATTCCCAACGGGGTGATTTAAAATTCTGACATTCCCCCCCTCCCTCCCCCCCCGTAAAAGTATGAGGTAAAATGCTGTAAATCCTCATTTCCTTTCACACTGACGAACAGCAGCAGAGCCTTGCCCTGTGCGACAGGAGGGTCTGGAAATCGATTCATTTTCTGACCCCGTCCCCTGAAGGCTGCCAGGGGATGGCAGTGGGGTCATGGCCACCCTCTCTTCTGTACCAGCAACCCAGATAGATCCTTCCCTGAGCACCCAGGGAGAGCTGTCCACATGCCACATCAGTGGGCCTGGGTCTCCAGCCAGGCCGATATGTTACGGCCAGGTCATCCTGAGGGGTGAAAGGGGAGCGGGGATGGGGTTCAAAGCCAGCCCCATGTCAGCCCCAGTCTCCTTTGTCCTGACACAAAGCTGTCCCCAAGACGTAAATGGGAGGAATTGCTATGGTGCCTGGCTCGAGTGGTGGTTTAGACACGTTGTTAGACTCGGGAACATCCAAGTGCCTGGCTCGTCACCTGAAGCTGGGCAGGAGGGCTCCCAGTGTCCACGGGCACTGCTGTGAGCATGAGGGTGCTTTGAAACGCCTGACTTGGCTGCTCCCTTCTTGTGTTCTCATCGGAACCTCCGCAAAGACAGACGCTAATTAGCTTTGACTAATTCATGAAGAAAAAAAAGCTAATTAGCAGCCCTCCAAACTTTGGATGACCTCTCTTCCTGATGCTTGCTGCCGCATCCATAAATTCCTCGCGTGAAGAGAAAGGAGGGCAACAAAAGGGTAAATGGCAGTGGCAGCTCGGGGTCACAACACGAGCTTCACTCAGTAGCCAGAGGCACAAGAAGAGGAACACGGGATGAAAATGGAGGGACTGAGGGACTCAGCACCCCACAGCTGCCTCCTGCATGTCCCCAAGGCCGCCTCACCCCATGTGCCATGCTCTCGGGCCTTCCCCGCCATGGCCGCCTCACACAGGGGCTCCGCCGAGCCCATGAAGGACTCGGCCACCAGCCAGCAGCTCTGAGGCCTTCCTGGTCCTTCCAGAGAAAAACCCCACAAGTCGAGACGGTTGCTGCCCCCCTTCCCCTTCGGGGGACATCTCAGACAGACAAGCCCTCCCGAAATGCACCCGCTCCACCCACGGCTGATCCCCAGACAAGGGCTGGAGGCAAGCTCGGCAGTTTGCAAACGGCTCCTAGGAACTCTCCCATTACAGATGTAGGCTGAAAGTGAACCATTTACCTTGGCATGAAAGCCCAAGCTATTCTTTCCTACATTTTTCCCAGTAAAAAGAATTTATTTGCATTGCAAGACGTCTGAAGAGCTTATATTGGCCGATAACGCTGATACCGCAGTATCAGACGATGCTTGCTGAGGACGCCCATCCATTCGGGTTGGAATTTCAAAACGTCTGGACTGGAATCAGCTCATCCCACCCCAATTTTTCTTTCTGATAACATTGTATTAGCCGTCTCCTTTAACTCTCTGTTTCCTGGCTGAATTAAAGAAGAAAATTACCAAGAAATGTGTGTGTTTAGAAGGCTTCAGCTCCATGATTCCTGGTTAAAATAAATTTGAAGACATGATTAACATTGAATGCATTGATCTATCTATTTATCCAGGAAGATGATGTTTTAATATACCCAGGCCAAACGGTAATTCATGTGCAAACATATTTGAATTGAAAAATGAAAGTCAACCATGAATTATTCTACTATCCATCATATTTACAAAAGCAGCTATGGCCATTTTTAGCTGGCTAAATCACAACATCATCCCTAGATATACAGAGCAATATATCTAATAGCGCCTTCGAGCTTTTTCTGGCTCATCTGTAACTTTGTTTTTTAATGCGTTCACTCAATTTACACTTGATTTCTTAAAAATTGTATGTTTGATATCTGTTTCCCCTGCAATTCCTAGGAATGTAGATAAAATTACCTCAGCTGAAAAAGACAAACAATTGTCTCTCTTCTCAGCCTATTTTGTATATACTCTGCTTCCACATTTCTTCTGAATATCTGGCAGTTTCTTTGTTTTCTGTGTGTTGTCTTTCACATAGCAACAGAAGAAATTGCAGGGGTAAAGAGGAAAAAAAAAAACTTCACACGGGAAAATATGAGCTCCTCTTGAATCCAAAGAACTCGGTACACTCAGAAGAGCTAATTAACAAGCTAAATAACATACTCTGGAAGCAAACACTGACGCACAAACACAAAACAAGGAATGAGAATCTGGGGGTCATGGAGAATCACAACATAAACATGAGTCAACAAAGTAATGCCGTTCCAAAAAACAAACAAAATCCTGATTTTTAGGAAAATGAGTGGCATACATAGAAAATGGGAGTTAATTACTCAGTTGCATTCCTGAGTCCAGGCTCAGACAATGCGCTTTCACATAGATACAGCAGCAGACAAATTTAAAATGGCCCAGCCCCTGAACAGAAGAATAAAAGTCACAAGAGATTTAAGAAATGTAACTGATGACCAAAGGATAATAGAATTAGATGTACATAGCCTAATATAAGAGAGAACTGCAAAATATAGAAGATAAGATAAAGAGAAATTGAATTTAAATATATAAAAAAGTGGAAGATTTCTATGTCCAACAGTGGACAAACAAAACCATCTACAATTGCAACAAAACGCATTTTTGTTGGATACCAAGGGAGAAATAACTCAATATTAAGGGTAGTGAACACTGGAAAAAGGCTTCCTAAACCCACTGCAATATTAACTTCATGGAAGTTTTCAACAGCAGCTTAGACAAATGAGATCAGGGCAAGACTTTTTCTTGTCCCAGTGCCAGAGACTGGATCATTTCTTGCAAATGTGTGTCGCTGCTTTGGGATTCTTACTAAAATAGAGTCCTGCTCCAGAAGGGAGGCTGAGGATGGAGCAGTAATACAGGTAGCAACAGCCCAGGGCAGAACACACAAACAATCAAACAATAATGAATCACGCAGCACCTCTTCAGATCCCGGCCAGGATAATAGTTTGTGTCTCACAAGAGACATTCATTGCACTGCCAATTCACTGACGCTACCCCATGCCAAGATCCTTGATGTTCATCTTCACACTGCAGAAGTGTATTCCTATATTTAGCTAAACAGCCAGACCTGACAAATAAATGTTTCATCGGCAGTCTTGATTAGCAAAGATGGAAGAGCACAGATCTCTGCTGCAGATACAGTTCCTGAAAAAAAATAAAAATAATCCCCAACCAAACTGCAGGAAAGTTGTATTGTGGGTCCCTGTTTGCTTTATGGACCATAAGCGATTGCAAAAGTCACAGGTTTCCACCTCCTGGCTGCACCGCGCTGCAAGGCAGCTGCCCTGTGCCCACAGGCACAAGCTCGGGGTGCTGATCCAGCAGTGCCTAATCTCACTCCTTGCCACACCTGATTCCCCCACAGAGCCCGTATAAAATACCCAATTCATTATGTCCACTCCATTCCCGGAGGTGATTGAAATAAAAAGCTGTTCTGGCAGAAAAGCTTAGGAAATGAAACACGAGAGAGATGGGGAATGAGAAGGAGAAAAATAGAAATCAAGAATAGAAAAAAGCACTCAACCAGGTGGATGGAATGAGTCCAGAATTACTTATAGCTCCAGAACGGAGAGAAAAAGAAGAAAATGAACACCTGGGCACATTGTGAGATTAAAAGTGTGTTTAGTGTGTGTGTCCCAAAAAGGGCAAGTCAGAGATATGAACTATGGACTGAGAAAAGAAATTCTCTTTCCCACAAAGATGAAATCTCAGTATTTAGGTTCAGGAAAGAAGTATTTATTCATGAAGATAGCTTTTCCCTTCCCTGCCAGAAGTAATGAAGATCACACTGAAAATCTAGCACCTGCACATGATTACCAGTTATTTAACCACAATCAAAATATTTTTTAAAATGTAAATTAATTACACTGATGGCCAGAACTGGCAGTTGTAGCCAAACCTCCCCATGAAATTCCCTCCGTGAAGCTGTGATTGCCACGGGCTATAATTAAAAAAAATTGTCTATGTCTGAGGTCCCAGCTATTTTCCCACAGAAAATCCAAAGAGATCCAAGACTTTTACACTTTGTGGAAACCACAAACATGGGGAACAGACCCGAGAAGGTACCACTTGGGCTGGATGCCCAGCACTGCGGTGGTATTTTAGCACCCTTCCATCTCTGTTGTTCCTTTTTACTGTTTTTCATGAAGGAGGAGTTATCAAGAGTGCTGATTGTGCTTGATTAACAATGAATTATTAAACTACATCTAAACTGAGTCTTCTAAATTCAATCAAGCCTCCTTCTTTCCCTATCTACAGGGAGATGTTCTGGTCCAACCGATGTTGACTTACTGTAATGCTTTGCCCTCCTTAATATGCCTTAGAGTTCTCAAAAGGAAAAAAATAAATCACAAGCACTATGGGCTCATTCTGGTGCTCCAGACAAGCAGGTGGAAAAGCCTAGCAAAGCCAAATCAGCAGGGCATTGGCCTCCCAAGACCTCAAACCCCAAAGCTTTATCCCGTGGTAGATCTGCAGCTCTGCAGCATGCACCGAAGAGGTGGGTTGCAGGTCCTGCGCACACGGCGTGCATCAGCTCGTGTGCAGCCTGACACGGGGCCTGCTGAACGGATGCTCTTCTGCACGGCTTGTCATCGAGAGGGGATTTGGTGTCAGTTTTCGGCAGTTTTGTTACAAAAGGTGTTGGAGCGGCTTGGCTGAGACAGTTAGATACGGGTGGTGCAGAGGTAAACGGGCCACTCCCTCATCTAATCCAGGAACTGAAAGCACCTCTTTAAAAGAGGTGTTATTAATAAAACTTCAAAGGCCTGCTGACATGCCCAAACACACACAGAAAAGGAGATTTTGCAACTGCACGGCGTGTGAGGCTAGGGCCTGCTAACACCCAGCCACGACCCAGCACTGAGAGGGAGAGCAGATGGCTCTACACAAACACACCTTGGCCACCCCAACGTCAATCTCGTGTCCCCTGCCCCTCAGCTCCCCTGGCAACTTTTTTGTTGTTTTAACATCATATTTTCCTATTTTTAAGAACCTGCTTCCTGGAGCTATAGGAAAGACCTATGCAAACAACGAGGGGAAGCTGACGACACCGGAGAAAGAGCAAAGCTGGCTGACAAACGTGAAATAAATCAGCTGAAAAACAGCCGTGTCTTTCCGCTACACTGATGCAGTCACAAGGAATTCCTGTAAAAGAGGAATGGGGGAAAAAACACAGCACAGCACAGCACCAGGACTCGCTGCTGCTGCTCTGGGCTGGCCACGTCCCGTCCTTTACCGGGGCCTTGATCGCGGCCTGCAGAACGGGTGCTGGCGGAGTCAGAACATGTTTAATTCAAAACCCAAACAAACTTCTCCTTCTGGCTTGCAAATATTACATCACTGAGGTAAGGGATTGGCAATACTACAACTAACCGCGGGAGGCCAGGAGTTCAGGTTCTCTGATCCCGGAGGCTACTTGGAAGTAAGCTTTGGGTGCTGGTCCTCACGGGACAGCTCCTCAGGGTAGCTGACTCCAAGCTCCTTGGCATATCCTTTATGCTGTATGCCCTAAAACAGAGCACAGGGCTAGTACCAACCCGTGAGGGTCACACTGGGGCAGAAAGCTGGGCATGTAGGTGCTCTGGTGTTGGGACTGCTCTTTTGGAGATGCTGTCCTCTGCCAGGCCAAGCCACATCACTGCTGGGTAAACCACGCCAGCTACTTTTCAATAAGATTCTCCCAGTCTGCTGGGCCCATGGCTCCAAAGCCTGTTATTGTCATAAAAACTATGTAAAATCAGGTCTGTGCCATCCACCAGGGGTGGTCCAGGGCAGAACCAGGGCTATGGGCACAGGAATCAGGAGATGTGACACCTTTAGTCACAATGATGCCGCCTAACACAATCCCTTTTTCCTCCTAGTTCTCTCACAGCGGGGTTCTTGGGAAGATTATTTATAAAGCCCTCTTCGGTGCACCTTGATTTAATCAGATATAGTCTGAATATCCCAAGACGTATTAATTACCATCGCCGCACAAGTGCAACTGAAGAAGCAAAATGTTTTTCATTTGCATGGGCTGAGTATTTGTTTAAAACATTCTTGGTATCATTAGGATCTAATCAAAACACAGTGCATGACAGTTAGGCAGGAAATACAAAAAAAACGGAACACCCAAAAAACTGCCTGCTGCTTAAGTATCCAGTTTTCTAATAATATTGCAGTAATGTCTTGACAGATAATTGGCTTCCAGTTATAATGGAATTCCTTATCTACGTTGGTAAAATTACCTATTGGTCTTTTCAAAAGACAAGGGAAGGTTGGGAAGGAAGTGATAATTCTCTCCAGCATGGAGAGATTTAATCGGGAAGATAAGAAAAGATATATCACCTGACTTCTTTTGGGAAAAAAAAAAAAAAAAGTGATTGAAGTTTATAAAGGCTCCAACCCATTTGGAAAATTATGCAAGTGCAATTTTAAATTAAAATTTATAATAAATTGATTCATAACCGCTTTTTTTTTTTCCTAATGACATGTTTGAAGGTCTCTGCATGTAGAATAAGTTTTACAAATAGAGGTAGGAAAAGTACAAAACATTTAATTTGATTTCCAACTGTTACAAGTTATGAACTCTCCCTTCCCATTTACTATAAAGAATGGATAAAGGTCTAAATTTTAACTTTCTTCATTACTTTGGATTGTTCTGATGTTTCTTTTTTTTTGATTTTCCTTTTTTTTTTTTTTTTTTTTGTCCCAAATCCAGGACGCTATCAAGTGACTCAGTTTCCCAAATCCTGTGCACCCAACCTTGGAGAAGAGCCTTTCAGATGACACTCAAGTCTTCAAGAATCATCACATTGCTTTTGAATTTAAGCTAAAGGATTTTAGGGACTATCCAATGTCCCTGCACTGTGAACAATGCAAACACCTGAATGTGCTCTAACAGCCCTTGCAAACCTGCGCTTCCAGTCTTTGTGGCTTCAGTCCTTCTGCAGCCTTTGGCTTCTGTCGGTCAATCCACATGAAGAAACACATGATCAAAGTCAAGAGCTGTACTGCAGGTTACTTTCAAGAAGAACTTAGTCTTCAAGGTGTCTTAATAATTACAATTGCCTAGGAAGACAAATAAAAGATACTGCCCCAAGTGAAGTGAACATCTGAGCTAGATCTAAAATTCCCCAGTGCTTTTCAAAGAAGTGGTTTTAAAACCTTGGGTTGTATAATTAATCAAGATAGCACTTTATATAGATATTTATATATGTATGTATAATAAATATAAAGTATAATGATAAATGATTCTTTAAATGTTATCTCTTCTAAAATGATGGTATTAATACTTTAATACCAAAGCTAAGCCGTGACTTTAACACACCTCATCAGAAGTGCATTAAACTTTACTTGCCTTTTCTCCAGAAGTGTTGAGGCTCTCTAATCTTTTCCTGGATGTTCTGAATTTTACCTCACCTGGCACATAACATTTTGGAAACAAACTTATCTCTTGTTGAGCTGTCTTCCTAAGGAGGAATCCCTAGGCAAAGCCTTAAGTTTTCATAACAGTTAGTAAATGTAAGCAAGAATAAAGCAGACACTGTAATGTGACCACAGGAGGGGCTGGAGATGTGGGGTGGGGAGAAGACAAATCTACTTTGTTAGCACTTCCAGGCAGTTCTCTCCATACTATGAAAAACTGTCAGCTAAAATCACTAGCTACTTGCAGAGCATAGATGATATCAATAGAAACTACATAATTTGCTAGTTCTGAGAGTTGTGTCCTTTCGTGGAAACAAAACTAGACATACAGAGGTGGCAGTTTCTAAGTAGCGGGAAGTTGTTTAATGCTCTTTATCATGCTTTGATACAGATGGGTTTTAGCCACAAATTCTCACATCAGAGCTGGGCTCTGGCGTGAGGCTCCAAGCAGCACGTTCTCGCTGTGCAGCTGACACCCCAAGTCCATTCGAGATCTCTGTCTGGAGAAACTAGCTGCTCTCCCTCAGGTTTTCACAGGGTTTGAATCCAAATGTATGGTCCAGGTCTGTCCTCCTCACCAGGAGAATAAGCCAAATAAGCTTAAACAGAGTAAGTATTTGCAAGTGGCCTGAAAAAAAAAGAAACCTGCAGCTATCAAGTACTATACAAACATATACGACTCAGAATCTGCTCTTCTGGAGGACTTCCTACCTGATAACTTCTGTGTACTTTATTAACATTCAAGTTTCAGAACACGTATGAGGCATTATCTTCATTTTGCAGATAGGAAACAGAGATATTTATTGAGATAAGGCACAGCGAGGTGAAGCGACTTGCCTGAGGTCACATCAAGGTTTCTGGCAGAGGCACGATCTTTCCAGCTCTTCTGAACTCTAGGCCTCTGCTTTAAATTACAAGACTTCGTCAGGTTTATAGCATCTTGCCCTCCCCTCCTGCCGCCTGTTTGTAGTGCCGAACTTGCTCCGAGCAAAACGCACTCATTGATGAACTCTCTCACTCCTTCCCCAACATCACTTATGGCCTGCGACTTCAAATGAAAGTCTCCGCACTGCAGTCATATTTTACCTACCCGGTTATTCTAATTGAGTATCGAGCAAAGTGGCTAATTAGGAGTCTTCAAGGGACTGTTTGTCTAATTTTGTTTTGGAATGTGTGCTTGCATAAATGCCATACAAGAAAAAGTCTGGAGGCCGCAATCATCTGCAATGTAAAAATATTTCAGTTTCTGTGAAGTTTTCCCTCCCCTGAGGGTTCTAATTCATCTCCACGAGTTGATAAATCAAGTTGGAAGCACCCTCCCCCCGCGCTGGTGCCTAGCAGAAATATGACCCTCTTCTTGTCCAGGCATGCAGACAAGTGATGAATCAGACTTTCCCCAAGAAAATGCTGCAGCTCTTTTCTAAAGGCATATTGCTGCCTGAATAACTCAGCTTTTCCTACAGCCTCTGACTGCATGCCTGCATTTACTTCCCAAGAATGCAAGAGCTATGGTCTGGATCCGACCCGAAGACGGCTATCCGAGTGCTATCCAGCCAGCACCTACAAAAAACGAGGACTGGAGAGCGGCCCAGCCCCTGCAAGGCTGTTTCCCATGAGGTTTCCCTTTGTTTCCATGCAGCAGTCCCAGCTGGTTCTCACGCCGTGCACCCCGGGCACCCCAAAGTAGGTGTGGAGGCAGCCAGGCACGACCTGCTATTGCCTGCACCACCTGCCAGCATCCCTACCTGCTCGAGGCGTTGGAAGACCTTTTCACTACAAGCATTAGCATTCATTACGATCTAAATCACAGGTTTTTCAAAACGGTTTCAACTCATTCAGTCCCTGGGGCGAGTGGATTTCCCCCCAGAACTTTTTCTTCCCCTTCAAAGTGGACCAGGGCCAATTCCGTTTTTGGGTTTTTTTTTTGGCCTGATGAAGGAAAGACAGAAGTTGGCCCAAAGAACAGATTTAGGCCGTTTAGAAATGTAAAAGAGATTTTGCTATAACTTTAAAGACAAAACTGCTCCCAGGAGGATCCAACCCCTCTGTCCCTTTGGCTGTGCTCCTGCCCAGCATCCCACCCCACGCTGCAGCTACTGAAACCTGTGCTTGTCTCATTAGGCATGACGGAGCCAAGCAATCCCGGTCTCACACAGTAACTCATGTGACCCCTAGTAATCATGTCCAGAAATTATGAATGCTCCCATTTTCCAGAAGGAAAGACTTAGGTGGCAATTCCTTAGCTCTGGGTACACACGTGGCTCCACCCCATTTATCCTATTATTTAACCAGGCCAGAAGGTGTGTGGGTGACAACAACATGTGGCATGGCACGGCATGGCCTCAGGCCAGCCAGGAAGGACCTTCTTGCACAGCACCTCCAATTCTGCCCAATTCTCTTCTTCCTCGATTGTTTGTGTTTGGTTTTGCATGTTTTTCCAAACTGCTCTAAAATGCTGGCCTTTAGGAACTGAGAGCAAAAGCTGCATGCGTTGGGAATAAAATGTGGTGCATCCCAGGGCTTCATGGGTGCTAACTGCTGGTCAGCTGTACATGGGCACCAATATTTAAGAAATTTTGTATCAGATCTGGCAGCCCACTAGAACATGAAACAGACTCCCAATCTTGAAATTTTTTTCCACAGCCCTGCTCCCATTTCTTCCTCCTGAGCAGATACTAAACAGACTCTTCTCATCTCCCAAGAGCTGTGTAATAGAAACAGAGTGCTGCAGGAGGTATGCATCCGCATGATTGTTTATTTGGATCACTCTAATCCAGGCTGATTTACACAAGGAGAAGGGTCCCTATTTAGGTGAGCTTGCTTCAGTTCATTCCTACTTCACACTTGCAGCAGGGCTCCCCGAGCACCCTGAGCTAACGCAGATGTTTGGGAGATGAACTGGGAACGGGGACTTACCACAACGTCTGCAGACACCAAGCAGAGAGCAGCCCAGCTGTAACACACAGCCCCCCAGCAGCATCCTCACTAAAATAGCTGCAAGTATGGGCAGCCCGGCCAGAGGCTCAGCCCCATCACCGGGGTGTACAAAAACCCACGGGCACACGTGGCTTTGGGCACCCACGTCCCACCATCGCTGCATGCTCTGCAAACCCAAAAACCAGGTTCCCAGGCACTTACTGAAGCAGACGAGTTAATGACGTGGCACCGATGCTGCTGCTCTCCTCGCACAGCCCACGAGGGGCTGGCACAGGAGGTCCAGGGGGGACCTTCAGCTTCCTGCTCACTTAATGCCAACTAACTTGAAAAATTAATCAAGGAAGTTCACATTAATACGACTGACAGGCAAATGCAATTACAGTGTGCCTAACATTTAATTCAATATGGTTACTGAGTCTAAAAAGCACGTTACTTTCTTTATGAGATTGCTTTGCTATTTATTAGGGAAAAGGCCTCTATAAAATGACTCTTTATCCAGTTGCTGGAAAGAAAAAGCAGTCTGGGAGCTACTCCCATGGCATGGGATTGCTTCACCCACTCCAGCAAGATGCACGTCCTAAAAATGAGACAAAAACCAAGGCCAGAACTGCACTGCTGGTCTTCCGCTTCTTTAGAGTAACTTCTGGGGGACCACTGCGGAAACCCACCCTGCGCTTCTGACCCCATGCAGAGTTCCTATGACAGTCCAAATTCAAATTGTTATGTCTACAGCTTTAACAAGGCCTTTTTTATTTATTTTTTGCTTAGCTAATAAATGTCCTGTTAAATTCTAGGCTTCAAAGCTCTATCAGATGGCAGCGTTTTATCAGTTTAGCGTTCCTGCTTTTGGGGAACAGAATGAGTAGCAGTGGTGACAGAAGAGTCATCTACGTGTAGACTTTAGCACAACTCACTAATGCCTTTTAAATTAATTTGAAAGGCTGCCTTGGCTCACAAAGGCCAGACCTTCCTCTTTTTAATTAAAACTTAAAAAAAGAGAAGAAGAAAAAAAAAAAAAAAGCAGAGTGAATTTATGCCTTAATCTCCCTTTCTGGTCAAACAACGTAGCTTTCCTCACCACTAGCAAGCGGACTTCTTTTTTCCAAGCCCTGCCCTTCACTCATAAACAAAACCAGGCAGGGCCACGTCTCATTATAGCCTGCACAGACACATGGTCCTGCTGAGAGGGCAGCCCCATGCAGCGCGGCGCACAACAGCAGAAGGAGCAGTTGTCTGCAGGTTTCCTATTAGGACAGAGGCGCCGTTCAGACATCGCTGGGGCTGTTCAGAAATTCCAGTTTTAAGCCTCAGTCCGAGGGCTTGGAAACCCGGATGAGAAAATTTGTTGAGGAGTGCATCGGCGTGCAGAGCTGCGCTGCTGCCTGCAAGCACCCTGGACACTGCCAGACAGACGGACAGAGCAAGCAGCTTTGTGAGCATCTGCATGCCATGAGAAACAGGGCAAGACAGGCTAGTAAAAGTGGACATTTTCCCATTTGCTCCTCAGTTTTGGATTTGGGCAAAACAGGACAGATTTGGCTAACGCTGTAGAACTGAGTATGTCAGTAAATAACTCGTTCCTGTGCTAAGCGGTGCTGGTCTTGGTCTCAGAAGTTTACAGCTGTTTTCACAGAGTTTACAGCTGTCTCAATGCAATTAAAAAGGAAGCAGCTTTGAACCCCGCAGTAGCGATTACAGAATTAATCTAGATCTGACAGATAGCTCTAAACACGCATCGGCACAAATATCATTTCCTGATCCACAGATCAAATGTTACAGCAGGTCTGCCAGCCTCTGACAAGGGCAACAGTGCCGAGGTTTTCACGGCAATGAAGATGTTGGTAATTGGGATAAAAGTGTGGATTGCTACTTCCTACGAGAAGAGAGGCTCTTACCACAGTGGCAGCTTTCCCTGATGTCCCTGCACCCGTGTGGCCCTGTGCAGGGCAGGTTATCGCGTTAGGGACACAGCACCCGAGTGCCTCTCACGTGGCAGTCCCCATTGGAAGGGGCCATTTGTCTACACATGAGCAGGGGACCGGTGACAAAAGCCACAGGCATCTGAAAAGCAAACCTCTGCATTGCCCAATCTTCTCCGCTGGCTGCTCTTCCCACCCGAGCAATGTGAGAGGAACATTTGCCCAGGGAGCAAGCACCAGCCCAGCTGCCTTCAAACCCAGGCACTCCAGAGCAGCTCCATGAACCTCCACTTCATTTATTATTAACAAGAAGCTGCAAAAAAAAAAAACCAAACCCACAACACAACAGCACAAGAAGAGCCAGGCCAGTGAAGCCCGAGAGGCCACTCAGTTCACACTCCCCTGCTTCCCCCCTTTTCTTTAGCACCGCAATGAATTTAGGGCTAGCGGGATGCTGGCTGAATCGCCTGCATTGTCTGCAGCCCGGGCTGCTTGGCTTCTGGCTGTGGCACAACCTTCCTGCTATTGGGAGGCATCTGTTTTGCATTCATTTCAAAACGGCTCCATTGTGGTACCCGGCTTTTCTTTAAATCGCTTTTATCGCTGGTCTTATCAGCTTTTGTGAGGCCAAGCAGCCCCGGGAGTAATGGATGCAGGAGGAGGCAGGGGCTGCACCAGCCCCGGCCTGAAAAGCTTCTCCTGGACGTTTTGGGATTTGGGGTGAGAAAGGCGTAAGCGATGCAATGCCTGTCCTGTTGCTTGGATACTTCCGAACTGGTGAAAAGAGCTGAGCTGCTGGCAGGCCCTACCCAGCATTGTATAGATAGATGTACAGATATCTGGGAGCCAACAAACATGACCAGGAGTGTTTGTATTTGGAAAATATGAAGTGACCCTAATGAAAAAATCCCTAAAAATCTACTGCAAATACAAGTCTTTCAGCTCCAAGCTCCAGGCCATTTCTCAGCTAGCTGTCACTTTTCACTTCAAAGGTTATTCCTTAAAGCTAAATAAAATATTTATGTTATCCGGTATGAGGCATGAAAATTTTGTTTTGCTCATTTCTGCACGCAGATTTGAAATCTGCCTGTAATTTCCTTTCTGTTATTCGCAGGTTTAGCTGCGAATATTAAGTGCTCATTATTACCAGCATTGAAAAACCAAGAACCAATCCCAAGGTCAGGCCCGGATATTAAGTGCTGGGTCATTTCCTGCCTCAATGACAACTCTTCCCCAAAACGCAAGCTATCACATCAGATCTATTCGATTTTCTCTATCAGAGGGTATCAAAGTTTATGCCAACTATAGCACGAGGTGTGCTTCTGCCCCGCAGCAAACCTGAGCAGGCTGGAGACTGTCAGACCCCTCTGTGCACGCATGCAGTTGATATAAACATCAGTACTCAACTCATCAAGCAGATTTGTTTTTCTTTATTTATACCAATATATCAAACATATCCAATTTTGTTTGCTTGGTTTCAACCAACTCAGTTAGCAGCTCGCTGCATGTACTGCCTAAATAAATCTCGTAACATTGCCATTCCATTTCTGTTTGTTTAAAAGCCCAGCTTTAGAGCCAGCAGTTCCCAAACCAGAAATGAAAATATATGTTTACTCATCCCTGACCAAATTTAACTCCTGCTAAATTCTGTGTCATTTCACTACTAATTTCATTCAGGGCAAAAGAAAAGTCCAAGGCTTTTTATGTCCTGAGTTAAACATCGAAACTATAGCTTTCGCCAAACAGTGGAAGTGAAAAGTGGCATAAAGTGCTACCGTTATCCATCTATTCCCTGTGCATTTGCTAGCAAAATCTAACCTTTGTAAAGGCCAAAACTTCCTGGTGGTTTTGCATGAGTAAATTTAATGCTGTTCTACTGACCTTGCTCCTGAATTCCATCATACCTGAGCTGCCCCTGGCTCTGATGGTTTTCACTTGCATGGGCAATGGCACTGCACCTTCACCGGCATAGCTGCTGGAATCCATCATATAACGGGCTTTACTGAAGTATTATAAATAGAAATAAAGATTATTAAAGCATTTTACTACCTTCAGTGTAAAAGGCCACAAGTCACCTCCAATCTGGGTCAGGCGAGAGGGAAATCCCTCTCTGTACATGGCAGCTAGCATCCCTGTCAAAGCAGGCATGCAACTAGGAGATGCTCAATGAACCAAAAGCCCCAGCCTCACCTCCAGAGAGGAAGAAAATGTTCATTGTGAGGGAGCATAACCAAATATACAACACGCAACAGCAGGAAGCCACCTTGAAAGCGAAGACCACATCCCCACGCGAGGTGCCTCGTGTCCTCTCAGGTCCTGCCAACACGAAGAAGTTTCACTGCAGGCACTGAAACCTACCCCAATACGCCTGGGGAAACAATCCCATGTGGACATACACTGGGATGTTCAATATAACCCACCTGGTGTGATGGTTTGTGTGGCGGGGCCATTGTCACCTCACATTTGCCCAGCAGGCGGAAGAACAGCCCCATCTGAAGATAATTTTGGATGAGGGTTGCTGTCATGAACTGTGAAATAAAGTTGTCCTCATGCCGACAGCGTAAGGAGCACAAATGAAGAATTACCCAGCAAGTAAACTGTTACCACTTGGGGGATTCAAGTATTAGAGAGAAGCTACTTGAAGCCAATAGGGGGATCAAATATTAAATAATAACATATTAGAAGTAATAAATTAAAGATGAAATATGCTTCACAGTTTCAGTCAGAAGAACCACGCTGCCTTTAATCTGAAAAAACACAACACAACTAAGAACAACCAAGATAGCATTAATCTCCAGCTTCAGTGCTGCGACAGGGAAAAATAAAAAGGCCAGATTTTAATCCCATGTGAGGTTTTATCTCAGTCTCAGCCTGGCAAACCACTCCGAGGTGTTTGTCTTCCCGGCGTTTAGCGGGGAATCAATGGCAACGCGGGGCCAGGAGCCTCCTCATGGCCCAGGCTGCCCGGTGGGCGCGGGCCTGCGAGGCGGCGGCAGCGCCGGGCCTGCGCCGGCTGCACCTCCACATTGGGAGATAAGCATGCCTGCAATCTGTTCCACTTCATGCTAATTACAGGCAAATCCTGTTTAGTCTACTCATGAAAGTAAATTGATTTGCATGGGATTATTTCCAGGGGTAAAAGGGATCTAAGAGTGGCCCAGAGGATTTGGAGCTTTTGGGTGAGATATCGATGAAGTCCCCCGTTGGCTGAACGTCAAGTGCTGCTGATACCGTGTTCGTACAGGTCAACAAATGTGACACAGAGATACCCTCCCTGCAAAGACCCTACACAATACAACTATTTTTTTTTTTTAATTTCTTTCTTTTTAAATAACAGAGTTGTTTCACTCCTGTAAATCTTAAGCTTTGGTTTGCATAGCCAAGAGATCTGGCTATGGTAGATAACTGTTTGAAAATTATTGTGTTTTTTTTTGAAGGTATTCTCTAAGGAGCTACCTTCTTCAGACTAGTTAACACTTCTGAAGGAGACAGATACAGCAATACCGCAGCTTGGCCCTAGCCCTCCCTTTGCCCCGTTTACTCCACTCCTCGGGGACCCATGCATCTTTTTTAAACAAGGCAGAGCTTACGCGCCTCATACATTATTAGCACAGCGTCTTCTCTCCGGGCTTTCCGAGCTCTCCGTTCCCCGCAGAGCCGCTGTTGACACTTCACATGCACCTACTTTGTAGCCCCTTTGTCTTATGACAAGATAATCAGTGCCAGGCAGATAGCTTCCCCTCCACGCAGCCGCTCGGGTGGCTGTGGCGCGGGGCTGTCTGCCTTCCACTGCGCCACCACCGCGCGGGGCTCGGTGACACGAGGAGAGACAGCTGTAGACCTCCAGTCTCCAAATTTCAACTTTCTGGCATTCCCCCATTTTGCATGACAGCATCAGCGCTGTCAGAGAGAAAAAGGAGGATTCAGCGTCTCTCCTGTCATGCTGTGAAGCTCAAAATTTCACATCTACAGCACCTTCATCTTTCAGCAACTGCTGCAGTGGGGTGGGGGGATCGGTCCCTCTCTGCTTCATGGGTACAAATCCAATTTAGGATTGCATTTACTTTACCAATACAGCTATTTTTCTGCACACAACATCAGCTGAACGAGAAGAGGAGAAATTCCACGGTTCCTGTACACCCTGTGCTCAGCTGAAGGTGAGCAATGAGCATGGAGGATTTGGGCAATTGAGCTTCACTTGAGGAGTTATCAAAGGTCTGGGCTTGCGTGAAGGCTCCTAACATAGATACCTTGTGGAGCCTGGCTTTTCTCTTACAAACATACATACATACAGGCCCTTGCTGCCTTTGTGGCACAATCTTTCATCCCTGGACAGGTCTCGCAGTGCCTGGGGTTTCACAGGACCAGCCCTGTGTGCTCCCCCACCTCAAATCTGTGTCTGCATGACAGGGATTACACAGTCCCCTCAAAGACCACTCCATTTCTGCACCAACGATAGTGGATTCACGGATGGTTCTTGTTAGGACATCTAAATGCAGTGAGATTAGCCTAGTAGCGCTGCGACCCACCCTCTCCCTGATTAAGGTGCTTTTTAAGCCATTTTCAGGCTGGCAGCATTTTTAATGCCCTTCGAGCTCAAAACAAAATTCCCTTTGCTTCAGATCTGAAAGCTGGGTGGCTGGGCGAGTAAGTTTTTGTTGTTGTTGTTGAGGCAGATAACTTTCCCCCTTAAGGCTCAGTAAATGTCAGGTATTCAGAATGGCGTCACCCCTCTCAAGTTTCTAAGGCCTCTCTGATGCAGACACTCAACCATAACCAGGGCTTATACACAAGAAACTTCTTTTTTTGCCTGCCCCTTCCAGCACTCGAAAGCTTTTAAAACAGAAAATTCCAAGTCAGCTCCAAGAGGAGAGACAGAATTGCCTTAACCCAGCTCCTCTTCTCTCCCTGCAATTCTTACTTACTGTTTCCATCAGCAACTTTGTTTTAATATGGCATTTTATTCATTCACATCTCATACCCACTGCAGCCACATGTGGCAGGCACCATCGCCTCAATAAGTGCTTGCAGGGACAGAGAAAAGCAAACCCCAGGTCCCTGTGGGACCCCAAATAAAACGGGTCCCTTCGTGTACAGGCCAACAGCTGAAGGCCAACATCCCCCCCACCCAGACAGCACATAGCTCCCGCTCCTGGAAATCAGCGAGCACGATGAAGAAAGACACAGGGCCCAAAAATACAGCCCGGCTGGCACCCCATCCCTCAGCAGCTTACAGGGAAGGCTGCAGCCAGCCACTGATCTCCTCCCTGCCTGCCAACACCCGAGGGCAGCTTGTCTGCAACCCAAGGAGCCTCCAGGCACCGAGCCAAAGCAACGCTATGTGTTCCTCACTCCACGACACCTCGGTTTGCAGCAGCCCAGGGTTTGGCCCAGGAAACGGGCTCCCCCGGTCACTTCATCCAGCATCCCCCTTCCAGGGAGGTTTATCTCCACTGGTTCAGTCTGGCGAAGCAACGTTGCAAGGCATTTGGCCAGGCTTGATGGTGGGTGTATCTAGAACCCATTCAACAGACAGTAATGACAAGAGAAGCCTGCGATTCCCAAACTTAACTAATCTGAAGAATAATAAGAATTCAGGCTGGATCAGGAGAGCTCCTCTGCTAACTCACTTTATTGTCGGTATTGACCAGCACAATCTGGCCAAATCCCCAGTGCAAACGAGCAGTTTTAGCCAATATCGTCACCGAGCCAACAAGTCTTAATTTGCTACAGGAAATGCTCATTTTACTGTATCTTGTGCATCTGGCAATGGCTAAAATGCATCTAACTTAGTCAACAGTCAGATGTGATGAAACACAGCCAGCATTTTTCCACTGGCGTAACGCAGAGCTCAGCAGACGGGCTGAATCCAAAATCTGAGCACCACTGAACATCAGATGTTTCTACATTCATTTTCAATTAAATGTTTTTGTGCAGGACTCTGAGAGGGAAAGAGGCTGTCTAGAGATATGCTACATGACAGAAGATACACAAAGGAGAACAAATAAATAAAAGCACCTACACAAAGTGTAAGCCTGTGCCATAGCAGTGCAGAGAAGCTCTCTGCTTGCAAATGGGGTTTTCCCCCCACCCACTCAATAAAGATAGTTTATTTCTTGAAAACTCAGAGTTTGTTGTTTTTTTGTTTCTTTGTCAGCTGCCCAATACAAATAATTAAGTTCAACAATTTGTTCCCATCTGAAACCTATTAAAGCCTTCTGACCCACGTTAGATCAAATCCCCAGTATTTGTTTTGCATTTGGATACCATTCTGTAAACACGCGGTCTCCCTCCAGCCCTTGGTCACAGGGGACCATCGTCTTCCCAGGTGCCAAAGCCACGCAGCGCAGGACGGAGCGGCCGATCCCCCCGTCCACCTTCCCCCACCTCCTCCCTCCATGCACGCTCTGGTTTCAAGTTTTCCAGGACGGAAAGAGAAGCACATGAAGACTGGGAAAATTCTCCTCCGCTGCTGGAAAACATGACTAACAAGCATCCGAGATGGCTTCAGGACTGCCTCGTTCTCCCAACAGAACAGAGACGTCGGTTGCTAATGTGGAAAGCCCACACTCGCAGCAATCACGCTTAATTTCTGACTCACTCCCATTGGCATCGGTCATTTCTCCCTCTCCCCTTTGATTTTCTCTTCCCATGAACCCCAAAATGCAGGACCTTGGGAAAAATAACACACCAGCAATTACATCGTATTTTAAATTCCCTTTAAAACACGTCTGCATTATTCTTGATCAAAGGAAAAGACCGAGTGATAACCTGCATACCTGAAAACAATACTTTGAGGATCACTTCCTCATTACATCAATTTAGAAATATTCAATTTTTGGTACCACTTGGCTACTTAGGCTTAGTTTATATGAAGAAGTATCTCCCTTCTCTTCTGTTTTCTAGAATAGAATATAGAACATAAAAAATCCCCCACTTAATTCTTTGTTAGTTGTCTTTTTCCATGGCACTAAAATCTGTCTTATACCAAAGTATGAGTTCAAATTAAGAAAAACATTACTGAATATATAGAGAGAGCTAAAAAAAATCAAGTCCTTGATGAAGTGCACAGACATTCCTGGTCAAAGCAGGGGCAAGAAACTGGGTCTCGGTGGCAGCTGGCATCTATTTCCCTCTAAGCAAGCAGGGCTTCGTGTTGAAGTCGGGGGCTTTCTCGCTTCCTCCCTTCTTCACACCACCCCTCGCGTTGGCGGCTTTATTTCGGTCTGCCACGTGTAACAGGGTTGGGACCAGCTCTCGGATCTGCCACTTTCCTTGTGGGAGGTATCAGTTCGGTTTAAGAGCGAGTGGGAAAGGCAGCGTCTGATTTTGCAAACACAACTGGCGCACACAGATATTTTTATTCCCTTGCCTTCCCACCAAGAGGTCTAAGCTCTCAACCACTGAGCGTAAGGTGGGGCGAAACACACGGATTAACCCCGAGGCTGCAGGTGGGAGGCCCTACAGTCTTCACCAAGGAGTTAATCCTGCTATCCCCCACTGCTTTGCTGCAGCCCCGTGGGTAGGAAGATGCCTTGGATGTGCCAAATGTTTCCCCCGCTCCCCTGCTGTAGGCATCTGAGGTTTGCCTAATTTTTGGTCACTACGTGAAGCTCAGCCCCAAAGTGGTTGTTCTGCACTCCTCCAGCAGTGCATGCTCACAGAGTAATCTCTCCACATTGCATTTTTTCCCAAAAAAATAATAGCCCAAGGCTGGAAGCCCCCTGAGCTCCTTTCCTGCTCCCCTGGGGGCAAGGAGCGCTGCGCTGGGCTGCCAGAAATGCATGGCCCCAAAGAGACAAAGCAAGCGAACCGGTGTGGTGTTTTATCCCGGGGCTTAACAAAAGGAGGCTGCCCGTCAGCCTGCTCTAACAGGATGCCTTACACGAGCATTTAGCATTCAATCAGAGCTGCTCCTGGCCGTGCATTCCCCGCTGGCTCCCCAAAACCCAGGGCCACCTCGTTTTGGTCCGTAGGCATGCCTGGCAGGAGAGCAGAGCTGTTCACTCAGGTGATTAGTTATGCAAATAAGTGGAAAAAACACCTAAAATCAACGCTGAAGGTGAAGTACAAATGGGATTCATTTCCCAAACTGCAGAGCCTTCGAGTGCTACTGGAGTCAGCAGCAGCATCTACAAGTACTCAGCACATTTGGAAGAAAAAAAAAAACAACACATCAATACTTTGATGGATTATTTTTTCTGTATGGAAATGCTACTTTAATGTAATTTCCCTAGTGTATTTAAAATGACAGCATACATATCTTTCTTCTGATCCAAAGTAAAGTTTTTTCACATCTCAAAGCCAGCTGAAAACACTTACAACCTACGAATGCAAAACCCTGGAAAACAGAAGTGAAGTCTCCCTATATATATACACTCAGCTTTTTCCTGCAAGTGATCAGGACTGACGGAGGGCTCTGGAGTTTTCAGTTGTGGCAAAAATGGTGACAGTTCTTCAGTGAATACAGGAGAATCCAGAAAAATGAATCCTTAATCTGCCTTCTGCTTCTCGTGCTCAGCACATGGGTCTCTGCCTTCCCAGCACTCTTGGAGCAGGCTGTGAAGGAGAAACAGCTCCATGGTGCAATAAAAGTTGAAGCAATTTAAGTAATTCCCCCCCACCCCCGGCCAGGAAAAAAAAAAAAATAAGATGGAGGGGGAGAAGGGGACAGACCCACATTCATATCTGCAGGGAAGAAAGCCAAAAGCATTCCTCATTAAACTCCATTTAAACACTCCTTGTGCAAAATGGTTACACGATGCAAGAAAGCAGCAAGACGAACTTCATTTCCAGGGAAAAGAAATACCTGGTTAGAAAAAGCAGTTTGAATGAAGCCGGCGGAGATCATGTGGACGTAATCCTCAAAGCTATTTCCAGCTAGGCAACAGTAATGAGAAAAATTCTTCAGCTAAAGAAGCGGGCTACTTTCGAGCTGCATTCCTTTCCATCTAGGTTTACCCTCTTCTTCCCTTCCCCAAAATATCCTATACCTAGGGAGCAAAACCAAAGAAGTTGTGGGTTTTTCTTTGTTTTGTTCTGTGTTTGGTTTCTGTTTAGGAGCAACTGTTTCATAACCATAACGTTCGCAAGCGCTGTTTGCTTTTCAGACAGATGTTGCATTGTAATTCCGTCCAAATGAGATTTTTTTTTTTTTTTTGATTAGGGAACAAAGCTGATAAGAGCAAAACCACTGGGGCCAGACGAAATCTGTGGGACTTCTGATGAACTGGTTTGCAAGCTCGCCTGAGAGCAGCGAGACTGCCCGGTTGTACTTCCAGGACAGCTTCAGCAGCAGCTGCTCTCTGCCTCCTTCTCCGAAATAAGCCTCGGGCAGACGTCCTCTCGTCATGCATCAGAGGGCTGGGGTCTAACAAGCTCCTGGGGACAGAGGCAAGAAAGGAGAGTGGCTAACGGGAGCAGGACGCCGGGGACCCACAGTGTGCGAGCCCTTTCCCCGTGAGCCCACGCTCACTGAGTCTACACGAACACGTCATGATGCCAAAGGACCTCCATGGCCTGAAACGAGGCTTGTTAAAGAGGAGATAAGGGGAAAAAACCCACCCCCAAACGCCAGGGGGAAACGATGTGCCCAGAAGGTCGCCTTCCTGCACAAAGGGAAAAAATGCCGGCTCCGAGGCAATCCGCGCTGCATTAATAGAAGCCAGAGAGCCAGCAGCTGCTCTGCAGATGCCACTTTCCACATCTTTACTGCCAAAGCAACCAACTCAGGACTCTGAATTTCCATTAATCTTCTCGGGCACTGATGGGCCGCAGCGAGCAATTTGCACAGTCCCCTCCGTGCATCCTGGGCGTCTGTGGAGAGCCCGCGGAGAACGACGGCGCTGGGGTTAACTAAGCCTGACTCTGATGGAAAGCAGATGCCATTTAATTATTTGGGGGGGCTTCTACTAATTATAACCCGTGGAAGTATATTTTATAGTACACCAAAGAGCAGAACTAACAAGAGCCCAAGGCTACCAGCGCACAGATCCTCCAGTGCCATTAAAAGTGTAGGAGTGGGAAGGCCATCGGGCCACTTCAACAAGGAGAGCCCTCATTTCTGCCGCTAGAGTAAGTCCTGCACACAAGGAGTAGCATGGTGTTAGTTCAGGCTCCTCTGCTACCCGATCTTTTCATCAAGAAAAAAAGTAATAATTAGAAATTAAGATTAAATGTGTGTTAATCCTGAAGCTTCTTTCCTAGCCTTCGGCCTCATGAACACAGCATCACTCTCGTATAACGCAGCTTTTGGCAGCTGTTTTTTTTTTTTTTAAAGCTGTTTCACATTTTCTGTAAGAGCCCCTGAATTACGTAACAGGATCTTGGTCAAAAATGAAGAATTTTAAGCATCTTTTTCCCCCGTCTGCATGGTGATTTCAGAGGAATCTAAACCACGAGGCTCTTCTAAGCCATTAGTTCCCATTCTGCTATGTTTGGAAGAAAATACTTTCAACGAAGGGTGAGGTAGGAGGTAGTGGCAGATATCCAGATAAGTTCATTTCTTTGGTACATATGCGATCATTTCTCAGTAGAAAAAAAAAATCCAAATGACCTCAATTTTTGTGCCTGAAGTTCACTTTTCACAGCATTTTAAACGCACCACCACCCCAAACGCTCTTCAGATCTAATACATGCAACAATCCCAGGAAATTCCTTTTGGTTTACTCTCTACTTACAAAGAACGTAAAGATGAAAGACAGATGAAATTCATTTCTCTTAAATTCTTTCAATGGCATGCAAGCAGCCCGGGCTCTAAATACAGTGCTAATTATGGGTAGCGGGCCTTTTTCTATTTACATGGCCGGGCTAGAAGTTACAATGTGGTGTAGGGACTACAAAAATTCCTGGCTTAATAGGTAACGCTTGTGGCCCTTCCCTGTGAAGATGCTGTCTGCAAGCAGGGGACCACGATGGGGTTAAAATGCACATCGAGGCATGAAGAGTGAGATTTTAAATCACCTGTAGTAAAGGCTACGGTAATCTTACCTCTAAGTTAAAAAATGCCACGGGCATCATTCTCCCCGAGTTTTTATTTTCACGCTGAGGGTTATCACATGAAAAGCTGTACCTGGGCATCAAGAGGGAGCAGAAACAGAAGCAAAGGTTTGCGTAGAAAGGTAACTTGCTGTCCTTCGTGGGAAGAAAAGCCAGCCTGGCTCTTCAGGTATCAACTCATGGCAGGACTCCCAGCTGCCCAGGTTAGCAGCAGTTTATACATCACTTGCTGTACTCAGCACATCTTTAACGTCAGGGAAAGAAGCCTGGAGGACTCCTGTGCAAGCGCCTTGCCTCAAAGCCCTTTTCCTTCGGGGTCGGGCGAGGAATGACATGCTTCCAGATTTACAACTGGAACTAGACTCCTGTCGTGCCTCTCCACCTTCAACTTGGCCCAACACGTCGCTCTCCTGCTGCTGAATAAAGACCTCAAGTCCCACATCTCCTTACACCTCAGGACTGCTCCTCTGGCAGACGAGGATGGCAGCAGACAGCAAGCACAAGGCTGGAGGCTT
This sequence comes from Anas acuta, assembly GCF_963932015.1. Lineage (NCBI taxonomy): Eukaryota > Metazoa > Chordata > Aves > Anseriformes > Anatidae > Anas > Anas acuta. The sequence goes on from NC_088980.1 coordinate 144,182,247, forward strand.
CACCCTGCCTGCCCCGCAGCATCGCAGCTTTGCCAGACACCCCAGCACTTGTGCAGCCTGGAGACTGTCCTGCTCACTTGAAATCCCCCAGAAAAGACAAAACCTGACGTGCCAGGTAGCAAAGAAAGGATTTTTTTTTGCACAACAGTTTCCTCCCTTAACAGGAGACGCACGGCTGGGGCTTGCTGAGGAGCGGAGGGGCTGGCCTGAACTCTTAGCGCGCTTCTCCCCCTTCTTGAGCGAGCCCTGGCGTCCTGACCAGATGCTGGGAGCCATTCCAGCTCCATCTGTTCGAGAGTTTTGAGTTGTGCAACATAAATTTTACTTTAATGTGTGGTAATAATGACCTCCGAAACCCCATCTTGCCTCTTTCAAATGCGCGAGCTGAAAGCCAGCGTTCCCATCCGTTAACACGTTAAGTGCTGCGGGGTGCATGTTAATGCTGTTTATGAAGATTAAGCCACGCAAATTCCCATCAGCACTAATGCTGGTTTCATGACCTAATCGCCAAGAAACGCAGAAAAACGTATCTTTGAGAAGTGCAGGGCTCCCTCCTGCACTCCCTATCCACGCCCGTCTGATCACTCCCACCTTCACCCATCCCACGTGCATCCATCCTCGTTAGGTCTCGCAAGCTGGGCAGGTTCAGGACAGGTCAAGCATCCAGACTAAATGCTTTTACAAACGTTACAATGTGCTCCAGAAAGTCTCTGGTGCTTCATTACAGTGAGCTTTCTGTCCTAAGGTAATACCAAGTCAGTGCTAGGGTTTGTCAAAGAGTTTGAAAATCTTAAACTTTGCTGAGAGTTACTCTTTTGGCACTCCTGCACATACATCTGGACGATCTGCTTTAACAAACCAAAAACAAATGTTGGCTGGGCTGGCTTTCTGTATTTCTGCTTTTTTCACAGCCAACCTATCTCCTTTCACCTACTTTTTCAACGGCAAAATAGAGACACAAAAGCTGATGAACCAAGTGTTTTCAAATGTAAATCTCAATTCTCCTGTGAGAAGGCAGAAAGCCGTGTATTTTCCTCCCACAGGATGCTCCCCCCAATCTTCGTTGCTTCATTCTAATTCATGTCCTAGCAGACAGAGAGAAGCACTGAAGTGCTGCTTTCTGGGTGATGTATTATTATCATAATATATGTTATTTGTGTTCGCAAGCACATACTTACAGAGAGACTTTTCCAGGTGGCACATGTTATTCAACGCTTTTTCTTTGGCGAGTAAATATCCAGCTTGGGAAAGAAACAGCATAATGGTTATTTCTTTCCTTTCTGGAAAGATCTTTGCAGAGGTCAAGGTCACAGAAGCAGGAGCCGTGCGAGTGGCAGATTTTGTCAGAAACCAAGGAGGGGGAAGAGTCAGGTCCTAAGGCAGGTTCACACAGAAACAGCCATTCACACCGAGCCCCAGTTCCCAAAGGAGCAGGTTTCCTCTTCATGCTCTCTGGCTTCCTTTATCCTAAGATCGATCGGAAAACCAGACGGCTTCTTTCTCTCCCTGCCACAGCCCCCTTCCTCCCAGAAAACCCCTCAGCCTGCCGACCGGACCTTCTGCTCCCACTCAGCCTGCGCCGCCACGCAGAAATCAGCTTGGGGCTCCACCAGGCCGAGACAGCGGCGTGTTTCCTGCCATTCCTCCCAGTTTACAAACTAAGGTCAAATACGGCAGACAATGGAGCAACAGAATGCTAAGCATCATTTCCCCAAATTATTCAGCTCCTAGGACAGGGCTGCTGTCTGTACACCCAGTTACCCACAGCATAATGCTGTCCTAAGGCAGGGAGAATGAAGTCACACTCGTGGCCTTTGAGGTAAAGGAATTTTTCTTGTGAAGTGTCACCGGTAGCAGCAGATGAACAACAAAGCAGCCCTCTACTCTTTTGATGACGATGTGATTTAACGCACTGGGTACTGAGTACTGCACCAAAGCTTGCCTTTTTGCTTATTGTAGCAGTGAAGGAGACAAAGGGATACAAAAAAAAACTCACACAGATGCTTCCACCCCAAAAAATATTAAAGAAACTAATGATAAAAAAGAGGTCATAATTATGTGCAACATAATCCTGTGCATATCAAAATGTAAATGAATTTACCCAGTAACTTGCTTTGCATTCAGCAATCACACACAAACCTCGTCCTCTGGGACTCCGTGGCTCTGGAAGCCATGCTCACAGAGACGATGATGGACACAAAGCCCTAAGTCTGCAGCGGACCCAGAGGATTACCACACCTCTAATTTGAGATTCTCTGCATTTACTGATCCCAGCATCTCACGCTAACCACTGAGGGGGTGGAAGGGCATCAAAGGAAAAGAAGATATTCTTCCTTCAGTAACTTAGAAAGTCATAAGTTTCAGAGGAACCAAGTGACTAACGAAACAGGATGAAGTTTGATATAGAGCAGCTGATAACACGCATTGAAAAAAAACCCTGTGCCACGTTTTCAAAGCTCCAGCTGGATGCAGTGAAAGAGGAGAACCAGCGATCACTCAGGACGGATTTGCCTGCGATGAATAAAGAACAACAGAGATAAGGCCAAAGCACGATGAAATCACAATTTATTTTGTTTAGGGCGGGGAGCCCAGACTTTTCCCACTGGCCTATTTCTAAAATAAATAGGAAAAAATAACCAACAGTCACAAGCTATAGAGAGTTCAACAACCAAATGGATTTAGCCAGGGGTTCCAAACTCCTAATTCTAATAGCTGGCACTGCAGTCCCTCATCCAGTTCTGGCTTGCCTTTTGATAATTTTTCAATAGCTCTAAACAGTCAAAGAGAATCATATTTTGGGCTTAAGAGTTTTGGAGCAGGGGAGAATCCAGACCTCCTCTTCCTTCCCACATAATGTAACAGATAGACTTAATCTAGTTTCCTCAGCAGGGCTCCCTGCCAAAATATTTAGTCATTTTTAGTCTGTTTGCTTTTGATACAATTATATGTTTCTGTTTTGTCATATCCTTATCTGATTCAGTTTGATATTTGTTCAACATGAGTGTTATGGAATGGGGTTCACTATTTGTGTGCCTGCTCCCAAAGCCCTCCAAGCATCACACTGCAGAACACACACATCCAAACCTCCCCTGTGCTCACACACACAAACGAGGGCAGATTTAGATAATTGCCATATGGAAAAACTAATATGCCCAAGACATCCTGTAAAAGAAGACAATGAGATTGCTAAACTCTTGAGCAGTACATAAATAGAAGTTTCAAGGCTTTTATTTGAGGAAGAGATCAGATCATCCAGCATTCTGTTTGGGCAAATTTGTGTCAAAATGACATTCCAATTTCAGCAGCATACATAAAACCGCACAATTATTTAGCACTGTACAGATTTTACATAACTCTTGAAGTTACTGACTCAATTCATTTCCCTTCCTCCTATAAGACAGATTAATCTGAAATGAATTAAGACAGGCAACCAGAAGTAATGTTACCATAGCCAGTAAACATTCTTTAAACTGTGATATCACTAAGCTGCTTAAAATCCTCACTATCACCGTACGCCGCATCTGCTCAATAATTACTAGCTCTCAAACCACAGATTATGAATATATATTTTGTATGGCAACACGACACGCAAAGCGGCACAGGTAACAGACATCCCCAATGCCAAATATTCATTTGGCGTAGTACTGAATTTTTCAGACACAAAATGTGAGCTGCCCCCTCGCACAGACAGATGCTCTGAGCCCTGAAATCAGGATTCTCATCCCGTCTTTTTAAAAAAAAAAAAAAGAAAAAGAAAGAAAGAAAAAAGGACATCAAACCATCGCGTGCTCACTGCCAGTGATGAGAAACCCACTGGAAACCAGTGGCAGATCCCAAAGCATCAAAGCAGCACTTTGCTACAGGAGGCAGAAATATTTCACACAAAGAAAGACGAGCTACATTACTAAGGACAGGAGTGTTTATCTTCATTACAATTCATCACAGTTTATTAAGATGAACAAAAAACAATGGACAATACCTAGAGCGGAGTGGGGATGAAGTAAAGGAGAGATTCCTCTCACTTAAAAAAAAAAAAAAAGAAAAGAAAAAAGAAAAAAGGCTTTAAATTTTGAGACTAAGACAAGAAGCTCTTTGGGAAAAGGTCTGTTAATTCCTGTAGGACTGTGGTGCTGTCGTGGTTTAGTCCTCTACACCTAAAGGAAATGAAAGTGTTTAACAACAACCCCACAACTCCAGACAAGTCGAGGATAAAAAATAACCACCTCCACCCACAAGCACTTTGGTTTAGAAAAGGTTTCCAGCTGCACTGTGGCACCGTGCACTTAAGAGAGTTTGGTCTAGTAGCAAGCAAATCATCACTGGAGTGTGAAATGCTTGCTGAGGCCTGATTCTGGTCATATGTAAAACTGCATTAACTGCAAAAATAATAAATAAAAATAAAAAATAAATGTCCCAAACTAAAATCATACCGTTCAAAAGACAGACACAGAAAATGGCATGGAATAAGAATAAAGAGAAATTTGTTTAATAAGAATGTTTCATTTCTACGTTTAAAATTAATTTCTCTCAGCTTGCCAAAGAAATATTTATCTCCAGGATCTTAATTCATGATGTCTCAGTCTATACAGTGAGAGACAGCAAAGAATCAAAGGAAGAAATAATTGGCAATGCAACAGTTCCCAGTCCTCATTTGGTTTGTCTCCTCCATCAGTATCTTGCACATACATGTTCTAATACCTGACATCGGAGGCATCTGAATGCGCTTTCAATCTCCAAGAAGAATGCAAGAACATAAGAAAATAGCTGTCTTCCACCTGGGCACTTGTTTATGCTCTGCTTATCAGATTGTTTCCCTTTAATGTAAAAAAAAAAAAAAAAGAAATTAATTTAGTTAGTCACACAGAACTTTTAGTTACTGAGGTGAACTCAGACTACTGGGAAGTTTTCAACCTCTTGTCAGAACTCATTAAGAAAAATGAAGCCAAACACCCCAAGATGCATAGGTTTAGAAGGAAACAGAGCTCTGCTATTAACTCTTCGGTTTCAGGATGTTCCCGTAGCACATGGAGCCTCGTCTCAAAAAAAAGGCTTTTGAATGCAAATGTCACGGAGTTAAAATTTCAGGTAGGACCTGAAATACCTTTAAAGTGTAGTTCTGGAAGAGACTCAAAAGAATCACAGAGAACACAGGCCTACAAGCTGCTTTTTTCAAAGCCAACTCGTACCATTTAATATCAAGTAAAATTATGAATGGCTGGCACGGCTTTGCTGAATGGGTGTGCTTGACAGGACTTCAAATATGCTATTGCACAAATCAAAAGCAATGGACCATGTAAATGTTTCAACAAAATAGGATCAATGCTTGATACAAAGTTACTTAGCCAGTGCTCAAAGTAAAAGAAAATTACAGTCTACAATGAGAATATTTAAGAAGATGATAATTCCCCTACGAAATAAGCCCTCTCTCACTGTTGTCCCTTCTCGCACAACAATAATTAATTTGAGATAAAGGACAAAACTCTGTAAGGACTCCCCGGTGGAATACCGCTTTGTCATTACCCACTATAAAGAGTATCTGCCAAACAAAGGCCTGGAAGCAGCTCAGCCCCAAAGCTTTTGATGAAGTCCTCTAGCACATTTTAAGGAGCTGAGAGCACCCAGCCGCTATTCACCCACCTCTCCCGTGCAGATAAAACCTCACCTGTCTTGCCCACCCATTTGGTTGCTGCATGCCAGATTTGGTTTAGGCTGACATATCTTTGACTACAGATTTGAGGATTTCAGATGATCCGGAGGGGGCATGGGTGGAGGGGGGAAGCTTCTCCTTTTCCGTGTTTCATTAGAAATTATTACGGTTACAAAAATCCAACAAGAAAATTTCACTTCATTAATCCAGCAGACAGAAAAATATTAATCTTTTTTTTTTTTCCTCCCAATATACGACCGCAAAGCTTTAGACAAAAGACAAGCAACTAATCCTCGTTTAAAATAGCTTGCTTTGTCTAAAATACATGTGCCCCTTGGCATTAACTACTTCAGATCTCAGGGGCTTGAGGTTACTTCAGGATTCGGTAACTAATGGAATAATTATATTACTGGGGGCTCAAGCAACAACCTCTACATAGTTTAAATATCTTCCTGTAACTGCTGGGTGATAAACTACATTACACATCCTCCAGAAAGCAATATATTCTGAATGCTCAGACAATATTTATGAGTTTGTTTCAAAGGTTTCTGATTTTATTTAGGGTGTTCAAAGTGTGTAGGCATAGTCAAAGCAATACATTTAAAACCCTGCCATAAATCATTCACTGTGCAAAAGCAAACTTTCATTAAAAAGAAAGCCCTTAATTGGTGAGAACTTCCTGAATGTAAACTGTCACTGTGGATACCACCTCTTGAGCCTTTCTTGTAGCAGATGGTCATTAACTTGCAGCAGAACGGGCACCCCGACCGCCCGGACCCCCGGCTCTGCTGCACCACCCGGTCGGTCCCAGACCGCCTTCCCCTCCCAGGGGACCAGCTCGTCCCAGCCCCAAATGCAACACCTCAATTCCCCATATCAAGGGGCTCCCAGCTGAACCACTGAATGACCATTAGCACAGAGACCCAAGCCCTCTTTACCATTATTCAGATTTTTCTCTACTGCATGCTCTTCAGCTCATGCATTTAATGTGGCAAAGTAAATAGGTATTTACTTAGGGGTGTTAAGGCTTGACTATTAAGATTTCAGCCGTCTCCATGTAAAACAAGGTTTAAGAGAGACTTGGAAAAGGCACAAACTGACAGCCCTCCAGGATGTGAAGCCAAATTCCCACCACTTCCTCCTGAAGGCCTTTTCACACCTGGGTGAAACCATTCACATTTTAATTTACGTGCTTTGACCTCACCGACTGGAGTTGATTTGCCTTCCCTTTCCTGGCTGCTCCAGCTGAAGGAGTCCCAGGGCAGGCTGACACTGCCCAGCAAGGGACCCAGCAAGGATCCTTTCACATGCAAGGATCCCCAGGGCAAACCCAGGTAACACTATCTGGTTAGCCCGGGGGAATTTTGCAAGTGAGGGTTGAAAGACAGAGATGTTGAGAACCACAGAGAATGACAGAATCCAAAACTTCTGCTGAAGACAAGGCATCTTCGGAAGAAAGGCAACTTTAACACACTTCAGTGGAAAAGAAATCCAGAAGAGTCCTTCAAGCTAATTGAGCAATAAACAAGAGAGAAAATATTGCCTTCTGAACCCAACAGAAAGTTTCAAAACAGGGGCATTCAGTTTTGCACATCGCAACTTTTACCTCAACCCTCTACACCTGGGTACAGTTAAATAACAGGAGAAGGCGATGGCGGGGGAGGAACTACAGATACCAGTAAAGCCCTGCTGTTATTTACAAGTATTTTCAGCAGCAGAAACCTCATCCCTTCACACTTAGCTCCCAGCAAAGAACATTACGGTCTCACCTGGAGGAGCACAGCACTGCCCCCATCCTCCTCCAGCTCTTACACCCCACGAACTCGGTGCTGTGGCCCACGTCCCAGCTGTTTTAATTATCAGGAAAACCGAGCAGTTCTCCTATGCAATGTTGATTAATATCATTTAGGAAGCTGACTCTGTAAGCATCAGAAAAATCAAATTAATTTCATCTACGTTACAAAAATCTAATTTATTTCTTTCCTAAGTACTAACTGGTTTGCTTACCCAGATTTTCCAGCAGCGAACGTCACTCTTAAAAGCCGGTCGCTGACCTTCTTGTGATCCACATTTTTCTTGTGCTGGCCAGAATCTCACTTAGCTTTAACCTCCCTTTGTATCATGTACTTGGGAAAAAATACTCTGCAACAGTCCTACTCTTGACAATGCTATCATTCTCACAAAACGTTGCACACAGCCTTATCATCTGCTGTGGTGGCCGTGCTGGGCAAAATCGCCTTCCAGGGCCAATTTCACTATTACGAGCGCTGAGGGAAACGTCCAACTCCTCGTACGGCCACAGCCTATAATGTAACATTTGCCAGCGTAAAGCACTTAGGTATTTTAATATAGATTGCAATTCATGTAATACAAGATCAAACAATGCAGAATGTGAGTAGAAGGGGGAAATCCAGTGGAGTAACAGCAGTAGATTGAGCACCATCCACACAGGAGAGAGTGCAACAAACAAAGACAGCGCTGCCGGTCCCAGCCCAGTCCCCGAGGAGCTATGGTCCATGCTGCTGAACAGGCACCGGCGTAAAAGCTACCACTTGGACAAATTTGATAGTGTCTGTTCAAGGGAGAGATCTAGGCTTGAGCAGGGATGGCTCCCAGATGTGTCACTGCTGAGAAGGAAAACCCAGTCAGGTGAAAAGATTTAGGTCACCTGCATAGCAGGCCTAGGAAAATTCACCCTGGCTGCCTGCCCTGCAGGTGACCTACTGAAAAAAAAGGCTCAAATTTACTCTCCAGACAGACAGCTTTTTACAAAGGAAACTGCAGATTACGGCTCCGCTGGAAATTACCACTTTGGAGATTAGTACGTGCATACGCATACGTGTACGCACAGGCACCCGCGCTTGTGGGTGGAAAGGCCAAGGGGTGCCCGGGCTGCAGTTCTTATCAAAAATACTACTGGTGGCAGCTACCCCACCTCAGCACAACCACCGCTCTCGCCAACACGGCCTCCAGGTCTGAGGTGACAACGTGAGGCACGGCAGCCGTGGGCCACCTGCTCCTGGCCCTCATGGACCGGCTGCGGAGCCAACACGGCCTGCAGGCAGCGGCATGGCCCCCAGCCGGCCTTCGTGCCGGGGCAGGGAGGAAACGTGAGGGGAAAGCTGACACCGGGTGTCATCCAGGAATTCGCTTGATAGCAGCCCTGTGATCAATCGCCCGGGGGAGTGGACTTTTTAGGAATTATCAAGGAATGCAGAGGCAGCCAGAAAGCTCCCTCTGAAGTCTCACGGCAGCCAGTGAGTGACCTGCCTAAATGCCAAGGTGACAGATGCCTGCACCGGGCGCCGTCCTCTCCTCGTGGCCTGGGGGGCTCGCAGCCAGGGCAGAACAGAAAGGCTTTGATGCAGTGCATGGGATACATTTCAGTGGGCACCTACCACCTACTACAGAGCTGTCAGACCGCTTTGTTAGTACAGCCAAGCCTTTAAATAGCAAAACAAGTATTTCTCTTTAACATTTATTTCATTTTAAGTTCTTAAATCAATTTTGATGACGAACTCATCTACAAGGACTTGGTTCCCTTCCTCTGCTAAAATGACAGCTTTCAAAATGTCATCTGCAGCAAGGTACATCACAAGCAAGCTTCATTTGCTGGGTTTTAGACAGCCTTTATTTGTTCGGTGGTATTTGTTTTACATTCTTTAAAATACTTCCCATCCCTCTTCACTTTTACGTTGTTATGTCCTGTAATGTCATAGCTACCGCTGGGTTGGGTTTTCAAAAGGAGTCTCTCTGCCATAAACTCATCCCTGCTTAAATCAACAGCAAATACTTCAAACCCTTTGATCAGCAGTCCTCTAGGAATTAACAATGGTGAGAAACTTCAACTATGAATATTTATTTCCAAATTTCATTGCGAATATTCATTTTCAAAGTTTTAAAAACATGTTGGTGCCCCTTCTCCACAGAGCAAGCAACGTCGGAGTGCAGCTCTGCTTTGGTTGGTCTAATTTGCAAAGGTGCCATCTTCCCAGTGAAAACATCCATTTTTTTCTGAATATGCAACGAAGCTACACCTTGCAGACAGGGAGAAGTAGTGGAGAGTCCAGCAGAAGAAATATTTTCTCTCATTCACAAACTGTTTTAAAGGTCTCGTCATTACAACTTTCCTGCAACAAACTGGCATAATTACACACCGACCTTTGCACGGCCATGGGGGAAAGACTGGAATACCACACAGCCTCTGATATACTGAACTGCAATGTTTTGAAGAGACAAGAAAATGAGTTTTCTAGTTATTTATGTAAGCAATTCAGAAAGCACATTTACTGGTTTCTCATCTCAGAGAGATTTTATTTTGTGGGGACTTTTCAAGGACAAAGGTTTCAATTCCAGCGCTTTACCCAGGAAAAGAAAAGCACAAAAGATGAAAACCCCATAAAATTATTCCAGCTACAAAAAGCACTGCACCGCTTGCTCACACAGGTAACTTCTTGGCATCTCTGGCACACAGAGGGGCCTAGGTCAGCTATATTATGACAGCAGCATTTACTGTTTTGTCTCACGTTTACAGAGCTCTTGATGGATGCTGAGCTGCCCACGCTGCATGGCATCCTCCCCCAGGCACCCACAGCCGCTGCCTCCGGAAGATGAAACACTCCTGCTGCAACAAGGAGTCAATAATGAGACAGAAGAAAAGTCGACTCACATTTCCTTCAGGCAAATTAGAGGGAGGACTCGAGTTCACAGAAAGGTTTGCAACGGAAGGCAGGAGGAAAAACGACTGATAAAATACACCCCCAGAACCTTCCAGGGTGCAGTTTATACGTTCTCACCTCAAACACAAGTACTATATCCGAACGGGGATCTCCAAACATTTGCACACTGGAGCTGCAAATGCCAGAGCCACGCAGAGGCACCACAGCAGCCACTTACCCTGCACTGAGGAGGGAGAGTACTTGCACCCGCGCCAGGCCCAGGACGCAGTGACATCCTGCTATTTTTAGGGAATAATCCTGCCACTCTCAGAGGTGGCTTTGCTTAAAGAGTATGCATAGAGGTCCCTCTGTTTTAGAAAGGGGTGCTGAGCAGCATTTCCCTCAGTTGCAGGAGCCCCCAGCTGGGCCCTGCCCTCCCCACGTGTCCAGGACCTAGCTTTCTCCACCAAGCCCCACCTTTTTGCTTTGATGGGGTGGTGGAGTAACTGTGAAGGGACAAAGGAATTGTCTCCCCTACTCCTCTTCCTTTCCAGAAATCACCCTGTACTTGATTTACAGCAGTTTGCTCACCAGGCTTCCCTGCTTTTATTCTAAATCATTACAGTCTCCTCACAGCAGCCTTCACAGTCTCCCTGCTCTTATTTTCCCAGCCCCAGGCGAGCATGGCTGCACTTCACAGTACCCCATAAGCCGAAACAACGGGCATGAATCGTTTCTGTGCTGCTCATTGCCTCCCTCAGCCAGCACCACCAGCCACGCAAGCCCCAGCGGTGCCCTCTCCGCCTTTCCTGAGAGCATCAGAGACCTGAAAGCAGGGCTGTGAGGCTCCTTTGCATTTCCCCTTCCTTTTCGGTTTCCCGCACTGTAATTAACACCAGGCATGGCAGACAGATAAGTGACAGGGGGTGGAAAGTGGCAGTGAGGTGCTGGCCTTGATGCCCGTAATGGCGGGGTCCTTCCCAGAGCCATGGCGCGTGGGGCGGAGGTTGGCTATTACGGGCCACACGAGCCACGAAGCCAGAAATCACTGAATTGCAAATATAAAGAAAAGGCACCATAAACAACTCCACCTTTACAGTGACAGGAAGGACATACTCCAGCAGTCTTTAAGCATCTGAACTGATGACCTGGGTAGCGCAGCAGAGAGGTGCGTGCCCACTCAAAATGGAGGCCAAGGGTGTCTGAAAGTGTTGGATGTAGGGGAAAAAATACTTGTGTAAGGACTTTTCTAGAAAATCCGAGTTATAAAGCAGCAGATAGAAAAGTCCTGCGTCGCGTTTTCAGTATCACAGCGTCTTCCTACCAGAATAGTCCCATTAAAAACAACTGGAGTATTCGTGCAGTCAGGTATTACTGCACCCGAGTAAAGAATAGCACGATTGTTCATCATTAAACAGACAAAATATGTATCTGAGAGAGTATTTAGCAAAGCAAACTGAGAGGTTTGCAAAAGATTACTGGAGAGGATAAATGTACTGGAGAGAACTGAAGGGAAAAAAAAAAAAAAAAAAGCCTGTTCAGAAAAACCGGGAGGTAGAACTGAATTCCCCCTTCTCAATATTTCTAAGGAATACCATTGCAAAGTTTTGACAATTATGAAGCACGTTAGCTAATCATGGAAATTCATCAAGTATGTCAGAAGTGACAAGGAAAGAGTACTTGACTGCTAAAATTGGATGAGCCACAAAACCTCCTGACAATCACTTACATAAATCACAGGAACATATCCATCATTTGACACAGAAGGTGTTTCCAGAGAGTAATATTTTCATGCCAAGAACAAGAAAGTTTGTATACCTCATTTGGAATCACACCATATTTTGATTATTACCATATCAAAGCATTTCAGTGAAAAAAAAAAAGGGTTATATTTTGGTGGCATAAAACTGAAATATTTGCAAATGAAGCAGAGGAATTTCACGTCCACACAAAGGCAGCACAAAGGCAGGTCACAAGATGCACGCCAACAAATGAAGGTTGAAACTTGCATGTAAGTAGGGAGGAATGACAGTAAACATGCATGTTTTAGGCAGCGCCACTTCAATCAAGGAAGTAACACCAGATTACAAATGTTAATCCTAAATGGTTTACTACGATAGTGGAACAAAAGAAATGAGGCAGGAGGTTTATTGCATTTTGTTTCAAGGACTGTACGTGTGACATTACAGCACATGAAAAGTTAAGAGCACTTAAGTGAGAGCAATTGTAATTTGCTGTTTTCAAGTGTTAGGTTTTGGTTCTGCATTCGTAACTGGAAATGTCCTAGTTTAGTTTATTTTGTTGGTGTTGTTTTTTTTTGTTTGTTTGTTTTTTTAACTTGTGTCTCCTTCAGCTCCTCCTAAATTATTCCAGATATGAATTTATAACATCATTAATACGAAATTTCACTTCTTCCTACCACAAATATATAACCAAGGAAACAAACTGCAATCAATTTGAAGATAAAAGTATTGGTTTTTTTCTTCAATAAAGGAAGCCCTGATCACCTCATGTACATTCTCCAGAGTTTATCCCACCCAGAAGTGGAATTGCTCTTAAACATTTGGCACAGGGCACGCTCTGCATTACTCCCATTACAGCAACTAACTGATTCCCTTTTCCATAAATCCCCCAGTATAGAGAAAGAAACAGCATGTGGACTAACTGGTTAGCAGCTGACCAGCTTCAGCATCAGATAAACAAGGTATGGGTTTCCCTTCAGGAGGGAATGGCACACAAGACACAGTAGGTTGTTCTGTATATAAGGTAACAGAAAAACACAAGGAGCAGCAATAAAATACACACCTTGACACATTATTCCAAGAAGGAATAATCTGCCATCCACAGTGTCTTTCCTTGCTTCTGTAATATATATTTTTTCTTATTCAGTCTAATAGTAGCTCTCAATATCACACCATGGAATTTTATTTAATATCATGCTTTGTCAATATCCCATGGACTTTGAAGATGTCAATGATAGCTTTAAAAATAGCACGCTTGTTCTGTTCTCTACCATTCTTGAAATGCTGTCAAGAGATATATTGATAATTAAATCTCTCTGTACATCAAAAGACATCCCTCAGCCAGGTACAATGCACACACTCCAGCAGTACAATTAGTCTGAGATGGCATCCTAGATTTTCTAGCTAACAAGGTCAAAAGAGAAAAGATGGAAAATAACACCTATTCAACTGCAACCATTGCTGGCATACGCCTGTGAATATGTTTGCTGTGCTTCTTATTTAAATCATAAACTCGTATTACTAGTAGGAGAAAAGGATAGATATTGTAGTCCATAAGTAAAATACAGGACATTTAAAAACTGATTGTAGAGCTATATTTCACATGCCCAGCATGACTAGTAATCGCGCAGCAGTTCTTCACGTAAAAATTTCTGCATGGTTGCCACCTACTTGACAATGAAACAAAAAATAGGCTGTCCCAGTAAGACATCTGCATATAATATCATGTGCAAGTTACCTTGGTTACCAGCATCATAGGCAGGTGAGTATTTTAAAAACAGCATATCTTCAATTATTTTAAAACAATATTTGCCAGAAAACGTGCTCGGTTAGAGCATCGGCCGCACACCTATGTGTAAGCTCGCAGGAGCATGGTAAGCAGCTGTAACTCTTCAACAGTAGCAGCACTGGTTATGGTCACACAAAGGAAACAAAAGAAGCCACTGATATTTACACTTTAGTCTGTTTATGCGACATTATTTTACAAAAGTGGATAAAGCTGAAATCCCGCTTCTTTGGATGACCTGCAGGGAACCCAATATAATACAGCTCAGTAATTTTGCTGTTTACCTCTCCATAGAGAGAGAATTACGTTTCTGTGTACATGCTGTGATTTACAGTGTTCTGTTTTGTTTGTGCTCAGAGATTCCTATTAAGACCATTAAATCATATAGCCACTGATGGACTTCAATTAGCACTGAAAACACACAAGAAACGCTTTGTTAAAATAAAGTTAGCTGACAAAAGACATCCTCGAATCCAAGTTTTCTCATACAGCAAAACAAATAACCTGATGAAACGAAATACAATGGGGAACTAGTTGCAACCTTAACTATGGAGGAACACCCCAGCAGTTCATAATGAGCGCGGGACTGTCACTTATCCTGAAACTCAGCACCAGGCATTGTCCATCCGCTCCATCAGTTCTTTGTTACCAGCTCCGTGATTGTTTGCAAGCATATGAAATCCAATTAACAGTTTTTAGGAACAAGTATCTGGCCTTTGCTAGGAAATGTAACGAACTCCTGGGAGAGAACTCGGAACCCCTCACTGAATTCCTTTTCATTGCACAAGTAGCCCAGGCTCCTTCCCACCCCCAGCCCCAGAGGACGGATTTTGTCACGGTCACTTCACTCAGGGCTGAGCCCTCAGAAAAGCCAGAAGAGGCTCAAATGGACAGGCTCGGAAAATTTTGTGCTCCAGAAATTCATTTGAAACAAGGGTATAAGGCACAGTTTGAGCATAAATTCTGATTAATCAAGGTCTAAGGGCGTGATAAGAGCTTTAAACTTCCATCACCTTCAGCGTTTGGCAGCCCTGTCATCAGAAAACCAAAGCAACTACACAGCAAAAAATTAATTTTGCATTTCTATTTGATAGTCTATCTGCAATCTGCTGCCAATACTGCAAAATTTGGTTTTGTGTTTTTTTACTGTATTAATGTTACATTTAATCTTAAAACTGTTAACAGAAGTTAAAGAATTAAGGTTAAATTAACGATGAAAACAAGTTAAAGAGATGCATAACCTAAAAACCCAAACAACCCTTACTGCTGTCTTTACTTTTCATAAGAAATAAGACATTTCTTTCCCAGTTTCTCCCAACAGAGGTTCTCAGAGATTAGTATTTTTGCTACACAAACTCCTATCTAATAATTATAATAGATGATTTTTTTGTAACAAGACAACCCAGATTTTTTCCTTTATATAAAAAATTAACAAAACAAAAAGAAACACCACTTAAAATAAAGTACTTGAAAAAATCTGTAGTCAAAGTTCTGAGAGGGGGGGAAAAAGCAACAAAAACGAGTATTTCCTTTTTACCTATCTTCTTTCTCACAAACAGCTGAAAAACATTTGCGAAATACCAGTTTAAAAAAAAGCTTACATTAGTTGGCTTGGTCCAAAACGATGTAGTATGCTTTTAATTAGTGTAAAATAAATTCTTCATGTGCTTTTAAGAATAATAGAGGGATTCCAAGAGCAAAATAAATTTGTGCAGTAAATGCACAAAAGGAACTTTCAAACCTTTATACCGATCATATAAACCCTGGCCACTGGGCACGGCGTTCTCCCTCTTGTGCAGCCCTGGAGGGAACGGCTTCTTAATGTTTTAAGCAAGGCATCCCAAATCAGACAATGCCGGTTCTTAGCAGAGATTATGGGAAATTAGTAACACAGCCAAGGACCATATAACACGGACGTCCTAAATGCTGAGCTACTTTCTGAACAGCCGGCAGTGGGAGGAAGGAGCCTCCCGGAATGCCAAGGAATTAAATTTGCCTGTCAGCAAGAATGCACTGGGTTTTGTTTTAGATGGAGGGATACAAAAAGGAGCGAGGGAATGTGGCCAGACCATGGCCCCCTGGTCCTCAGCTTAGAAAGAGACCTAGCTAATGACTGTAATTTTTCTTTTTGCATCTAAACTGATGAAAACATGGCCTATTTAGACCTTCGGGAGGGGAAAAAAAAAAAAAAAAAAAAAAAGCTCCAGAATAATGCAGGTAAATTCTTAACTGCACATAGTGTCAGCCACTGGAGATCCACGGGTAACCAGCAGTAAAGAGCGATGCAGAAGGAAAAATTAGATAAATTTCTGCTCAAGTTGCTAAGGGGAACTTCAACAGAACACACTCCAATATTCCAATACAAAAGGAAAAGTAAAACAATGGATATTTTAATTGCAATCATCTCTTAAATATCTGCTTTCTCTGAAAGCAATAGTACACATTCCACCCAAAATTAGCTGCAAGCTTGTGAGTGTGTTAGTTTCTAGTTTCCTACACTTGCCTTGTGGTATTCATCAGAAGTAACGCAGGTCTTTAAGAAGGTACCCAGCATGCGTTGTTTGGCCTTGTGAAAACACCACCAGGGAAGAGCAACATTTGACTCAGAATTGCCACCTCATAGCAAGGAAACGGCCGTGCCTGCTTTTACAAGCACGCACTTTAACAAATCTCTGTCTAGTTCAAATAAACCAACTGACCTAATTAGCAGACCACAAACCGCAGGACAGACAAGGCAAAAACTTCCCTGGCAAGCGTGTCTGCCTTTCCATCGGTGACTAGGACCACACTAGGTTAATTGCCTTAAAAATGTGCTACAGAGATCATACTTTGACTCGGTATCTAGAAATAAAACTTTCCCTTTTCTGGGTATTTTAACTGCGTTACACAAGCAGTAAGAAAAACAGTCCTGAAGAGAAAAGGATCTGGGCAAAGCACCGCAACTGGCAGGTAGGGCCTCACACCTTCCTCCTATTTCTTTCCACTGATTTAGCACAACCGCATTAGCAGATGGAAAGAAGACAAAGATTTATTTGCTCATAAACACCTCTCGAGTCAGCAGCAGACAGCTGCCCTCTGTCTCGGGGAGAAGGCTGCCTTCTGACTGGCACGCTGAATGTTTTTGTCGATATATATTCGGTGTATTGATATCCGCTGCCTCTCGGCCCCTGTGCTGCCTCTTCCCCGCAGCACGTGACATGAAATCTGACTTCTCAGGAGAAAGAGCATACGTACCCACAACGTTGATCCATACGAGCTCTGGACACAGTGAATAATTTCCCCTCCATCATTCTCCCCCTG
Organism: Anas acuta; assembly: GCF_963932015.1. Classification (NCBI taxonomy): domain Eukaryota; kingdom Metazoa; phylum Chordata; class Aves; order Anseriformes; family Anatidae; genus Anas; species Anas acuta. Next base: position 144,199,380 of record NC_088980.1, read on the forward strand.
ACATTTGTCATCTGCAGAAGAGAACCCAGCCACTTCAAGGCGAGATGCTTCTCGAACCAGCCAACAGCACCGGAGGAACGAGAAACATGCTTTCAAACAAGCGAAACACCCTGATCGGGCATGTGCCCAGGCTCATTTCAGAAGTGGAAGAGATCTGGAGTGAAATTGTGCAATTTGGAGCTCACTCCAGGCCCCCTCTTCCATCTTGTTCCACCAGCTGTAGCTTGCAATCGAGGCAGACTCCAGCTAACAAAGCCATACAATTTAGCTGATCCAATAAAATCATCCAGATGGGAGAGATCCTTCCTCAAATGCCTTGTTATCTTAATTAGATAATAGTTTTTAAAGTTCGTTAGTTCAGGCTGCTAGGAGGCAGACACATACACATGACTCATGGCAATGACTCTCCGGGCAAAGTTCAACCATCTCCTTGCACCTGCAGCTGATTTAGCCGGATTGTTTCTCCCTCCTTCGCCCCTTGCCACATCAGCGCGTGGTTACGCAATTTCCCAGAGTGGGGCAAAACTCCACCGCCCCTTTCCCTCCGTGAAATTTATCTCTGGAAAAGGCCTCCCTTGCCTTCCCTGGAATAAGCCTTTCCTTTCAGCCACCCAGCTATCCACGCCAAATAAAAGAGGCTACACATGCTAAGCGAGCCAAGAAAGGAAAAAAGCCCCAGATGATTTAGGAAAGAGTTTTATATGATTACAAAAACTTTCCAAAAACTAATAACTTTCATAGACTAAGCTGCGTCCTACATTAGCAGAATGATTTGTTTTCCATGATCTCCTTTGGTCTTTAGAAAACTCTCCAAAGCAGCACATTTCAGATGGTAATTTGCTTTAGGTCTGTTAATTTTTGCTGCAGAAAATGCTCCTCTTTCCCTTCACAACAGACATTTTAGGAATCTCCTTCTGTTCGCTTTCTGAGATGCTCCACACATTCTTGATGTGCTCCTCTAAGAAAAGCTCCACTGAACACGGCAAGCATATGTAGATGCAACCAGGCTGGGCAAGAGAAAAAAGTACTTAACATTGCCTCAAAGTAACACATTATAAAGACAAAACACAATTACAGTCACAATACCCAGAGTTTATACATAAAAACAATCTGATGAGGGACAAAGTTGTTAAATAAAATCCTGTAACTTCATTAGGAGCCTGTTGCTGGAGTGAGGCAGTCACCACGGCTCTCCTGCCACCTCATTTCAGCTTCCTCAAAGCCAGGCATCAGCTGAAAGCCAGCTACAGAGGCAGAGTAGGAAGGGATGTGTTCCCCCAAATCCAGTTTATTCCATCTGTCCATGGCCACAGTGACCTGGGTGTAAACCATGTGGACACCAGCCTGAGGTGGGCATGACTCCCTCTGCAGCTGCTCTTTTTTTACTGCCTAGAAGAGGAGTTTTGTTGCCCCCCCTGGACACAGGACAGACAAATCCCGATGTTCACATCCCAGAAAACTAACCCAGCACCAGACATAGTCCCCTGTAAATGCCGGTACTTCATACATGTTATACAGAGATGAGACACACTTTCATGTACACATCTCGGCACATCTTGTATCATACAAGCACAGAACGGCTCAGGTTGGAAGGGACTTTAAAGATCATCTCGTTCTGACCCTCTGCCATGGGCAGGGACACCTCCCACCACACCAGGCTGCCCAAATCCCCATCCAGCCTGGCCTTGAGCACCTCCAGGGATGGGGCACACACAGGTTCGCTGAGCAGCCTGTGCCAGGGTCTCACCACCCTCAGAGTAAAGAATTTCTTCCTTATATCTAATCTGAATGTAGTCCGTTTCAGTTTAAAGCCATTACCCTTGTCCTATCCCTACACTCCTGACAGAGTCCCTCCCCAGCTTTCCTGTAGGCCCCTTTCGGTACTGGCAGGCCGCTGTAAGGTCTCCCCAGAGCCTCCTCTTCCCCAGGCCAACCAACCCCAACTCCCTCAGTCTCTCTCCGTAATATACTGATGCTGAAAGAAATTATCAATGGAAATAACACTCACCAGGGCACCCTGCTTTCATGACGTGTCAGTGGCACCCAGCCACCACTTCCCCAGGTCTGTCAGCCAGATGCAGCAGGTTTACGTCCTCCCTACGCTCCAGAACAGGCATGGAGGAGCATGTCCTATAATATTCTCTACAGCTCACCAATGCCCTATTTGGCACATCTGAAAAAGGAGACTGCACAAGCAAAATAGGAGCTGATCTGGCGATGGAAGCGTAGCAGCAGGAAACAGAACGACTCAAATTCACTTTTTTTATGTGCCGGAAGATGCTTCCCCAAGGAAATAACTCACTTTCTTCTTCACCGTGGAAAAATGATGTGGCAGTCATGAATGAGTAAAAGAGAGAGGAAATAACACAAAAAGAATTGAGCACAGCCTAGAGCCTATTGTGCAAAGCGTGGATTTCAACCTGAGCGGGCTGTCTGGGAGAACTACTGCCACTGGGCTGAGTGAGCTGAAACCACCCTGAAACCACCCACCTGCTGTTTCAAGGCCTCGAGATAACACCTGGCCATAGAATGGCTCTAAAGGGAGTCATTATGAAACGAGATTAGCTGCACACACCATGCATGCACAGCTCAACATACAACATCAGGCCTGCCCTTTTGCGAAAGAACAGTAGTAAGATAATGATAAATTTACTCAGAACATGATCACTCATTTTATTTCTCAGTCTAGGGCATGCAAATCCGAGGCGCTATGTGAACAGCCTGTAACAACAATTTATAACCCGCAATGATATTTTAATACTTGCTCAAAAGCTAGATCTCCACTTCCTCCCAAGTGGAACTGAAATATATAAGGCCCTTATGCAAATACTGAAGCACTGTTATTTATCTAGAGATCCCAGCTCAACTACAGTAGGCATACAAAAGAAAAATAAAAGCCCTGGCATAAAACAGATCAAAACCTAAAGTTTAGTAAAATAAACAATAGCTGAATATAAGCAAATGGGGAAAATACAAAAAGCTGTTCCAAACTTCAGGCTGCCTGGATCTAGATACAGGCTGGACGTGGTGCTTAGGGACATGTTTAGTGGGTGACATTGGTGGTAGGGGGATGGTTGGACGAGATGATCTTGGAGGGCTTTTCCAACCCAAATGAGTCTATGATTTGCTAACACTGGGTCCATTCTGTCCACCAAGACACCGTCATCATTATTTCAGCCTTTGAATTTTTGTTGTACCTACAAATGAGGATCAAAAGTGAGCATGACCTCCATCCAGTGACCCGGATGCTTTCTGTTTGTGTTGCCTTGCACTGTGCCTTGTCCTCTCCATCCTACTGTCTGGATTTGGAAGCAAATCTGTTTTTACTAGTGGGTTAAACTAATATTTAGGGCAGTAACCCCAAAGCCCTGATGAAATACAGGTGCACCCAATGGTTCCCCAACTTGCTATAGGTCAGTCTTGGACCACAGCTGTAAACAGCTGATAGCAGCAACATCTAAAAAGGCTGCAGCAAGATGTACCAAATCTTAGGGGCACACGAAAGCCCAAAGAGGGAGGAAAAGATAACTGCCAGCATGCCTTCAGGCAAACAGGGCACACACAAAAAAGGCTGAGCACACCACAAAAAGGCTCAGCCAACGCAGAGATGATGGTTTTACACTGCTCCCGGCTGGCAGCTGCACCGAGCACCCGCGCTACAAAGGGAGAAACTCAAGGACAGGCTGGAAAAGAGAAGGCATCAGTGGAGGCTGCCCACCTCTGCCACTGCCTTTCTGAACATGGTCCTCACGATTACTATCACTGCTCAGAAAGACTATGCGAAAGTGCAGTTATTATAAAAGAAAGGTCAGGGTGAGAAGGGAAATCTCATCCGCTGCCAGGTGATTTTGAAAGCTTTCATATTCAGATTTCCACAGGGTAAGAAGAGACTTCGGCTTGAACGCTTCCCTCCACAAGAGGGAAAGAGCCTTCGCTTGCAAACACCTAAACCAGAACTCAACCACAGAGCATGACGAGAGCAAAACCAGACCCCGACATCTCGTGGCTGCAGCCCTTTAAACCAACACCTCGCTTCAGCGCCGTGCCCGCCGCAGGCACGTCGTGTCTCTGGAGGTGTGACCACTCTTCCACTACGCTGCACGCCTCACCTTCACATCTCTGCAGGGTTTTCTGGTCCATGTTTTCCAGACAGGAGCTGCTGTATTTGTTGAAGAAGGGAGAAATCTGCTTTGGGGCATCCCTGGGGCAAAAATGGCGCAGGACAACCAGCTGTCTTATCAGAGAGTTTGGTGGGAAGGGAGGAAGCATCAGAAGAAGCATTACGGGGGATTTAATAAAAAAACAAATATACGGGGGCAAAGTTAACTGCACCTGAAATAATTGTTTTTGCCTTTCAGGTGTTAATAAAAATATATATTTATACACAGTACAGATATCAAGACAAACAAGCAGCCACGGAGGAAAGTCAAAGGAAAGAGCAAAACAAACACATAAACAGGGCAATTCTGGAAAGGGAATTAGCTCTCATAAAACGTGAAGCATGCTAAACTCTAACATGTTGATTTTCTAATACAAATGTAAATTTTACTTAAAACTTAATTTATTTTCTTTGCATTTTTCCAGCACACACATTACAAGCAAGTTGTTGCTAGTGGGCTTGCTCGGCTATGAACACTACACTAACACTATCAGTAAGATCAATCATGCACTAAATTGCTACTGAAAATATACTCTCTCTTCTGGCTTTATTTCTCCACATGGCTGACCTGCTATTTTCTGCTGTACATTTTTTATGTAGGGAGTAACTGCATTTTGAAATCGCCCGCAGCTTAACCATTGGCTTTTCCACAAGGGTCAGTATGAAATATTTTTTCCCATACTCCGATGACACCAAAAGCTGTGGCCAGTATAAACAGGCAGGCCTTGGTCAGGTTTTGTTTCGGACTGTGCTGGTTAACCAGGGCATTACAAGGCTCTGAAATGGAACCACGTCCCTTTTTGTCATTCTTCACTGACAGACGAACAAGCAATATTTACCCTCTTCTCTTCAGAGCAGGCTGATTCCAACCACAGCTCTCACTTACGAGCTAAACAGCAATTACACTTTTTAAAAAACAATGCTATCAGCAAAAAGATAACTATCAACAATCCAGCACCACTACTTGAAAATGAAAAGATGCTTAGAGCTCACCAAGCCTCAGCTGGGCTTTGATTTACCACAGCTAGAAGTCCAGGAGGAACCCGGGCACCCTTTAATCGTTTCCAGCTCATTAAGCAGACACGCACAAGTGAACGTGGGGCTGCAGGGGTAGGGACAAACCCGTGGCAGGTGCTTCTGGTACTACAAATAACTGGTGGACAACCTTAAAATACCTGAAAAGGAAGTTATTTATCTAGTAATTTTATTTTTCAATATATCAACTATTCCTCTCTGTCCCCTTAAGGAGATTTAAGCGGCCTGGAAGACCAGGGGGTGTGGGGGAGAGGAGCAGCCCTGTGGTCTCTCAGTTAATATTTACCTTAGCTCTTTAAAGAAATTTTCTGAAGAAAATCATCTTTCCTAAGGAAATCTGGTTTTCTCCAGTGGGATGCTAAAATGTGAGTCTTAAAGACACCTTCATTTTAACCGAAGGCTTTGAGGTGTTGCATTTCTTTGGGTTCTCTCCTTGTGAGAATTCTTTAGATGCTGAACTTAAACTTGTTTGAAAAAATTTTGGATGCTTTCATTGCATTGTTTGCACTCTCCCGTGGCTTACTGCTGTGGTAACAAGCCTGGTCCACCAGTGTGTGCCTGGGCTGTTTCTAAAAGGAGTTCTCCACTATCTTGTCCAACATCACCATGAACTTCAGGGACCTCAGGCATTTTAAAAACGTACCCGCGACATTGTCAGGGTGTGGATTTCTGCCACCACTGTGCCAGACACCATAGCTGTTCTGCTGCTTGCAGAAAACAATGCGTACCAGGAAAAAATAAAAATAATTAAAAAAAAAGGACACAGACTGCAGCATCATATTGAGAACTGAAAAGCAAGCACCTGTTGTAGTCATCACTTTGGGTTTGGCTCAGCAAAGCTTCTGCTTTCGTAACACCAAATACTGAGGATTTCTTCTTCTGTGGTTTTGAAGACAGCTGATTCAGAAAGTAGAGCCCCCGTATCACTTCCAGTTCCCCAGCTCTTTGATAAGCCTTATTTTAACGCCGACCTAACCCCTCAATGCTGGGGCTGGCAGTGTGCAATACATTACAGCTTGTCCCTCAGACAGAGGGAGGAAGATCAAGCAGGCCACGTTTGGGGTTGTGCTCTATATGGCACACAGCTGCACATGCTTAATTCACCTCCCAAAAAGCTGGGATCATACTTAGCCATTTCCAAAGTTTGCCACAAGGCTGAATTAATCAGCATCTGCTCCTTGGCCCACAAGTGCTGAGGCAACCGATACAGGCACTGGGCTTCTCAGAAGGTGGGGGTGAGGAGGGGAGGCATTTGGTGATGTATGGCGTCTCCAAGAGCACTGCCATGTATATACATGTATATTACAGGTGTATAGGTGCCATGTATATACAGATGACAACAGTCTCCTTAGGGGAGGGTGAGAAATAAAGTGGTATCTCAGGCAGGACCTCATGGTGAGCAGGGCAACCTGCCACATGTAGGCCTCAAGTCTTTGGGATCAGCAGAGGTGGGCGCTACCACAGGGGCCACGTGAGGCCCTCATCTTCACTGCAAACCACTTCTGGGAGGAGAACGTGTATTCTCTTCTTTTCACAACAAGAAATTAGAAGGGCATATAACGATAGGCCTAAATTGACAAAAGTTCTCCAGCAGAGCTGTGATTTGAACCCACTTCTAATCCAGGGCCTTATCTGTCAGGCAAAGCTGCCCAAAAAGATAAGCTCTGTTTCCACGTCCTCACTAAAAAAAGGGTTTTCTATGTGTTTTTTTTTTTCTTTTTTCCACAATGACCTAACTCTTTCTCATTACTGTTTCCCTTGGAAACAAAAACGTATTTTGCACAGTTTTCCTTTGGTTTGCTTTTCTTTCCTTTCCTTTTTTTTTTTATAATATAAATAATCGCTCCTAAAATTAAGGATTCTTTTTTTGTTTATTCAGTTCTATATGGCTCTTTCTGATAAATGTACAATGAAAGCCTGATGGAGTTTCACAGCCACACCATTACTGAATAACCTTGATGTATGGGTCCCAGCACCACCCTGCACAGACCTGACCCCACAGAAGCATCTTGCCCTTGTGCTTCGGCAAGGTGGCTGCTGGAGCAGCAGCGCCTCGGGGCAGGCTGCAGACTTTCCAAGCTGTATTTTCTCTCTCTCTCCTGGCGCTGAGGAAGTATTTCCTGAAAATCACAAGCAAAACAGATAGCATGCTATCTGCTTGTGGTGGTTTCACCCTGACAGGCTGCTGAGCTTCACCACACCGCTCTCTCGTTCTCCCTCCTCAAAGGGGAGCAAATACAACGGAAAAGGGCTCTAGGGTTGAGATAAGGACAGGGAGATCGCTCACTGATTACTATCATGGGTGAAACAGACAACATAGTCAGATTAATAGAACTTATTATCTATTACTAACAGCCCAGAGCAGTGAGAACTAAAAGCAAACCAAAAACACCTTCCCCCTACCCACCCTCTTCTACCTTTTTCCCCCGAGCAGTACAGGGGAACAGAGAATGGGAGCTGTGGTCAGTCCCTGACACTTCGTCTCCGCCGCTCCTTCACAGTCCCTTCTCTGCCCCTGCTCCCCATGGGGTCCCTCCCACGGGATGCCGTCCTTCCCGAACTGAGCCTGTGGGGGCTGCCCACAAGCAGCAGCTCTTCAGGAACTGCTCCCACACGGCTCTGTCCCACGGGGTCCATCCCCTAGGAGCAAACTGCTCCAGCACGGGTCCCCCACGGGTGCTGGCAGCTCCCCCCAGCCCCCCTGCTCCTGCGGGGGCTCCTCTCCACGGGCTGCAGCTCCGGCCCGGGGCCTGCTCCTGCGGGGGCTCTCCATGGGCTGCAGCCTCCTCCAGGCCACATCCACCTGCTCCACCGGGGGCTCCTCCACCCATGGGGGGCTGCAGTGTGGAGATCTGCTCCATGTGGTACAGCACAGGCTGCAGAGGAACTTCAGCTCTGGCGCCTGGAGCACCTCCAGCCCTCCTTCTGCACTGACCTTGGAGCTTCAGGGCCGCTTCTCTCACATTTTCTCACTCCTCTCTCCCAGCTGTGATAGCACAGCAGTTTTTTTCCCTTTCTTCAATCTGCTCTCCCAGAGGCCCTACCAGCATCACTCACTGGCTCGGCTCTGGCCAGCAGCAGGTCCCTTTTGGAGCAGCTGGAGCTGGCTCTGCTCTGACACGGGGCAGCTGCTGGGCTCTGCTCACAGAGATCACCCCTGCAGCCCTCTGCTACCAAAACCTTGCCATGTAAACCCATTGCACTCCTTGACATTAGCCAATAGTCCCACATCTGTACCAACAACGAGCACATTTTTGTATTTGTGTCTGCAATCCTCACGTTGTGGAGAAAATAATTATATATTGCATCAGAGGAGAAGAGCGCTTTTGAAGAAGATAGCCAAATTAACTTTTCTGTCAACTGGCTTTAAGTCTCAAAGTCATCAATTTTGGCAAAGCAGATGTGTGGCCATGTTGCACAAGACACCCTACCTGGCTGACAGGACCAGATGTAAATCTTAGGCAGTTTCCTACACAGGAATCCTGTCGTGAACATGGCCGTACACAGAGCACATGTTGTTGGGAGAGCTTATTCACCAGCTGACCTTCTTTTGGTAGGACAGGAGCCTCACCTATGTCTGACGGACACCAGGACCTTACCAGAGCAAGGACTGTCTCCTACTGCTTCTCCCACCAGATCTCCTGTAGGCCCTTGCTGCAGCTCCACTGCAGGGCCAGAAGTTATCAGAGGCAAATCCCCATAAAGAAGCAAGCTTAAAGTATTTTTTTAAGAAACAAATGTCACACAAGCATGTCCTCAATCCCTGGGGTTACTGGGGACAGTGGCAAAACCAACAACTGACTTCACAAAACTGGGCAACCCCAACCGTGGAGCTGCAACTCCCTAAAGCAAAGCATTAGGTTTGCAGAGCCAGCAGGTTAGGGGTACTAAATCCCAACCAAGCTTACCCACCAAGTCACAACAGAAAATACCAATAATCCCGACTGCTCCATCTCTTCATAAGCAATTACTAGAGGATCACAACATGGTCACAAGCAGACAGGAAATTAGGGATGGGCTATGGCAAAGTTTTGCTCGGACTGCAGCATCTGGGAAAAGTCCATCTTGCAGTACTGTTTGTCTTCTGCCCAAAGCGATAAAATAGTTTCTGTTATACCTCAAGTCAAGCTTATTTCATTTGGGAACCAATAATAGTTATAAAGCCATTTATGAAATTTGGTGAGTAACAGTCATTATTTTCCTTTCCTTTTAAAATATATTAAAAATAGAATGCAATAAAAGTCTAATTTCAGTGTGTCAAGGAACAACTCAAAATCAAACTGCAAAATTATTATTCCGTTTCAACTCATCATTGGTTTGCAGAATTTTCATATGCCCAAATCTCCATAAACAGAACTTCAGGGCTCTGGACAAGGAGAGAAGTGAGAACTGGACAAGACTGGATAATAAAGAACAGCATCCAAGCCAAGCTTCTGCCATTTTCTGGCTGTAAACCTGTGTCCTAGCACCTGAAAACAAAACTGTGAAGTGGAGATGTAAACATAACACATTGCTGCAGCTGCAATGAACTGCGGGAGCAAATGTTTTATTTATTTATTTATTTTGCATTAATTTTTGCTCCTATGGCCCTGAGTGGCTAGGAAGCCAAAATTTATTTCAGCATACACTCCCCTCCTTTTCTTGGAGGTGAGGAAAAGAAAGAAGTGATTGGCAAAACACATTCAAACTCTAAAATAATCCTTTCAAATGACATTTTGCCAGGAAATTTCCTTCAGTGTAACACAAAAGAATTAATACAAATAAACTATCCTTGTAAAGAGCATTGACTTGTTCCCATTTTCTCTCTGGTGCTAAAACCTTTAGCAGGACCACTGTAAAACAGCTTCAGTGAGGAACACGAACACAACACACCAGACCTTTTTTCCTCTCATTTCAGAGACACCGAAGCTTTGCTCACCCTGGGAGAGGCAGAGAGGTCTGTGCACAGGGCAAGCTGCAAGCCCCAAGTAATTTTGCTGAGCAAACCCTGGCTTGATACCCAACTGCTCCGAGCCCTTATCTCCTCGCTGCCCCCAGCTGCTTGAGACCGTCCTGCCCCACAGGGCTCAGCTCCTACGGCAAAGAGAGGTGCCCGCGTGCTCTGCATGCAGCCAGCCCCTGAGACATCAGCTGCAGATGGATTTTTTTGCAGATTTACCATTGTAGAGGCCTGGAAAAAGATGCTATGGAAAGGCAAGTGACTGGCCAAGTGAAACAAAGACACTTAACGTTTCTGCTCCCTCAGGGCTGGCTTGCTTCCCAGGGAAAGAATCCTCCCCAGCACAGGGGGTCACCAAGAAGCCGAGATGCTCCTCCAAGCCACCTAAGAAGTATTTTGGCAGATACATGGGATTTAAGTGATGTTTAGGCCTCACACGACACGGGGGAAATTCAGCTTCCCACAGATTGAAACCTTTATTCGCTGTTTCCCTGCGTGGGCCAGAAGCACTGCTCTCCAGAACGAAGACTTGTAGCTGTCCGACAAAACCCAGCAGCACACCCCAGTTCATCCTCAAGGCTCTGTCATATTATCCCTGTTAAAAACAGCATTTTTTTTTCTCCATCAGGATGCACAATCCCAAGGAACCCTACCGAGAGAGAAACTGAGCTCCTCTCCTTACCTTTGAAAGGGAAAATGGCCTCATTCTGCCTCCTTGCATGTCCTCTTTAAAATCTCATCTTCATTTGCTGTCCTGTATTATTATTATTATTATTGTTACTATTATTATTAGGATTTAGGTACACATTTAGGTGATGCAGCCCCTCTCTGCTCGGTCTGGAGCTGGCTCTTAGGCAGGCCACCAGCCATGGCCTGGAGCAGTCGGCACGGCCTCCGTCCACCACCGCCTCGAGAAGAATGAGCCACACAGGGCAGAAGCCAACTGCAGAAACCACAGCTCTGCAGCAAAATCTTCAAAGGCAAGAGCTTCACCCAATGTGTCTGCTTTTCTTTTTCTTTAAAAAATATAAGTCTTGTAGACTGATGACACTTTCTCCTTACTTCAGCTGATTTATCTATCTGTAGTATTTGAAGAGAGGTGAAGCAAGTGGGTGATGGATATTCCACTTCTTTAAAAAATGAAAGAATGGGCAAATTCTGCTTTCAGAGGAACCTCACATAAATGGAGTAACCCGAAATAAACTTCGCTTTCAGATTTAGTGTATTCTGGTTTCCCTGACCTATACATATGCACAGCAGCTATGTGCAATAACTCTCACATCCCACTGCCCAGATGCTGGAGGCCCACTGGGGAAAAAAACAAATGCTGATTGCTTGACTCAGTAACAGCACCAAATATTCATTTATATTTTACCCATTTCTGTCTGAAAGGTGAAAGAAGAGGTTTGCATCAGGCTCCCCAAGGAGCAGGGAGCAGGAAAATGCCCCGTTCCCTCTCCTCCTCCACTCCTGCTGCCACGGGGAGGCTGCACGCCTCCCAACTCCTCCAAACTGAGGATTTCCTCCTCGTACCTCCGATCACCACAGCATAGATCATTCACACACCATTCGAGGCTGACTGAAATTAGGGAAGATTAATCTCCTGCGCTGTAATTTCAGTGGGTCCTGTCCCATCTGTATTCCCCACTCCGGACTGCATCGCTCGTAACAGCGAGCAGTAAGCAACCGCTGCCGTCAGCACTTTTCGGAGATCAGATCCATAAATCAGTGTGCTCGCAGAGCCTGGGACTTGCACCAGATTCATGGCCCCGCTCTCAAGCCTACAGGCCTTTTCCACAAAGCCATAACGAGGACACGATGGCATGTTCAAGGGAGAGGACAGACGGAGGGTCCTACACGCACACGGGTGTGCTCACCCGCCGCAAGGGTGGGACAAAGGCAAAGCCACTGCGGGAAATCTGCAATGGTGAAAGAACAAAAACTGGCACCTCTGAACTTTGCCCCAGTCTGGCATCCAAAACAAGCAACAGGGCAAGCCACTCATTTTCCAGACACACTCAGCAGGCGGCTTTTCCACAGGCGGTGGAAATGGAAATATTTGTTCTTCCATGAAAGCACCACCACTGCCTAGTTTGGTTTCAAGCACAAGCCCAAAAAAAACCCCATGCTCAAACCCGTGTAATCCAGGTACCGTTCGCATCCTCCTCCAACAACCACAATCTCGGCGTGCCATCTCGACGCCCCGCAGGGCTCACGGTCAAGCCTTGAGGTCTGAGTCATCTGACCTGCTTTTAATGCCACGTCGGGATGGGAAGAAGCGCACCCCGGAGTGCTCGCTCCTCTCCTGCATCCAGACAACCCACCTTGTTCAAAACAGGTCTGCTTTAACCCAATAGGTCTGCTTCTTGATCTTATTCAGCCTGCAGAACTGATACCCTGTCCCGGCACACGAGGCTTACCATGAACACGATGCTCGTGCACGGCTTTTCTTACTGCAGACACTGAGACGGGGCAGACGATAAACCCTGCTCTCTGCCCCCGCTTTGCTGGATTAGAAGGATTCCCTCGCACGCCAGCTACAACTCCGAGTTCAAGAGGGAGATTTCCCTTTCCTTTCTCTTGAATGTTTCTTGTTAAAGGAGATTGAGTCAGTGGGACACCCAGGGATCAGACCAAACAAATTCCAGCACAGGATCAGAGCCTCAAAACCAAATCCCACTATCGCTCAAATCTTGCGAGGTGTCTTTGCTGTTCTTTCCAATATTCGTCTTCTTGTTTTGCTGCTGTCAAAATGATGCTGCCTTTTAGCAGGTGAATGGTTACAAGAATAGGTTCGGGTTATAGGAATAGGTTTATAGGAACAGGTAAGCTGCTAGAGTAATTAGATCGGGCAGTTGACATGAATAGGAAATTGGTCGGTCGCCACCTGCATTTATTAAAACACAACCAAACGAGCTCCAAGAGCGATTTTTAGCGCACGTGGATGTTTTGCTATTGGCAAGAGCACCAAGATTAGCAGCGACTCTGAGTCTCAGAGCCTCGTTAGCTCCAGCCATCGATCCCCAAAGTAAACCTCTGGTTCTGGGAACTGCTGGCCAGGAACGCCCCCACGGACCCGAAGCAGGGCAGGTTTCACAGAGGGTCCCAGACCATGCCACTGCTCCCCGCATCCCTTGGGATCACCCAGCAGGGTGCAAACTGCTGGGATTTGCTCCTCTCTTTGTGCGAGGGGACTCACTTGGAGGGGGTGGTGGGCTGCTAACATCAGGGTTTAGCTGCAGTACACAAAAGCCAGGAAATTCACAGCCAAGGCTGAAAATGCGTGCTGACACCGCGGCATTATCTCTGGCCATTCAGCCTGTTCTGGCTCTTTTGGCACAACTGCCTGGGTTAAAGCCTGCGTGTCAGCAGAGATTTTCAGGCTTCTCCATGAGTTTCTTTGCTTAAGTCAAGCTACGCGGATATATTCGAACATGAGATGAACGCCTAACGGGGATCGAGTGCAAACACACACGCTCCCTGCTTTCCATGCGTGGTTTCACACTTGTCCTCCCCAACAGCCATGAATTCGGCACGAACCGCCTCGTAAAATCCCAGCTACCCCTCCAGTGTGGGCACAAAGGGGGACTGAGCAGTGTCACGGCCCGAGGACCTGGCTGTGGGGTGGGAGGAGGGAACGTGGGGATGGGCAGAGCTCTCCTGGGGGCACCCGTGACAAAAACAGAGTCGGCATGAGCTGAAGTTGTGGGTATGTCACGAGAAACCACTGAATTCATCGAGTCACTCTTTAAATAGGAGGGTGAGAAGGTGAAGAAGTGGGCAACTAATGTGGCAGGGGCTTCCCAGAACATGAAAATCTCCATCCCAAACTCCAGCATTTGGCCGGGGAACAACCACACATTCCCCAGCCACTTTTCAGACCAAGGCAGCTTGCAAATTTCATCGGAGAATGGTTTAGGCTGGAAGGGACCTAAGGGCTGGCTGAAATTAAAGAGAACGACCACCAGATCCTATCTCATCGGGAACAAAATGAGCTAACTTAGCTCTCTACACCGAGCACTTTAGAAATTAGAAACTAATCTAATTAGAGCCTTTATCTTGTCAGTTACAAGCTACTCGTTATAGATTTCCCAGTAAATTAAAAAAAAAACAACAGGGAGGTTGCTTCCACTGGCCCACAATTGAGCAGCTTAATGCAAAGGACCTGCCAGGATGACTCACCAGCAAAAAAAAGGGCAAAAAAAAGGGCAGGGCTGGAGTTTAGTTGTAAAGACATGCAGTTAGGATGGTCTGTAAATAACCAAAACCACGTCTCTGAGTGGAAGGGCCATTGCTCGGTTTTATCACAGGTGTGGGGAGAAGTGCTGTGGGGAAGGCAAGGGAGGCTGTAATTTATTTAAAAAAAATAAAATTAAACAAAAGGGAAGGTACCTTTGGGACAGTAGATTCAGGTGTGCCCAGGGGCAGGAGCTGTGACAGTGCACACACCAAAGGGACAAACCTAACCAACACATCAGGGACAGGACACGTTGGTGATGGATCAATTTGCGTTTTAGGGGGTCTCTGAAACCCTACAGAATTAAAATTCCTGTTAGTACAGCACAATATAATGCAGTTGCTTGGGAGGATTTTTCCAGATGAATCCGAGCCCCTTTGGACAATGACACTTGAGCAGCTCCACAGCCACCCGAAGCCTAAAACCAAACCAGTAACAACATCATTAGCCTCAAACGAGATCGGCTCCCAGTTCTGGTTCACCGGGCAGCCACGGCAATATTTGTCTTATCACAGGGGAGGCCAAGGTAGAGGCAGAGGCAGACGCGTTCCTTTTGATGGCACTGACATCATTTTGACGGTAAAGTGACAGTAAAAATTTGGCAGGCAATAAATTCCTCTCCCCAAATGCCGCTGCAACAGTAATAGCTGTCAGGAGCAGACAATGTCTCAGGCTTTACAGTCTTAACCAAAAGAGCCCGCATCCCCGCACATTAATCTGACGGGAAGCCAGCGGGTCTGATCCTGCTTCCCGTCAGGCAGAATCCATCCCAAAAAATCAATCAGCAGCGAGGGCAGAGCTCCCTGGATGCAATGGCAGTGGTGACCCCCTGGTCCCAAAGCCACCAGGTGCTGGCAAGCTCAGGCCAGGCTCCTTAAAGCCTTCCTCGCAATGAGCTGAAAGAAAAAAGGTGAAAATTGGGGTGGAGGTTGCTTGGAAAGGCAACCTTGAAACCAGTCAGTAAGCAGGGAAACAGGCAGAAAATAAAATCCAGGGCTGCGATACGGCCCCCTCCCCCCTAAATGTTTTATTCCATAGATGATGGAGGGCTCAGTCAGTCAAGATCTGCAAATTGGTAGGCAGTACGCTCCGCGCTGTCTGTCAGTATTACACATCCTAAAGGGCTGAATAAATAATTGAAGAATAAATAATTGTGCCAGGGCTTTGTCTCATGGGCCATTTTTATAGATTGCTGTCTAATGATAGCACCATCTGCGACACTCTGCATTAATATGGGATAAAATTACATAGTGCTTTGTTTGCTCTGACACTGTGATGTTATGATGTCTCTTAATATTATCTCAAATAAAAGGCCCGAACAATGAAGGAAGTGTCCCAATTGCGAGGAAACTCTCATTTAGGGAAAACCAACTTGAAGCAATCGGAGACGTTCTCCCCCCAGGGACAGGGCAGGGAAGAGTGGGGAAGCCTCGCTGTTTCCAGCACGTGTCGTATCGATGTAATTAAAAAGAGAGGAGCTTGTTAGCATGTTTTTGTCATTCAAGTCCAAGTCAGAGATGCTGGGTTAATAGTGCAGTGCTGCCAACTGCCAGGAGGCAGCCCCTTGGTAAGCTGCGCCCAGGTCCCATCCCTGCCTCGGCACAGGGAGGGAGGCAGAGATAAGCCACGGGCTTTTGCTCCCTAATTTCAAGAGAAGTGACAACTTGCATCAGTTTGATCTGACACAGAGGCAAACCTCGGGTGATGGGGGAACCCTGCACGGAGACAAAGGCTGGCTGCATGAAGAAAGCAAGCTACGACCACCTCCCACTTCCCAGTAATGCTTTGCACTTAACAACTCTCTGCCCAAGAAGCATTTTCGCCTTTATTTTTAGAAAGAAAAACCTGAAGCCATAGTTAAATATTCACCTGCAATACAGCTTAGACAGGCTTGCGCTTCAGTGTACTTCTTCTTGCCTGCAGGACACCGCCAGCACTTCCCTCGTGAAGCTGCAAAGGGGCCTGCAGACACGTCCTTCCCTCCCTCCCCACCCAGAGGAGCAGGGGACAGGGGACACCAGCAGTGCCACCCCCACCCCTCACAGCCACAGATGCACATCTGCACCCGCGGGGATGAGCGGCTGCCAGCCTGGTGGGTCTGTACGGGCAGCAGCTGTTTCAGGGTCTGAGGGAGTCAGGAGAAATGCATTTGCTGCTGCGGAGCTATTCCTTACCTGCAGAGCGAATTGGGAAATTGCGAGTGGCTTTTGCAGAGCACAGTCTCAATCAGCTCTCTCAGTCTAGCCTCATCCCAGGGAGATTTCAACTTGCAGAGCTGCCGCCTCTCCAGCCGCAGCCCTCCAGCGTGCGCAGGTCGAGCTGCTGGCTGGCTCCCGAAGCCAGAAGTGAACATTTCAATTCTCACATCCCAGTGCAGCAGCCTGCGAGAGACGTTTGGCAGATACGGCTCCTGCCGTTACGGCTCCCGTAATGTCAGGACTGCGCTCGCAGGCTCCAGGAACCAATTTGCAAAACAAGAGTTTTCGAACTCTCTGTGGATCAAATGGAGCAGGGCTTCAAAAGCAGGAGACACAAAGGATGAGGGCTTGCAGTGGGATTTGGAGAATAAAGCCTTCCGGCTGCTCCAGTCACCGGGAACACATTGAAGGGAAAAGCCTCTTGCCTTCAAGCCTTTCTCCGATCACAAAAATCTGCTAGCATCATTCAATCCCACCCTAACACCAAACCCGGGGCATGTGGTTAGGCTGGCCAGGCCTCTGGAGGCTGAGTTGTAACTGGATTAGTAAATTAAATAAATAAATAAATAAATAAACAGACCTTTCAGCAGAAAGATGCCTTTAACCAGAACAATGCTTCTGCTTCTCCAAGCAGATCAACATCAGATCTGCGTTCTCACCCCAACAGATCGTGGCTGGAATAACCACGTGCACGGTTGAAATAATGGTGGCATGCAGTCCAGTTTCTCTCAAACCTCAGAAACCCAAGAATGTGCAAGATGCTCCCATACACATAAATACAATGCAGCAGCGGTGGGGAACCCACTTCTGCCAGAAGGGCCAGCTGGGGCTTTTCCTCTCCCTTATCTGGGCACCTACATGTTAAGCAGGATGCACACATGCAGAAATCAATCAGTCAGCGATTGCAGTTCACGCAGAATGAACTCACAGGCTTCACCCCCACACTTGTATTAAAGGAAATCTATACCAAGAGCCAAAACCAACGGTGGCAGCTTTGCCTTTTGGATGTGTTTCCAGTGCTCCCTGTTACAGACCGCACAAATTCAAGATAGCGCAGATGCTAAACAATGAGGCCATGTGATTTATGGGGGGTGGATCTGGGTCTACAAATCAAGTAAAACAAGCCCAAGCACAAGGAGACACAATGAAGAGGTGTGTTCAGCATGCATAATGGATTGATAAGTTTCCACTTCATTATTTTTAGAGGTTGCACCGAAAAAAAGCCCTCCTCAACCCAATTTGCTTTGGGGGGGACACTCTTCTTGTTGGCTCGTGGCAACTTAAAAACAAGAAAAATTCCCCAGTTGGTGTTTGAAGCAAGCAGAGACGCCATTTAGCAGAACTTATTCTCATGCTGAAGCACCACATGAAGCAGCTGGGCATCTTGGGCATGCTTTTTCTGCCTCCTGGTAGAAGACACAGCCTTCATGGAGAGAGGAGGACAAGGGACAAATATTCATCGAATAAAGGAGGAAGAGGACTGGGCTATGAATCAGAAAAAAGCGTTTTCTTCTGCAGAAAAAATGAGAGGTTGCCTCAGTCGGGGTGAATGTGTGAGTGCCCCCCAGCAGCCTTGCTGCCATCCCTTTGCTTCTGCTGCAGACAGAAAGGGGATGGTGCTGCCGGGCAGCTATTGTGCTGGAGAGGAGTTCGGCCCCAAATCCCATCAGAAAAGCACCAGGAGGCGGCTCAGCAGGGGCTGAGGAAGGAGGAGGAGGAGAAAAAGTAAAAGAAAGAGGAGGAAGGGTTTAGACCTTGCCAAACTGCAGATAAATAGGAGGGAAAAAGAGAAAATACAAATAATAATAATAAAAAACAAGACCACAATGGCATTAGGGTGAACTTTCTCACAGCTACAGCTGAAAACGGGGAGGGATGCAGAGGAAGACGTGAGCTGTGGTGCTGCCTGCCGAGGCTCTGAGGGTGAAAGGGGTTGCTTTTATCGAAGTGGAGTGACTGAAGAAACTAATAATAATAAAAAGTACCGCTCTTGACATTAAACATTCATGGAAGGAGCTACGGCATGGCTAATGGAAAGTGTCCGTAAAGCCTTTAAAAACTTTGTTAATGCACGGAGACTGGCAGAGGTCACGGCACGCTCGGAGCAAATTGGGAGCCATCGGACAAAAATAGTTTGTCCCCTTTCAAAAGAGCGCTAAAAAGCTGTGCGTTTACCGCACTGAAACCAAAACAGCTGAAGGCACCGAGAAAGGTTATAAATGCTCATTAACACTACACCGGGTAGCCAGCCCGTAAAACCGCGCTGTGCCAGAGCTCTGCTCCTCGCTCCCAGCCCTGCTCCTCCAAACAGACCCACCGCCACACACCGAGAGCCTCTCGCTCCCCAGTTTCGGCCCTTTCCACCATTATTTTATGGCATTATATTTTACTGACGGCAGGGACGTTCCTGTCACGCGACCAGGCCCCATGGCGGCGGGCAGCGCGGCCTGCTTCGGAGCACGTGTCTGTGGGGGATTTCTATCAGGCTTTAGTTGTTTACTCCCTCTTGACAATGCAGGGAAGTGTAATTTCAAGCTGCCTCTGGCTAGTAAGAAAGAAAAGTGTGTGAGATGCTCCGGCATCACAGTAGTTTGAATAAAAAGCACCCGCTGTAACACAGCGCTTCGCCTCTCGCCCTGCCCACAGCAGCCTTCTGCGACCGCCTCACCCTCACGGAGCCTCGGCACAGCAGCGTTTCAGTCCCAGTGGGCATCTCCCGGCGTTAATGTCATACAAATAATAAGGATGATAAATCAGAGAGCACTGCCACCAACCCAGACACAAAAGCAATTAAAAGCCCGTAACGTCCATGTGATGAATCCTGACCGCGCGGGCAGCTTTCAGGGCGCAAGGTGAGGGCGGCAGGCAGGCCACGAGCCCTATCCCCGCTTACGGCCCTAAAATCACATCGGCGAGCGTACCCAGCTGCTTAACACACATATAGGAAGGCTTGAAGGTATAGTAGCAGCAGGTCGTGCTGCATCAGCAGAGCGTTTTTACCTCGTTTTCTAACGCAAAGATCAAATCAAGACACCCCTTGCTTTGTTCTGCTCTGGGTTTCAGAAAGCACAGCGCCCACGTGAAGTCGTTCGCAATGCAGGAGCAGATCACACTAAGAAACCAACCGATTAGTCATATTAACGCATTTTCATCAAGGATTTGAAGGCACAGGGATCCGTCACTTCTGTTACCTGGTTCAGTAAATCTTCACGGTTGTATTTATCTCCTAGGGCTTGATCATCTTTCCAACCACTTGTATAGAAAGGTTTGCTACCTTTTATTCTTAATTTTAAAAAACGGAGTGGGAAAAACGCATTGTGATTCACTCCTAGGACACAGAAGAATTTACTTCTGCTGGAAAAGAAACCACCAACACATGCAAACATTTCCTAGAAAGCCAACAACTGTTACTGGCCTTTTTAGGTTAACATGCATGGCATTCCTCAACCTTATTTTACATAGAAAAGGTCACCAACCCTTTTCCTTCCGAAGCATCATTAACCCTCTTCATTCTGCAGGCCCCAACACCAAACTTCCACAAATCAGGCAGAAACCATAGCAGCCTTCCAAACTGTCCAAGTTTTCTCTGTGCCCTAAGCTCTGCTAGTCAACACACCACTATCAAACCTGCCCCCAGACACAAAAATTACCCCAAACACAGAAAAAATAAGAAACTGCCTGGCATGACATACTCCAGCACCTTGGAGTAAGCCCATTCACACACAGGGGACACCTTTGCCCATTTAACTTTGGCAGAAGAAATCTCAGAGTGGGTGAAAGCTTTTTTATTTTGAAAACCATCCACCTGATTTCTTGCACTGATGCCCAACACCAGCAGAATACAAGAAGGTCCCTAGCTTTATGCTCATGGATATCATGCTCATGGATATACGTGCCCCTCACCCATTCCTTATGAGCTCCTGTTCACCATTTGGCCACCAATTTCTTTTCTGGTTTCTTTGTTTCTAAGGTGTTTCTCAAGAAAAATCTCAAACTACTAATGCCCTTGCATGCACTTCCCCTATATTATATCTTATAGATACTAAGCAGCCTTTCACCTGTTAAGCATAGTGCTTATTTTTAAATAAGGAGAAAAAAAGAACTGGTGAACTAATCAAAGCCACAAGCACAGTATAGGAGAATTCATATTCAAGATGTTCCTGGATGAAGTTCAGCGTATTAGATCACACTTTCCTGCAAAAGTGTTTTTATTTATCTAGACTTTGCCACACCAATAAATCAAATCCATACAAAGCCAGAAAGCATCAGAGATGCCATTATCCTCAACAGGCTTGCACTGGGAGTGAACATGACTTGCAGTACCCAGAGGAAAGAGAGAAAAGTGCTGAAAATAAGATATTAAGAGCCAAATTAATTGGTGACATAAGCAGGTAAAAGTACACTGAGTGAAATGGAGTTGCTTATGTCTGCAATGAATAAAACCATAAGCGTTTAGCATTTTCTTCCTCGAGTCTTTGTTTAAACAAATCTGAATTTATTAGTCTTCTGCTGAATAAATATGATAAATTCTTATTGAAATTATCCTCCGGTGAGCAGCAATAAATACTAGGCAATATTCTTTCAAGTGATCCATTATTTTAATCTGGCTAGGAGCAACTCCAGGTTTCCTGCATGTGCAGACAAAAGTTAGCTTCAGTGCAATAGGCAAGTGTAGATCAGGGCTAGTTTGGGGAGGAACAGGGAAACCTTCCCAAGCTCAGGAACAAATGGAGCACCTCAGACGTTCCTCCTCGATGGAGTTCATACAGGAACAATACAGAACATTTCCATACATAATTTATAAGCTCCTATGAAATGCTAGAGGTCAACACTTTCAGGGTGTAATTTAACAGAGAAAGCATGCACCGCATACCGGATCAGCCTGTGCAATGTTGGAAAAAAAAAAAAAGAAAAAGAGAAAAGTGGAGTAAGAACACAGACATTATGTGTCATTAGGAAGAAAAAAAGTCACTGCTTGTCAAACTGAGCATCCAAACACATGCACACACACACAAACTGTCTCCACAAAAGAGAAAAAAATATTTTAAAACCATCCCATTTGTGCTCCGTTACACAAACACACATTTCTAGATTAGTCAGCGCTTCCCAGCGTCCTCCAGCTGAGGCATTTAGCAAACAGAGGTGTCATGAGACACTTTCAAGCATTGCTGCTTAATACTAGAGGAGATAAAACCCTTTTGATGTTTCAGCCTCAGGAAGTTCAGAGGTCAGGCTGCTCGCCTAATTTGCTCTCTTATACAAAGATTCGAAGCAGGAAATGCCTCGTCTTTTAAACCTTCCCTTGAAGATATCATTTATGGTGAAGTTTTAACCACCATTAACTGTTTGGCACAGCACTGAGCTGCACCTCATCCCAGGGACAGGAGCACATGGAGGCTGCAGGTCCCCCTTGCCTTGCCTTGCGATGCCCACACCACTGCAAAACCTGCTGCTAAGTTGACCCATGCTAGAGTCTTTGTAAAAAATACAATATAAAGTTAACCACCCAGGCACATAATGGAAAATTTGCATAATAGCAGGAAAATAGAAAATAAGACTGGTTAAATCAAGTCATTACATAAATCTAAGCTCTCCAACAAAGGGACGTGAGACAAACTCTGTTCTGCTGGTTTGACACTGGTTTCAGGAGATGACATGGCACCTGAGCCACATTAGGACAGCCTGGCAGATATGTGGTTCAGCACAAACCCTGCAGGATCTACGTCAACCCATCAGTCTTTGGGGATTTTATATATTTTTTAAAGGAAATGTGAATCAGTGGAGCACAGCAGATGTGTGCTTTGCTGGATGGTGCCTGTGCCACACCATCTGGTGCTGGGAGCTCTCAAACTCGGTTTATTTGATTGCTGAATGGAGGTGCCAGGCATAAATGCGTCCACGCCAGCAACCCTCCACTTCGACATTGATATGCTTCAAGCCAGGTGAGCACCTCCACCTCCACTTCACATTTATTTTCAGGATCTGGCTGCCTCAAGGAGGTTTACAGTTTGTAGCTTGAATTAAAAACCGAGGGTAACCTCCCCACTGCCCAAATCAAAACAGCATAACCCTGCTTCTAGCAAATACAGGAGGAAACAAACTGAGCTGGGAGGGAAGAAAAAGCTCCTGCACTGAGGGTCGCTGCTGCTTTGCAAATTCTCAATTCTCTTCCTCCTTCCATCCTCAGGCTTTCACGCACAATGTTTATCTTCTATTCCAGGAGCCTTAAACAGAGAAAACCATCATTAGCACATAATCTGGGCCAATATATGACACCGAGTAGCTCTAAATCTCCTAAAGCCCTTCAAAGGAAGAAAACCCAGCAAGCCAAAGTTCAGCCAGCTCTGCAGCACTGCATTTTATTCATACCCACCTCAGGACCCAGGCCACCAGTGCTGGCTCTGGGAAGCTCGTGCTGCTCCTCGGGGCGCCCAGCAGAGCTGGTGCCCACCCGGCAGGGCAGAGGCCACCCCACACACCCTGCCACTGCTGGACCAGCGAGGCTTTTGCACAGCAAGCAGCACAGACCTTCAAGTATGTGGTCAGGGAAGCTGCCAACCAAGAGCATCACCAATCTCCCGATGTTCTCACTACTGCAGGGGCTTATCTTTGTGTTTAAAGTAAAGTGTGTGTTGATTATTTTCTTTAACCCACTCCTCCGTTATAGCAGATTATTTCAGGGTCTTCTTCCCATAGCTCCAAACATAAAGAGATCCAGGAACTAACTTTAACTCCTAACAAAGAAACTGATAAGCATAGAAAGAAATGGGTCAGACAACAGCTTTGACTATACCGAAGGAACTATTTCAGTCCCTCTGCTCCGATGCCTCCATGTGACAGAAGTGACCTGCTCCTTTCCTCCACTTCTCGCCAAGATGACACACAGAAACAGCACCTACGCGAGGACGTCACGCCGGGAGCACTCCGGCTCCCCCTCCCTTCCTCCCATTTGTCTTTTTTCCCCCGAGTATCCTCACCCAGGAGTTGTAAGGGAAAGCGGATACAAGAATACGCCATTGTCATTAATGAATTGGCTCAGTCATGCCGCTAACAGCCCCATTTAATTGTACAGTACTATTTGCTTGGCAGCCTCTCCCACTATAATGGACTAACAATCCACTGCACTGTCCCAAATGAACTACCAGGGCTCAGTTTACCCTCTCGCTTTATTCTCCACACTAACCACCCGAAATATTATCCACTTGATTCTTACTGCGCTCCAATTAAGCAAATAGTCGAGACCAGAGCAGTCCGTGTCCATCTCAGCTTTCGTGACCAACCCACGGGCATGAGGTCAAGTGAAGAAATAGTAGTGCACGGGAATAATAACCAGCATGTCCTCATCATGGGCAAAGCTGTCATTAATCTTGGGGTGAGGTGTCCAAGCTGCTTTTGTTGTTAATTGTAGTAGAGAAATGAAGTCATGATTATCTATATATACACCCAGGCTATCCATTGTAAGACTCATAGAATGGTTTGGGTTGGAAGGGACCTTAAAGATCACCTAGTCCTACCCCCTGCCACAGGCAGGGACACCTCCCACTAGATTGGGTTGCCCAAACCCCATCTAATCTGGACTTGGACCATGAGGCACTGCCTTCCTTTCTCACCACCACCACCTTTCTGTTCTTACTACTAGCACTCAACAACCAGTCTGCCCAGAAAAATTCTAGCTTTTCATCGTAACTAACCACAAATGCCACTTGTGAACGGCTCTGGTTGTGCCACAGAAAGATGACACATCTCTTGAAGAAAGACCTCGGAAATACCCCATGGCACGTTCCTGGCAGGCAGGGACAGGCTGGTGCCCCCAAGCCAAACCCGGCCGTGCCCTCCCTGACCACTGCCACCACTGCTGTGCCCCGACCCTGTGAAAGGGAGAGTCACACACCTCTGAAGGAGTAACAAAACCCCACGTCAAGCAAGAGAAATAGCTCCATGGGATACCTTTTATCTGAGGCTCACAAAGCACTTCTAAAAATCCACTATGCCAACTCTGCAAAGAAACAGCAAAATTACTGAACCAAAAGGGCTGGAGAAAACAAAACCCAGGGCTCTGCTTACTACACCACACTGCACTACAGATTTCTGTCTTTCTATCCTCACTTTGGTGTTATCTCTATAAGATATTAGAAACTCTTTTCCCCTTTTTACCAGATCAGCACTATTTTAAAAGATTGCATTTCTGAAAATACGTTTCCTTTTCTTTCATTTCAGACCCCACAGACTTCTTTTCTCTGCTAATTGACCCTGCCAGCTTCACCAGAATCAATCGAGCTGCACGGGTGCCTGCACAGCGAGCTGCCCCTGTTAACAGGCCACCACGGACTCCAGCCCCGATCCTACTGGGAATCCGTAAGAGCAGCTGCTTCCATCGGCTTGAGCAGGAGCAGAAAACCTCCTCCGAGCAGAGGAAAGCAATCCTATAGAACAGGAGATGATTAGCAGAAACTCAGATGGAACTGTTCCTCCGCTCCCAGACAAGAAATACTTGTAATTTCCAGCTATTTAAATGCAATGAGGTCAGAGTCGATGAGAAAGGTCTGGTACAATTGATCCCAGAATGAGGAAACAATAACACTTTGGAACCGATATGGATTTTTTTTTTAAACAACAGCCTAACAGGGCATGCTGCAAAAATAGCCAAAACTGATAAATATAGAAGACCTGTCTTCCACTGAAGAGCCGAGCGCTGGAGTCTCTATTTACGTGTACATTACCAGCAACGCCATGCACTGTATCAAATTACAGCACGATTTTCATTTTACTGCATGCAATTCCTCCCCGCTACCCCCGCGAGTCTCATGAGGAATCACGGTTAAGCACAGCAGAAGGAAAAAAAACACAACACACACCTTTGGCTACAAATGCAATTGTCTTGCCTTATGACAGGAAGCTTTCATTTACAGCCCAAAGCATTCACACACAGATAACTGGAAAAGATTGGTTTCTGCCTCCCCACACTTTTAAATATTTGCCTAAACCACCCCTGTCCCCTCCCTTTCAGTAGTTGATAGGACAGCTACTATCACCGTCGTGCTATTGCTAAACGTTCAGGCTCAGCTATTGATAAAAACCAGAATGGTGAAGAAGGATAGAAAGGGCAACTGCAGTCAGAAGCGTGAGTTTTGATTCCTGTGCTGCACAGGCTCCCTGGGCAAGGTTTCCCCCTTTCCAAAAAAAAAAAAAAAAAGGAACAAAAGAAAGAAAGAAACAACACCATAAATCAGTTCTCCAGGCTGACATGCATTGTGGTCAATCGTGGTCAAAAAGATCTGGGCTCACCCAGTGAGTGCAATGTGTGTAAAAGGGAACAACCTCCCAGCAAACGTACAGCCCTGACACCCAGCCCCTTATCTCCCCAGACACAGCCCCAGCCTTCCGAACGCCCCAACCTTTTAGGGCTGGGTGGGGAAGATGTCACACAGAGACTGAAAAGCACCAGGCCAGGGTGCGAAGGCCGAGCAGGGATGTGCTGTGCTGCATGCTGAGGGCTTGGGGGACATCGGTTTTAGTGGGGTTTGGTTTTGTTGGTTGGTTTTTCTACGAAAGCGATGGGGTAATTAGGGAAAATGCAGGACTTGATACTCGGTGTTACACAAATATCAGCCACAGCCCACACTGATTACACGATGGAGGTGGCAGCAGGGAATGTCTGGACATGAGTTGAGTTGTGCCATTAAAGGAAGGCTCCAGGAACAAGCCGAGGCTTCTCCATCTGAAAGCAGTGGCAAAAAAAAAAATTAAATATCTTCTCTCACCCTTGCCATAGGCTTAGCCCACAGATTTAAAGCAAAAAGCTACAAGTCAAGTTAAAGGACCGCAATTAATCTATCGTAAGGTACGTAAGCAGGCAGTTGATCCTGGCTTATCAACATGAAGGATTTTTCCTAAAACTTTCCCTTTGATGGAGACCAGGATTCAACTTGCCTGGCTGGCAAACACCTGCCAGCCTTACCTGGCCTCGGCTGGGGACACCAAGGCACTGCCCCTGTCCTCCACCACAGCCTCCTCCAAGGGCCCCATGGTCATCCTCCAGCCTACACTGGATGCATTAGGACCAGGTGTGAGCTCACAAATCACACTTCCCTCGATGATGGCTTCAGAAACCAATTCCCAACCAGAGGTCACAAACCTAACCCCTCCCCAGATGGAGTTATCTCTCCCTTGGGGGGGGTCAGAGCAAACTAACAGAGCACCAGTGGCTTCCTCTTCAAGCCTTTAGGGCTTGTCTTCAGGGCTTCCCGTTCCCTTTCCTGGGGCTCTCAATTTCTGGGCAGCGCAGCTGAACTCGAAACAGCTGCAGCTGCAGGCTTGTTGGAGCGCTCGTCCTCCTGGGCCTGAAATCAAGAACCTGGCAAGGAAGTTCCCAGTACAAGAAAGACAGGGATCTCCTGGAAAGAGTCCAGCGGAGGGCCACGAAGATGATATGGGGCCTGGAGCATCTCCCCTATGGGGAAAGGCTGAGAGACCTGGGGCTGTTCAGCCTGGAGAAAAGACTGAGAGAGGATCTCATCAGTGTGTATAAATACCTGAGGGGTGGGGGACAGAAGGATTTGGCCAACCTCTTTTCAGTGGTTTGTGGGGACAGGACAAGGGGCAATGGCCACAAAATGGAGCCCAGGAAGCTCCACACCAACATGTGAAAGAACTTCTTCACAGTGAGGGTGACGGAGCACTGGGACAGGCTGCCCAGGGAGGTTGTGGGGTCTCCTTCTCTGGAGATATTCAAGGCCTGTCTGGACGCCTACCTCTGGGCAGCCTGCTCTAGGGAACCTGCTTTGGCAGGGGGGTTGGACCCGATGATCTCTGGAGGTCCCTTTCAACCCCTACAATTCTGTGATCCTGTTCCCTGTGTGACAGGAGGTTGGAGAAGCGATGAGATCCCCTTTCCTGGCGGCTCCACCACAGGAGCTCAGGAGGAAAAACCCTGCAATACCTTAAAGCGGAGGGTTTAAGTACCCGGCAGCAGAGCTCTTCAATGCACTGCACTTTCCACAAAGTGTCCCCCGGGTGACTCAGGGTGCCCAACGTGAGTTCAAGCCAGCTCTTTCTTCCCTCCCTTTTCCACCCTACTTGTCTTCACAGGTCCACGTTCCTAACAATGGAAGAGTTTGAGTTAAAGTGTCATCTACATAAAGGTTGCCTGGATACTTTGAAGATGAGTGCCACAGAATGTGTGCAAATAACAGGATTTCACTTTATGTCACGTTTAAAAGAAAACGCACCCAGCGTTACCACTTTATAGGCAATGAGAAAGAGAATAAATAAGAGAGGCCATGTCATGCTGATAGCACAAGTGAAGATAACGGCATGGGGGCTTCCCCCCATACACTGGTAAAATAAAACCCATTTACTCAGGAGACATGAGGAGGTTAAATCAGAAGCTACCTCAGCTTTCAGATGTTATTTTGTTGTTGTGAATGCAAAGCAATGCTGGTCTCAGAGCATTTTGTAGATATTAATTAATTAAGGACCAGCACACTTTCCAGGGAGGTATCTGCAATGAGAGAAGCAACACCCCAGAAAGAAAATAAAGGAAGACGCATTCCAGACCTCTGATGGAAACTAAGTGGATCATAATGTAGTATGGGAGGGGGTCAAACATCCCGGACCATTTGACTTGTAAATGGAACCGGACTCTGCAGCCTCTGACACCCACAGCACATTTAGCTCACGCGTGACACAAGGCTGTGCTGCAAAAAGTCGAGTTTCCACATCAGCCTCCATCTGGCAGGCACCGAGGTGCCCCGAGCCAAGCCCTGCCATCCCTGTCGGCGAGGGAATCGCCCAGCAATTCGGGGCACGCTCCCAACCCTGTTGTTCCTGAGCATCGTGGAAGAACAAAAGCAGCTGCTAATCAAGATGCAAAATTACAAGGCTCACCTTGCAGAGAGAAAGCAATACCGAAGTCGTAGTTGCTTCTGAGGAGGCTACAATTCACTGAAAAGCTGAGAGGCTTTATTTCCTCTTCTATTGCTCTAATTAATTGTGCAAATGAGAATAGGGCCTAAGACAACGTATTGCAAAGTACACCTGAGTTGAAGGTGCCTTGCAGCCCCGCAGCTTTTAGTTTTCATCACTAACACGTGACGTTTTGGTCATTACTATTTTAAAGAAAAATAAACAGGCTCAGACGGAATTTTCTAAAAGGATTTTTCCACACACACTTTACCTTCAGAACAGTCGCAAACCATTAGCACATTACACTTTAATATCTAATGGGCTTAAATGATCCAGTTCCACTTTTACCCAGGAAAAAAAAAAAAAAAAAAAAAAACACACCCAGGAGCAGGTTGACATTGCACACCAGAGCCTGCAACACCCCAGGAGCACGTTACAGCACCAGCAGAACCACTCGCTGCAGTGGGACTGCCCCGTCTGCTGCTCCTCACCGCGAGCACCGGACCCAGGCCTGGTGTCACCTCCTCTCCAGGGGACACAGAGCTGAGAACCAGCGAGGAGGATGCTCAAGAGCCCCAGTCACTTGGGCACAGACACAATTAAGGGGCAGTTCACAAAATCCCCCTGCCTGGCTGGTTTTGGTGGTGGAAAGTGTTTTTGCGGGGTTATATCGAGGCAAAGTAAAAGGGCACACAGAAACTTTGACCTTTATTCCTCGTCGTCATGGTCTACAGATTTCTCCCCCTACTTTACCAAAGCTTTCAAGTAAAAGCCATTGTCTGGAAGGGAATTTTTCCAAAAGGAACACAAAAAGCATCTCCTCCAGCCCCGAAGATATGTCGGTGCCTTCTCCTGCGTATGTGCTCCCACTGACTTGCACCCATCCCCGAGGATTTTAAAACCCTATTGTTAGTGATGCTCTCCTAACCTGGAGAGGGGCTAAAGCCATACAAAGAGACCCTTTATCTTACGAACAGAGCAAAATGAGGCAGAAACGAGCTCATTCTTAGGCTTTTAAAACCAGCCTTTACAGATAATTATGTTTTATTACTCTTCGTTTTATGAGGATTGTGTTATACAAAACAAATACCAGATGCCTATTTGTTTCATTGGGGGGAAGGGGGGAGGGATGAGTCTCCACGAGCACTGCCGTAAGCAGCACTGCTTTTAATTAAACACAATAAACGCATAAAAATTAATACTGTTTGAAACCAGCAGGTAGGAAGCAAATGTATGAACTGCTGCTGCTGAAAGACCCCCTTGCCCCCAAGCTCCCACGGCAAGAAGAGCCAGCCCCCAGCCTAACACGCAGGGCCTTGAGCCAGTGCTCTGCAAAACAGGCTCTTTAGATGGGAATTTTTCTAGAAAAAAAAATAATAAAAAAAAAGGCAATAACTAACTCCACAGAAATCCAAAAGCTTAAAAAAGGAGGGTGAGGAATTTAATGCTACTGCTGCTAAAATGACACATAAGCATGGGTTTTCTTGGTTGAGCCTAACAAAAGAAAAAAAAAACAAACAGCAAAACAGCTTAAAAATAAGGCTGTGAGCTCAAACGATGGCACAGGAGAAGGCAAGGAGGTGTAAAGGGATTTCTGGCAACCTTAACACAAAGCTACCAGCCAAAGTGGCGGCGCTGACACTCCAAAGTGGGAGGGATTCCTCAGCTCTTCGCTCGCTAGACTCAAGTCTTACAGAAGTGTGCAGGACCAAAGCCCATGCCTGGGACCAGGAACGTGCATCCGAAACACGGGGAGGACAACGGGAGGGAGGCACGCAGAGCACACACGAACACAAAGGCAAGAATCGGATGCAGCTCCTCAAGCAAAATAAAAGCCATCCAACTTCTCAGCAACAGCCAGATGTCAGCCATCCACCCCCGCGGAGGCACCGCTAGGAAATCCATTTCCTATTTTCAATGGTGGTTTCCTTTTTCACTTTAATTGCATTAAGATCCAATCGTGGGGGGACAATGGGCTCTTCTTTCTTAAGGCCACTGCCAGCCCTATGCTGTCGGTCCAGCTTTCAGCATCGCGCCCGACACAGCTTTAATGTTACCATCCTGCAAATGCAACTCCAGCCTGTAGCAGGATCTCATTCCAGGGGAATCTTCTCCTAGAAATATATACGTTTTTTTTTTTAAATACTGGGATTTTAAAGGCTCTGTGCAGCAGTAAATGCCGGATATGTAACAGAGGAATGGTTTCCACGTTGACCTGTCCATTTCCAGGTTTCCCTATGCTGTAATTACTAATACAAAGGACAGGGCTCCTCTCCACCAACCAGCGCCTATTCTCAACCTAAGCTTCTTCCTAATGAAGTTTGTTTACAAATATTAATTACATTCCACGCTTTATTAGCCCAGCCAGTTAATTGTAAGCCCACAGTACCACAAAAGGCAATTACAGCAATCAGTGCATTGATTATTGTGAAAGACGGTCATCCCGAGAATAAAGTTGAAGTAACGAGGCTTTGTTCTAACCAGTAACCAAAGGGTCAGAGCAATCTGGGACCACACCACTACCTCTAAATCCTCAGCTCTCCAGTTCTAGACACATGCAACACAGATCTCACCGCTAATTAATTGAGCATGACCCGTGGCAGAAAAATTTTCATTAAAAATGAAATACGAATTTTTTTTTTTGCTAGAAAGGATTATTACAGGCCACCAGGAAGGACTAACAGAACAAAAGCTGAAAACCAGTTGTTATTAAAGTTTGCAGTTATTTCTAAGCCCAAAGCCAAAGGACACAGGTCCTAATTGCTGCATTTGTTATTATTATCGTTGTTATTATTTTGGCTCGCAGCAGCACGAACCAAAGCGGCCATCAGAAGGCTGGAGGTGGTGATGAAGAGTCCTGCGAAGGCTGTCAGGTGCAAGATGCAATCGTTTTTCAACACGCTGAGAACCAAGACTTCAGAGCAGGAGCAGGCATCAGGAGCTCTGCACCAAGAGACACACGCGGAGTTTAACGAAGCCCCTCGGAGAGCTGTGGTTTTATCATCTCCGAGGGAATGAGCACCTCCTGTGCAGCACTGCAACGTGGCACACCTGCAGAAGGCATTTTCTACAAAACACATCTAAGGTTTTATTATTTGTGCTGGCACCACGGGCTCTGGTGCCTCCCCGACCTCCTCCATGAGCCCCAGGGGCTCACCGCTGCGACGGGTCACGCTTCCCCTCCACCACTTCGCTCTTTGCTCTTGCATCAGCAGCCGTGAAAAGGAAAGGGGGGAGCAGGGAGAGCGTGCTCAAGAGAAGGAAAAAGAGAGAAGAGATGAGGTTTGGGGCTGCAAAAGTCAACTTGACAGAGGGATCTGGCAAGAGCTGACATACTGCAAGCCGGAGATGAAAGCACAGAGCGCGGGGCTCGCAGCGTGCTCACTGAAAGGGTGGCACGATTCTCACAAGGAAAACACATTTTTGACACCTCCTCAAAAGCGCTCCCATAAAAGAGCCATCTAGCAACCCAGCGCTGCTAAATTTACCCCGGCTTCATCTTTTTGTCAAATATGCCTGAAAGCTGCTCGAGACACGTGGCCAATCCAAACCTAAACCAAAATGTTTGTTAAAACGTGTCTTAAACTGATCCACGTGCCAAAGCCAGCCATGCAGCCCGGGAACGCGCCAAGCAGCCAAGGGAAAGCTCACAGAAGCCTGCACAAAGATTTGCAGAGCTGTATTTGAAAAAGCAGCTGGGGAGGGGAGAGAGCGAAATGAACAACCGCCCGAAATCCTTCCCCGCCTTCAAGAAAATGTCACCCTTAAATCCCTACCTGTTCCGCTCACCTTGCTGCCGTCAGATTTTTATTAGCCCTTCTCTGGAGCAATTCCCTGGCACTTAGCATGCAGGAGCCGTCCGCGGGAATAGATCCTGCTGCCACAGATAATGCGGTTCTGAGGGAAGCCCATCAATTGTTAATGGCCATGCAAATTGTTGAAACTAGAGAGTTATTCACAGTTATCTCACTGTGATTTGGTAAGTGTCCATGCCTGATGCGATCACTCACTTGATATATTATTCCATTACAACTCAAGGAGTAGCCTTACCTTTCGGTTTCAGGGGGAAAGGAAAGCGGGAGGGAGAGCAGGAGGGTGGAGGGCTGCTATTTGTTTTACATGATTTTAAACAGCCACACGAACCTTCCCGTGTGAGGGTTTCACAGCACACTAAATCTCTCCCCGAGACTCCTTCCTGCGACGCTTAAACCCCTCTGAGCAGAAACTAAAGAAGTTTAGCGTGCAATTTCAGCCCCTGATCTTGCAAAGCACCTTCTTACGTTTCAGCCGTGCACACAGCTCCACATCCTCTGTGGCACTGGCTCTTCAGGCTGAGGATCGCACGGTTTTACATTTTCTGATCAGGGCTTTCTCCTGCTTATGCAAAACTTTGTGCTGCCACTCAGTAAGCTGTAGGCATTTCCTCAAATCCACAGCGCAGTCGCTCTCTTGCAGCACCAACTTACCGATTATTAATTTGCGGCTTTATTGCAGCTCCAACATATTAGATGCCGTTCTTTGCTTCCTGCCTGAGATTTATTACTTTTAGCAAAGTGCAGTTTGTTTTTTGATTTTGTTTGTTCGTTTTTAAACAGCCCTTGAGGGGGAAGTGCTACTCTGCTTTATTAAGTAATTCTAAAATCGCTGTATACAAAATAAATCCTGTAATTATGTTTCTCACTAGGATTAGATAAATTATATTTAATTAAAAAAATCTGCTAGCACCCAGCACAATGGTTGGTGGCAAATCGAGATGAAACATTTATGTGTTTATCTTCCCGCAGCAGCTGACTGAGTCCATGAGCAGGCACACCCAAGCAAGCCTTCTCGGATACAGAAGCAGACATCAGCGCAGAGATTTGTCCTCCCCTTCGGATGAAGGTCCTGACTTCCAGAAGCAGCCTCTGATTTCCTTCTTGTAGGCTGCAGCAAGTAGGGTTTTGATGGGCTTTCTAGCAGTCATGCTCAACTACACGATTGCACCAGTAATTCTGGGATTGTGATAAAAGTCTGCCATCGTTTGCAGGGCAAAAAAAAATGGATCAGAAGAAGTTAAGATCTTCTAAAAGAAGAGAAGAAAATGAGGATTTGTATCTACACTTGCCCCATGGCCACGTGAATGAAATAAAAATGAGCTCCACTGCCTTAATCTTGCACGCCCAAGGGATGCACCAGCCCGCTGCTACGGGCAGGGGAACCTCGCCAGCCCGCTCCCAGCACTCACGTCCAGCTGTAAATGCAGGAAAAAATGCATTTGGCAGAAGCAAAAAAACATTTATACCACGTATATATACACCATGCTGTTTTTACAGCCTTGGAGAACTGATCCTTCGCAGGACAGGGTCCCCTCATCTACCCCTAAACCATTGTGGCACACGTTTTCCCTTCAGCCAGCACTGCCGGGGCGCTTGCTGAAGGGAAAACAGAGCTCTCGGCTCCGTGTAGGAGCTGAGGAGTGATTGATCCCATTGATTTGTGTCAACAGCCTGACATGGCCGCATCGACCGGCGGTAATTTTGTGGGAGGAGCCGGGAAGGGGAGCGAAGGCGGCGGCACCACCGCTACCACGCCACCCTGCCGGAGGAGAGGACACGGCTGGAGATGCTGGAGGTGCTGGAGATCCTGGAGCAGCCGTCAGCAGGGCCACACCAGGCCTCGAGCCGGCAGGAGGGAGCAGGCAGACATTTCACATGCCCGTGTTTACGGCAAACCCACGGCTCGACGCCCAACTGTATAATTATAATCCATTACAATTATGCAAAGAAGTAACACTGCAGAAAGGCCTTCTCATTTCCCATTCTTCGCGCTGAATACTTTTGTTTTGCAGCCAATCAACTAAATTAGCCCTAATTCTGTTTCATTCACAAACACAAAGAGTATATTAGAGGGAAAAAAGTGAACAAACAGGAAATTCACTTAGGAACCCGGGAATTATTTCGTTTTTGTGTATTTCTGAACCAGAAGCCATCATGGGGATGAAAGTCCATAGCAGTAAGAGCAGCTTCAGCACAGGAGCCCTCGGGAGAGGCACCAGGATGAGCAGAGATGTGGGGCAGGTCTGAGTGAGGTGAGGAGAGCCAGAAGATTCATAAATTACAAATGGCCATTCATCCCCATCTATGAAAACCAAAAAACCCTAAGGAAGTTCTTGTAGGGACTGCCACTCACCAGCACAGACATCTCCCTCGGATGCCCATCCCTTTTTATTGGGAAGTCACAATTCAGATGTTTTCTGAGAAGGGGACATGGTAAATATTAACGAACTGTACTTCAGTTTTACACAACACTTCCTCTAAAACCCTCTAAAGTAATCTCCAAAAATGCTCATGGGAAGCAAAGCGTTCTTCCCCATTTTGAAGGGGGATGGAAACGCGATGCCTTGGCCAGGGGCAAGGCTGGCCATAGATGGCAGCTGCCCATGGGAAGAGGAGGAGGTCCCATAGCAGCCACCAACGGGACTGCAGGAGCACTGGGAAGCCTCTCCTACTGTATCATGAACCAGGAGCCTCGCCTGGCCAGCATAAACACCCCCACAGGGGCATCTTCCAGGTCAGCACCTGCTGAATTCCTGATCTGCACCCTCTCCAAGAAGGCAGCACTAGAGCACCTGAAAAACCGAGGCTACACCTCAGCAAGAGGGGGTGGGAGAGACGAGCGGGGGAAATGCAGTGTTTACAGAAAATGGCATCGCTTTCCTCCCGTTGCTGAGGAGCCCTAACCCCGTGGCTGGCTGCAAGTTGTGTTTCCCTACTTCCAATACACGACACTGTTTCAGAAAGTCACATCCCATTTGGGAAGCCATCTAACTGCACACGCTCCTTTCTCCACAAAGCAGCTAGGCACAAAATTTTGCTGAGCCAGGGCCTTCATTTCTTGAAGCATTACTTCCCTTTTCTTAAGTGAAACAAATCTCCTCTCTTTTGTTCTCATTTTCGATTCACTCCTTCAGGGAGCGCTCTGGCCGGGACACCCCTACGGCCCCAAATCCCCAGCAACCTGGAAAGCTGCAGGACCTTAACCATAACCTAAAGTTACGCATTCCTGAGCGCTGAACGCCTCTCCGTGCAAGCAGGGACAGGAGGATGCAGCTTGCATCATCCTCCAGCCACAGCCAAGTCCTTGGGAAATCAGCCACCCTCGCAGCACGTCGCTTAACTTCCTTCAGAGCCGGCTGTCTGTGTACCCACCGACTACTTCGCTCTGGTTAGCAAAATGGTTTGTTTACCCAAGACCACAAAACGCTGTGGATTTGCTGAAAAGAAACCCTGCAGCGAGGACGGGAAAGGAGTCGCAGGTAATACTGCAGAAATCACCAGATTACGGCGCAGTCTCCCGACTCACATCTGCTGAGCAAATACGCGCTCCGTGCCCACCAGCTTCATTCACTTCCCGCTCACAGACTCCTGCCGTTCGCCTTTCCAGTGGGCTGAATATGGGAGAAAAGGATTATTTCCAGCAGTCAAACTCAAACCTCAAACGACTTTCCCCACACTACGTGGATACGCAATCATACACATCTCAGAGAGCACGTTTACCCTTATTTTCTGATTAAAACCTCGAGGACACATCGCTAAGGCCTTACTCAAACCAACCCAGGCCAGCAAATGTGCCCCACAGGGCGAGAAGGCAGGGGCACAGCAGGTCTCAGTCGTGGCTGGACAGCAGGATGCAAACACGGCTTTTGGCTCGGCTTTGCTCGGGGCTCAGAGAGCTTCCAACTCGCCCATTTGGGATTTAATTCTGCTAAATGTGAAAACGATGGCTACAACCACTTTTGGGTTCGAGTGCTGCCAAACACGGTGATTATTTACCAATAAATTACCCCAGAACGATTCTCTTCAGAAAGTAAAAGCAGTTCTCACCTACGTTTCTGCCTACAGGAAAGAAGGGGCTGGACCAGCCAGCCAGCCATACCTACAATTTGTTGTCACCGCAGAGCCTCGGATTAGATGCTGGGCAGGAGAGATGCCGAAAAGCCTGAAGCAAGTGATTATAACAACACCTCACCCCACAAGAAAAGGATTTGAGGTTAGGAGGGAGGCTGGCCGCGGGCAGGGCGGCTGCAGCCACGCCACGTGTGGACAGCCAGCACCCGCGTCCCTTTGGTGCCTTTCGGGGCCGCCAGGCAGCTCCGTCCTCTGTGGGAACCTAGAATCTTTCCCCACCTGCACACAAGGATGCTGAGATCGGTACGGAGAGCAGGGGGAGGAAGGCAGTGCAGCACATTTCAGGTGCAGGGGAGCACGTCGATACTTACCTGCTCCCCGTGCTCTGGAATAAACGCCTTGTGAGAACAGGCAGGTCTCCAGATCCTTGAAAATTGATATTAAAATAAAAAAGCAGGCTGATGGGGACTGGTCTCTGCAGGAGCCAAGATACTCTGGGAAAATGCCCAAGCTCTCTCAGTAGTTCTTGAGCTGCATCCAAGCTCCAGCAGCGGCCTGGTGATATTTCGGATCCGTGGGCCGGTTCCCGGCTCAGCGCAGCTCGCCGGATTCGGCAACAGATCTGTCCTGGACATCAGCTACCACGACCCTGGATGATGGATGATGACTTCTCAGCCCTGTTCTAAATAGCTGCTAACTCAGAAAACCTTCTAAATAATTCTGAAAATAAGGCTTTAAGTGGTTAAAGGGGGCATTTATGCTTTACTACAACACGCTGAAGCTCGAGATGCTGAAAACCCAAGAATTTCTTGCTCAGAACATGCACGTACACGCGCGTGCAATGTCTAGATTATCATCACATGCTCGGCGGGCATGCCTCAGCCTCACTTCGTGTTTTCCTGCCAGCCTTGTGAGCGGCAAACTCACCCCTAGTGTCTACCACTTCTTTTTTTTTTCCTCTATATGTGTATTTTACTCCTGGTGGGGAAGGAAACAAAACTGAAAGTCGGTTTGCTTCCCAGCCCATGCTCAGCACACATCCCTGTACCCTTTGCCCAGGACACCACTTCCATGGCAGGAGGTGCAGCAGCGGCTGACACCCGTTCCACCAGCAGAGTGCACACCAGGTAAGCCCACGGGGCACCAGGGATCACCGAAAGCACCCGCAACGTCTTCAGCTGGGAGCCTTCCCACACGAACCCACAGCAGCTACCCCGTGTCCCGCCGAGGTGCCGTACGCTGGCTGCCCTCCACCACAAGAAAAAAAATCACATCTGCCCAAAACCACATTTTTTTGCTCACTTCCCCCTTTTCTTTCCTCCTTTCTTTGACTCTGCTCGTTAGCCGTGTCCTCCCCCACCAACATTTCGTTACCAACACCAACCTCAGCTATCCTGCACAGGTAGGAGCAGGGAACACTCAAATGGGCTTCCGATGAGACCTGGCATTTTTGGATACCATCACTGCTGCTCGCTCCATCTTCTGGAGGCAGGGCTGTTCACCCATCGGGGGAAACACCACAAACACCACCGACTTTCCTAGAAAGATCCCCGTTGTGGTGCAGATCTCTCCTCTGCATCTGGCTGTACTGAAACGCTGCATTCCTGCATTTCTTTCGGTATCCATAGCCACTTCTGTTACCTTCCAAAAAGCAATTATTTGGAACCAGTTAGGCCTGTACATGAATTCTGCCTTTGTTTAAAGCACTTTGTACATATGTATATATTTAGACTGTCATTAAATATTTAAGAGGCTGTCTTCAAACTTCAGCAGCAGTTTGCCTGCTTAACCCTTCGTGAGATGGAAAGCTCGGTGCTAAAATCCTACCGAACAGGAGCTCAGCAGGTCCGGCGGCAAAGGCCAACCTTGACGAGCCAAAGGCACCACAGAGAAACCAGGGATTTTCTTTGTTTTCCCTGAAATCCCGTTTGCTAGTAGTCAAAGAGTGATAATGCAATTCATTTTCGTCTGCATCAGCTTTATCTGCCGAGATGCGTAACCGGGATGCAAATTAATTAGCTGTTAACACACAGACAGATCCCTCAATACAATTTGGGGATGGAGTTTAACACACACATGCCCTTCCCACCTTGCTCCCGACGTGGTGAGGCACTCCTGCACTTCCCACAGGTAAGGTCACCTCTCCTGGCGGGGAAGGAACGCATCCTGCAGACCTCACCGGGGTCACACATTCACACACATGCACCTCCACCAGCTGACCCTACCCTCAGGACGCGACCTTGTCAGGTTTTGTGAAGGCAGCTGAGCATCAGGCGCGGTCAGCATCCGAACGGGAGGAAGAGAAGAGGCAGGACACGGGAGGAAGCGGTCCTGGAGAATCAGCAGATGGCATACTTTGCTGTAAATCAGCTCCGAGCCACGGGCGCGAGGGGCAGCAGCACACTGCCAGGTGCTCTCCGGGATCGGATGCGAGGTTAAGGAGCTTCGGCTTCCTTAAGCTGCCCGCCTGTTCCCCTCGGTAGCCTGGCCACAAATTCGGCCTGCCTCAATTCTTCATGTAACCTTATTTGCTTGGAATCATCATTTTATTACCTTCTGTCTTAAAAGGTAGCAGCGTGAGGGAATGCTGAAGTCACCAGGCACCACCCCAGATACAGCCGCATCTCGGAGCCAGACTGGTTTTTGCACGAAGGAGGGTTATGTGCGCTCTTCCCTACGAAACAAGCTGCAAAGGCATTTTAGGAAGGCCAGAAAATATGAGGAGAGCTCTGTCTTTTACTAGGCCAAATGCTGTAACTGGGAAAAAAAGAAAAAAAAAAAGGCCATACTCACGTCAAACAACCGGCTGGTGTTTGCTTTATGACAAATTGACAACACACGTTCTGCACAACAGAACAAATTATCAAGACTTTTCAGATCTTTAAACTAGCTCAAATTACTCCAAGCCCTGTCAGACAACAGCATGACCTGGAGAAATGTGCCAGGTCTGCCTTCTTCTCCGCCACAGCCCGGGTCCCTATAACCGTGCCCTACAGGGCAGCCAAAGGGACTCCCAGGTCACCAGCAGCAGCGTGAGTTTAGCTTAGCACCTCTGCTGGATTTCTCATCATTTGGTACCTCCGCTGGATTTTTTTTGCACCATTTCATCACTCCATCACCAGTTTCCCGAAAGTGAATGGCATTAAAAGCGTACGAAGTATTTGCATTGCCGACTTCTCCCCCTTTAGGGGGAATTTACAGGAACGGGAAGGCGAACCAAGTTCACCCAGGAACACGCAGCCCTCCTGGTGTTTTGGTGCTAACCCAGCCGATCCCTCTCCAAGCCCCGTGGCTACTTTCGGTGGGGAACCAGGCAGCCAACTGCAAATTCTGCTCAGCGGTAATGGCACCGTGGTTTCTCCACCGCTCCTCCCCAGGAGTATTTTCCCACCCACGTTCCCCATGCGCTGCAAACCCCTTCCTCTAGCCCTCGGCAGCTCCGCGGTGCGAGGCTGCTCTGTTTTAACTCGGCGCCTGGCTCCACGGGGCACGTTCCCATGCTAAAAACTTCGCGTCCGTCCACCCCGCAGGAGATGCAGCGGTGGTCAGCATTTCAAGGGGCTGCAAACAGCTTCATCAGCAGCGCAGCTCCGGAGGTAATTCCCAGGAAGCGCTTTGCCCGGCAGCTCTTTGTACAGCCCTGAGAAGTGCGCCGGGAAGGTAACAGCGCAGCAACCTGACGGCGCCAGCAAACACAAATAATAAGTATCGGGGGAAGCCAGGAGCGCTAAGGGAAACGCGAGCTGTGCTCACACCACGGACGCGTTCCCTCACACGCAAAAATCAGGAACTCCAACGCGGGGCATTCACACAGAGAGCGTTTCTTTTTCCTCCTTGTTCCTCTGATGTTGTATCAGCTGGAGCCAAGGGGAAACCAGCCCGGGAGGCAAGCTGCTGCCTCGGGGAAACCACACGGAGAAACCACCCAGGCAGCAGGCAGTGCTTTCGGACACCAGCCCAACCACCGCTCTCACCAACTCCAGCCCTCCTCAAACTTTGTCTCGGGCACAGCATTTACCCAGAGAGGCAGGACGGGGATGCAGGATAGCCTGAGGTGCCCGAGCATCCTCCAGCAGCATCCTCGCCTGCCGAGCCGAGGGCACCAGCGCTCCACCGGTCCCCAGGCGATGCGAGCCGCAGCCACGTCCCCCGTGGCCCCTTCCACCACCTCCCTCCCTGCTCCCCGACCCAAAGCATCGCTCGGGGCCAGCCGGAGGGGTACACAGAGCCTCTCCCCTGTCCCGAGGGCTGCCACCGGCGCCGTGGCCCCGGAGCCGCGCGCTGACTTACTTTTCGTATTCGGTGTTGTCTTTATCGCAGCGCGAATCCTTGTGCTTTTGCCAGTCTTTGCCATGCTTGCAGGTGGTCAAGAGGACAACATCCTCCCCGTTATGGACGTGATATAAGGCATTCCTGGTGTCTGACCCTATCCCTGTCAGGTACCTTTTCCCCTTGAATACCAACATGTACTTCCTGAGAGGAGGGATGGTGTTAAACCGCAAAAATCCCTTCTCCCCTCCTGTCCTAGGATGATCCTTAGAAAAGAGCGGAATAGAAACATCAAAATTGGGTCTGAAGTTTTCAGTACTGATGCTGGCTTTGGCCAGCATGGCCTGGCCGATGTCGAAGCCCACGTCCTCGGTGTAGTCGGGCCAGGTGCCGGAATATAAATTAAAAATCAAGTGATTGCGACCATTGTTCCACAAGTGGAGGCTCTGCACTTTGGAGCGGAGGTTGTGCACGTACTGCGGGGAGAGCTGGTCCCGGTCCAGCGTGTCCAGGCTGAGGACGAAGAGACACGCCTGGCTGGGGTCGGAGGTGTAGAAGCGGGAGCCCTCGATGGCCGCCAGCACGTTCTGGTAGCTCTCGGCGATCTTCTCCCCTTTCTGCTGCGGGTACACGTAGACCTTGAAGCCGTTTTTCTGGCAAAGGGCGAAGTCGAAGCAGGACTCCATGCGGCACCGCCGCCCGCGGTACAGCCCGGCGCTGCCGTCCCGCCGCTGCCGGGGCGACACCCGGCCGGCCCCGCCGCCCCCCCCGGCCCCCTCCGGCTCCCCGAAGGAGCGGAGGGCGTCGGGGAAGCGGGGCCAGGGCCGCTGCTCGCTGCCGGGCCGCGGGGCAGCCCCATGCCGGCCGGCGGGCGGCGGGGCGCGGGCTGCCCGCAGCTGCACGCCTCCGAGGTAGAGCAGCAGGGCGAGACAGGTGGCGGCGGAGAGCAGCGTCAAGTAGCGTTTTTTGGCCTGCATGTGGCCGCCGGGGGGTCCGGGGGGCTGCGGAGGAAGGCTGCGGGGGCGGCCCCACTGCTCCGGGCGCCGCTCTCAGCTCCTCCGCCGCTCCGCCATCTTCCCGCTGCCGTCGTCGCCGGCCGCTTCCAGCTCCCCTCGCCCGCCTCCGCTCGGCGCCGTTCCCCAAGCCGCGGGCTGGGGCCGCGCATGTGGGCGACCGCCCGCCCGGGACTCGCTCGCCGCCGGGCTCTCAGCGGCGGGCGGCTTGGGGCCGGCGGCGGCCCGGCGGGGCGCCCCGCATGCACTCAGGGGCCGGCCCCCCGCGCGGGGCGGGCACCGGGGCAGCCCCGCTCCCGCCTTCGCGGCGCGGCGCTCCGCCACGCTCCCTCCCCTTCCTCCTCCTCCTCCTCCTCCTCCTCCTCCTCCTGCTGCTGCTGCTGCTGCTCGGGCTGCCGGCGGCGGGGCGCTCACAGCCTGACGAAGCCCTGCATCGCCCCGAGCTGCCCTCCGCGGAACGGCGGCGGGGACCGGCGGCAGCCCCCTGCTCCTCCTCCTCCTCCTCCTCCTTTCTCCTCTTCCTCCTCCTCCTCCTCTTCCTCGCCCTCGTCCCCCCGCGCCCCCCGCCCGGCTCCGCCGCCGCCTCCCCCCCCCCCTCCCGCTGCCGCCGCCGCCGCCGCCGCCCCCGGCCCGGCCCCGGCCCCGGCCCCGCCGCGCTGACCTCACCCAGCCACGCAGCCCCGCGCCCCCATTGGCTGGGCGTCACGTCCGGGGGGGCGGGGCTTCCGCTGCGCCCATTCATAAAGCTGCCGGGCGCGGGGGGCGCTGCGGCGCCGGCGGGGCGCGCCCGGACCCCGCCGTACCGGGTGCTGGGCAGCGCGATCCGGGCTCGGTGCTCCCAAATCGTGTCCCCGCCCGAGCGATTTTACCCCAGGAATGGGGACTCCACGGCCCCCCGGTGCAGCTGGTTCCAACGCCTGGTTGCTCTTCCTGAGGTTCTTTGTGCAGCCGTGCTCGCTGCCGCCCGTGTCACCCGCTGAGCTGGCTCTTATTGCACGGGTCGGTAGGGAAACCCGCTAGGATAAAGGGTTTGCTAACAGTAAAGCTTAACGTAGAAGCACAGAAAGACTGAGGTCCCCCCAACACAGGCAGGGGTGGATGTCACCCATGAGATGTGGTTGCCCAGGGCTGCCTCCTGTTACGTGCCACTATGCTTTGGTTTTGTAAAAACGAGAAATTAAACCTCAAAAATGGGAGAAAAAATAAAATAAAATAAAATAAAATAAAATAAAATAAAATAAAATAAAATAAAATAAAATAAAATAAAATAAAATAAAATAAAATAAAATAAAATAAAATAAAATAAAATAAGGAGGCTCAACAGAGACCTTCTTGCTCTCTGCATCTGCCTGAAAGGAAGCTGTGGGGAGCTGGGGGTCGGCCTCTTCTCACAGGTAACCAGTGATAGGACCAGAGGGAACGGCCTTGAGTTGTGCCGGGGGAGGTTCAGGTTGGAAATGAGGAGACATTTCTGCTCAGAAAGAGCAGTCAGCCACTGGGACGGGTTGCCCAGGGAGGTGGTGGAGTCCCCGTCCCTGGGGGTGTTCAAGGAGAGGTTGGACGTGGTGCTTGGGGACATGGCTCAGCGGGTGACATTGGTGGTAGGGGGGTGGTTGGACCAGATGGTCTTGGAGGGCTTTCCCAGCCTTAATGATTCTGTGATTCTACAATGAGTGCTCCAGAATGAGCACCCCAAACCTCATGGGGCTGGCTGGGGAGCAGCTGCCAGTGTTCAGGTGCTGCTGTAGGGAGCACCCACAGCACCCAAACATCCCTTGGGCTAAGAGTTGTGCTTGATCTCACCTGCTCCTCGGTGTTTTAACTCCGTTAACCAGCAGCCTGGTTTGCTGGAGGGAGCTGTGCTGCTGGCTGGGTGGCAAACCCAAAGGCATGGCCAGGCTGCAGGAGGTGGCAGGAGTTCAGCAGGACTTGTGGCAGCAGTGCCTGCACACAAACGGCTCTGCAAGGGGCAGCAACACCACAGATGTTTTGGTGTATGGGTGTCAGGCCTTCCTAGCTCAGTAATTGAGGGTGGTGGAATGGGATGGGGTGGGCTTCAAGCTGGTTGCACAAGCCATTGGTACCAAGGAACCATTCCATGGAAAAACCTGTGCCAGCCTCTTGTCCTGCTGCTCGTACCGGTGTTAAAGCCGTAACGGGTGGGCCTGCCCCTGCTGCGATCCCATCTCCCACCCTCCTGCTGCTGTGCCGGAGCAGAGTTGGGTCAAGCCAGCTGAAGGCCACAACCGCTGTCTTGACAAAAAGTGTGCCCGTCCCCATGCTCTTTCATGCCCTTGGGGTTCCTGTCGAGTCTCCTCTTCATCTCCCTCCGCTTCTGTGGAGCTGAGAAGAAGAAATGTGAAGATAACAGGCATGAAGACATCGTGCCTCCTCAGCAGAGGAGAGCCTAGCAGAGGAGGACGCGGTACCTACGGGAAATGAGGGTTGATCTCGTGGCTGGCGCCAAGAGAAGACAATTCCCATACAAACAATTTGACTGTAGGGAGGACAGCTGAAGGAAGGAGGCCGGGGTTTCACGCAGAAGAAAAGAGTGAGAGTAATAACGCGGAAATTTCAGGTTCCTAGTCGAAAGTGATACTTATGGCTGGTGTAGATTTGGGTCCGGGGGCAGAAATTTTGGCCCGGGACGTGAAAGCAAGGAAGCGGGATTAAATATTAATGTGTTAATTAACCCTGTAATCCTTCCCTGAAACATTTGTCACAGCCCACATACCAAAACTGGGATGCTGTTCAAGAAAAAGAGGTCAGCTTCTTGAAAGGTGAACCAAGGCTGCTCGCAGAGGCACCTTCTGTCAAGCGCAGGAAGATGGAATCCCATTACTGTCTGCAAATTAAGCCTCTGGGGACCAGTTTCAAACAGAAGAGGAAGCCTGCGAGCTTTGCTGTCTGTGCCAAGGACGGTAGCTGTCGCAAGCCGATTTTGAGGATCGGGTGCTAGCGAGCCCATGGCACAAAAACGCCTCTCCCCACAGCAGAGAGGCACGGGAAGGAAGCGAAAGCAGCTGGGTTTCCAGCAGGACTGCGGCACGCTGGAGGAACCGGGGCCATTCCCAGCTTCGCAGCAGCAGCAGCAATAAATACTTAAGCTTTAAAACGCCTGGGTCCGGGCACAGGCAGCAATGACATCACGTTGTGGGGCAGGGAAACGAAGCTCTGCGGATCAGCGCTGCCGTGCCCGACGTGCGGTACGGCCGCTGCCATCGCCTTGTGCAGGGCAGGGCTCCCTGAGGGACACGGTGCGTGCCCCTACCCGAGCTGTGCAGCCCCAGCGATCGATTCTCTCTCTGAAGACTGCCTTTAG
This sequence comes from Anas acuta, assembly GCF_963932015.1. Classification (NCBI taxonomy): domain Eukaryota; kingdom Metazoa; phylum Chordata; class Aves; order Anseriformes; family Anatidae; genus Anas; species Anas acuta. Next base: position 144,244,342 of record NC_088980.1, read on the forward strand.
AAGCCGGCTGCTGGCTGCTGTTTGTCATTTCCCTGGGTAACAGCACGAAATCAGCCTTCTCCAGCCCATTTTTCAGCAGCGCTCAGACCCCGCGGATGGCACTGGGGCTGGTGGGGAGCTGCCTGCTGGGCAGCAGGGTGCTCCGGCGATGTGAGCCTGCCTTCCTCGGAGGAAATAAATCTGCCTGCTTCTGCTGTCAGGCAGGTGGAGAGCAAACCAGCACAGAGAAACCCAGCCCGGAGAAGAGGAGGAGCATTTTGTGTACTCTCCATCAAGGCTGAACCCCACGTTCACTGTGGCTGACGTTGCCTGCTCAGGGCCTGCAAGCCAGCGGTGGCTTTTGACCCCGCTCCATTACCCTTTTGCACCCTTCCGAGTAATTTGTACCTTCATGTGGCTGGCAGTTGTCTGGGAACCCATCCAAGTCCTCAAACGAAAGGCCAGGAGCGGGAATCGGTTTTCTATTTCTGGCCTTGCCTCTTAACACCTGTCCGACCCGTGCAAGACGCTCGGGGCCAGATTTAAAGAGGTGGATCAGTGCCGACTCCTCCCTTGGGGTCTTCCTTGTGGTGCCCAACTGCGGCTCACAGTGCCTCCAAAACCTAATTACTCAGAGTTCCCTGCTCTGGGTGAGCAGGAAGCCCACAGAGCATTTTTCATGCGAAAAAGTCCTTATTGCTCTACATGCTTGGGTGCAGCTTCATTTTGATGCTGTTGGGTAAAGTCCTTGACTGACCCCTTCGACACTGCTTGTTCCTGTACTAATTTGCCTACAGGGCTCAATCCTGGGCCTCAGAATGTACTCCTTGGATTGAAATCTACATAAAGCATAAGATAACATGCTCCCACACTGTCACCTGTCCCCAACCGCTTCGTTTTGAAGTGTTTTTCCAAGCAGCAGACCAGGAATCACCGTCATGCCTCGCAGGACAGCATCCTCCCAGGCTGAGCTGTGGGACACCCCTTCTAAAAAACATCTCCGTTCTGGGTCCTTGTGAACATCCTGGCGTGATGCAAGCACCTTCATCATTTGGGCAGCCTCTGGTAAGGAAATTCCCTGCATCTCAGTTCACCTCTCAATGCATCGCTTTTACTAAGCCAGGACAGGAGGAGCCACATCAGGCAAGTGCCCTGGCTTCAAGCCCCCTGTTGCACTCACCACAGCAACATGAACGTGGCTGGGGTCTAATTTTGGCAGGACCACAGTGAGCCTTCAGTAGGAAAAGCCTCCCACACCTCGGGGAGGAGGCTACAGAGCTTTCCTGTAAGCTGCCGAGCATCTACGTGTGTTACTCCCTGGTGCCTTACTGTCCTGTGAGAGGTACATGGCACCTAAACCTCGTGGTGAATCCAACCCTCTGTGGGGTTTTTGACTTGTTTGAGTACACAGATCTCACTGATCTGACCCACTTTTTCTTTCTTTCTTTCTTTCTTTCTTTCTTTCTTTCTTTCTTTCTTTCTTTCTTTCTTTCTTTCTTTCTTTCCTTCTTTCCTTCTTTCCTTCTTTCCTTCTTTCCTTCTTTCTTTCTTTCTTTCTTTCTTTCTTTCTTTCTTTCTTTCTTTCTTTCTTTCTTTCTTTCTCTCTCTCTCTCTCTCTCTCTCTCTCTCTCTCTTTCTCTCTTTCTTTTTCCCTTTCTCTCTTTCTCTCTTTCTTTCTCTCTTTCTTTTTCCCTTTCTCTCTTTCTCTCTCTCTCTCTCTCTCTCTCTCTCTCTCTTTCTTTCTCTCTTTCTTTTCTACCTCCAGAAGTGCTGAGCTCTGCCTTGGACTTGCTGAAGCCATGGGAAGCCCAACCTGGGTTAATGACACCATTAGGCCATCTGTGGGCCTCAGATTTCTCACTAAACGGGGTCAATAATATTTCCCTGGCTAACAGGACATCACGAGAGCTGATTTATCACCGCTGCTGAGTGTGTCATGATCCTAGGAAGAAACACAGCATAAAAACACAGAGCAGCCAGGATACTTGGAAAGGTTTGACGGGCACGTGTGCATGAAGCACTGTCACCTGTTGCTTACTGAGCTCTGACTGCCAGCCTTCATGCCACGGATGCACCTTTCCATGGCCAAATGTGGCATTTCCCCACCTTCTAACAGGAGCTGAGAAGGTCCCCAGGCAAGGCACCAGGTTCCCCTTTGGAAAGCTTTCCTGGTCTGCGAAGATTGAAGGCTGGCTTACAAACCGGCTCTGCCTTAACGTCGCCTTTGCCCCGGGTTGTATTGCTTCATCCAAAAAAATAAAAATAAATAAGGGAAGTGGGGAAAAAGGAGGGAAAGACAGAACAGTAATTTGTGGCATGATAATGCTGCATTAAAATTGTTCCTCAGCTTGAAGCAAATTAAAGCGATCTTTGCTCCACAAATTAATACTAACACTATGGTTGTTTATCATGTCTTAGTAATATCACAGGGGAATAAAACTATCAACTCTTATCCATTTAAATAGCCAAGATGTAACGGCTTGAGCTACAGCACTGCAACAGCTGTTCCTCGTGTCCTCGGAAATAATTGGTTGCTACAGAGGCTATTTAAATGTGAGAAACTGACTTCGGCTTTATAATTAGTTTATTTTGAAGAAAAAAACATCGCTGCCCTTTCCCAAGGAGGTGAGGGTTTCAGGTGGGGTGGAGGGGCAGCCGTTCAGGCCCTGGTGTACTGTCACATTAAGCAGCTAGTAAAAACCAGAGGCTTTTAAATCCTAAGTGCATCGCCCTCATCCTCAGCCCCTGGCTGAGCTCCTGTGCCGTGGCTTAAATCTCCATCACCGGTGTGGGAAAGAGCCAGCAAATGCTGCCTTCCTTGCCCGTGGATGTAAGCAAATCCCCAAGGAGGGGAGAGGCTGGCACAGCCCCGTCCCCAGTGTTTCACAATGGCTTTGCAAATCGGGGCTCTGCGTAAGGCTTCGGCTTTCCAGCCCCGGGGCTCCGCCGGCCGCAGAGCCTGGTTGTTGGTTCTTCCTCCTTCGAGGAGTAACAACTTCCAGATTTACTCCCTTTCTAACTGAGCATCTTTCAAAGTGGGTGTAGAACTATTTAAATAGCTTCTGTGGAGGTGGGATGAGAAATTGCTCTTATTCTGTAGTCTGCAATCAGCACCAAACAAGCACTTTTCTCCACTGCACACACAAACAGGCAAGCAGCTGCCAGCAGCCTCAGCACTTTAGGTCTGATTCTCTGCTCGCTGCTGCAAGGCGTGAGGAATCCCATTGACATCAGCGGAGTTTCAGCGATGTGGTTGTTCTTTTATTTCGTTATTTTATTTTTAATCCACTTCCGTCTCCGCTTACTTATTTATTTACTGCTCCAGGGGGTCCCCGGCGGCTGCACCCCGTGAGGATGAAGGTGAGTGGTGCAGAGCAGCCCTGGGCCCCGGCGTGGTTCTTCTTCCCCTGCCTTTTGGAAGAGGCAGGGACCGGCTCCATCACCTGCCTGTCCCCTGATGGCCAAAAGCTTCCTCCGGCACCGGCACAGCTCTGCTGGGTGCAGGAGATGGAGGCTGCGGCTGCCCCAGACTCATCCCCGCTTGTGGGGAGCAGAAATGCAGAGGGCAACACAGAGAACAAACAAGCCACAGGCCAGTGGGGCACAGCAAGCCTCTCTGGTGGCTCCCGGAGACAGCCCATGGCTGTACCAAGTGGGAGCACAGCAGGCGGCCCAGTGAAGCTCAATGAAAGTTTGGGCCATTGCTGAGTCAGTTCTGAAGCTGGCGGTGTGCGGGATTTTCGTGCACCACTTTTTTTTTTCCCCTCCTTTCGGTGCAAATATGGGTGGCAATCTGATTAGTTTATGATTCACCATTTGGCTAATGTCCCTACTTCCCCCAGTCCCCACCTGTTCAAATAACTGCTACTGTAATGTAGGCTGTTAACTTGGAATAACTTTTCCAACCCCTTTTGTAAATGAGCTCTGGAAACTGCTCGAACTCTTGTCCATGGGCTGAAGTTGTGATCATTTTAACTTAAATGCTGTTAAAACCAACTCAGCATGCCACAAAACTCCATGCAAGGAAGCAAGCTCACTTTGAGCTGCCCCTACTCAACCTGGGCAGGGATCAGAGGGCTGTTTTGGGAGGGCCACGTCTCCAGCCCCAGCACTGCTCCTTACTCCTTACAGCAGTGCCACGCAGGGACATTGCAGCCTCGCCGGTCCTGGGATCTGATCCAGGCTGGCAAAGCCTCCCAGCAGCTACAAGCACCCGAGGTGGGTTGGGGCTGGTCGCCTAAGCTTGGTTTCGCTAAGGTCAGCAGCTCTGAGCACACCTTTGGTCAGCCAGTCCCATGCCCACTGCTCGTCCTTTCAGCTAAGTCAACACCAGCCAGTTGCTCCCGTGACCCCCGCAGGCCCTTTGCTCCAATTTAAACAGATCAATCAGGCTCAGGGAAACTTCACAAAAGACCTAAATTATGCAAGCTATGCAGTGCAAGCCAAAAAAAAAAAAAAAAAAAGTGGAGGGAGTGATGATGGTACTGAGCTCACCAGAGGAATGGTTTGTTCTGTTCCCAAACTGCCCATGATAGTGCGACAGGAAGGTTAAATGGATCATTTTGAGGCTGTGAGAAGTCCACATGCCTGTCAGCCTCTGTGCTTACACCCCTGAGAAGATCACAAGGCAAACCCCACGTCTCGCCTAGCCCCCTGACCACGCAGCCCTCTGCCCCCCTCCACCACCTCCCCTGCCCAGCCCTCCATCACCGGCGAGGTGCACCTCATTGTGCTCAGCTCTCGTTGCTCCACGGCCACAGACCTCTCTTCTCCTCAGCCTGTGGATCCTCCCGGCCCCAGGTCGGAGGGCTGGGGTGTGCATGGAGCTCCCCGTGCAGTAGGAAGGACTCGATGGGTGCAGAGGTGATGGGGAGAGGAGCGGCTGCGTGTCCGCGCTGCTGCTGTCAGGATTCGGTGTTAGTGCCAGGGCAGGCAGATGCTTTGCCTGTGGGTAAAAGCAGTAGGCTCGCCAAGGAAGTGGCTCTCCCTAGGTGGTGTGCTAATTTCACCCCTGGCAAATGGCATTAATATAATACATCAAAGCTGGGCGCATTAATAGGAAACCAAGGGAAAGGATTTGCTATACATGCTAGCTACTTTTCAAATGCAAATGTCTGTTTTAAATCAGATTAAGATAGAAGGAAGCCTAGAGAATGCCAATAATTAATACATGATAAAGCAATAAACATCCAGGGCATCAAAAGGTAAAACACAATCGCAGAGATGAAAGTGCTCCTGCTCCTCCGTGGCACGAGCAGGTGCCAGTCCCCGTTCCCACCTGTGTGGGTCGGTGGTGATCACAATCCTGCTTCTGCTTCTGGTTGCACATCCCTCTTCTGCTTCAACGGAAATGAGAGGAAGCCTTAAACTCAGCCAGGGAAGGGGAGATTCCCCAAAATGGGGTGAGCAGTGCTGCTGCAGCAGGGGAGCCTGGAGCTGGTCCTGAATCCACGGGCATGGCCCTGGTGGGGAGGCCTCCTGGCAGCGTGAGGATATCTGGCTCCTGCAGCTCTGCTTCAGGAGGAAAGATGGGGATGGGCACCAGCACCTCCGAAAACCTCGGGTGTTCAGGATTCCCCCTGGCCACTGTCATTAGCTGATCTCAGAAATGTTTTATGCTGCTCCCCTAACTTCTCTTCCCATGGAGAACAGACCTGGCATTTCCCCATTCCCCTCCTTCCTCCAGACTTGCATGTTTAATTACGGTTGCAGCAGGATGTATCTCACGTACCTTGAATCTTAAAACGAGGGATAAGAAACAAGGGAAACGCTAACAGGCTCCTATTACAATTCACATGGTCCTGGCATCAGACCCCCCACGAATACCCTGTGGTTTTACTTCCTTCTTCAGCTGATGCCGAAAAGCAGCACTCACTCCGGCTTTATTGAGCTTGCACAAGGCACCCAGCTCCAGCAGGCTTTGCCTATCGATTGTCCCACCTGATAGCCCATGCGTGCGGGACATGAGCTCCTCTGATGGCAGATAAACATCGCAGTTAATGTTTGAAAGCTGCCGCTCAGCCCTGAGCCTTGGGTGGCTGTGGGTCCTGCCGGCTGCTGTGGTCTGCGTACTGGTCCCTGGAATTGGAGGGCACTTATCTTACCAGGCTGTTCTTTGTTTTTAGCCCAAGATATCAGAAAATAAGCAGAAGTTTCTTCCCAGGCCTCGTAGGAGACGTAATGCTGACTGACGGGTTCATAGCCTGCCCCCAGATCAGAATAGGACTTAAAAATCAAATGGCTAAAAGCTGAGCAGTAACGGTACACCGGGCTCCTCTCCCGATTTGCGATCAGCTCCCAACATACAAAACCCTCTCGCTGCCCCCCGGAAGCCCAGGAACACCTTCTGCTAAAATAAACTGGAAAAATGATGCAGTTCCCGCATGCATCTTCGACATTTCCCTTTCCCTCGGAGCCTCGTTCAGAGTGCACATGGGGCTGGAGGGAGCCGCAGGCACACACGGGCAGTTTAAGCCATTCCCTTTGGACATCTAGTTGGATATTTAGCAGCCTTTTAGGTCTTTGAGACCTTTGAGGCCTTTGGGGCCTTTAAGGCCTTTAAGGCCTTTGAGGGTAGTGGCCTGTTTCTGCCCCCACTCCCTCCAGCCCCTTTTTGCTATCATTTCTGGTGTAAAAGTCACAGTGTCACAGCCCGGCTGAGGCTGGAAGAGGAGGACACCTGGTCCAAGCCCCGTGCTCACGTGGGGCCACCTAGAGAGACCAAAGACAGCAGTTGTTAACCTTCAGAAGACACACGGGGCCAGCAGACAGGATGGTCCTCTGGCTCTGCTGAGAGAGGGCTTCATATCCACTCCACCAGCGGTTATCCAAGCCTGCCCATATCACCTGTTGATAATACCCAAGCCCTCTGGCAGATTGCTGGCGTCAGCATGGACTCTGGTCTTTGGCTGCTGCCCAGAGAAAATTATTAATCAATCCAACAAACACTATCCTAAGCAAATCCAAGCAGGTTGTGCTCCAGCGTTCAGGATTTTGGGTAATATTGAACTTATGAAAGGTCTGAATTTCCATGTGGCCCCTGAGACCCCTACAGTTTGGTCCTACTAATTAATGCAATCACCGTGACCAAATATTACAGAAGTGCTTACCAGCCTTGGTCAAGGGGACCTCTGAGATGGAAATTACCCTGGCGTGGTGCTGAAGGAACGTTGTTTCTCAGACCTGCCTGTAAGTTTCTTTCGTACAAAAAACAGAAGAGGGTTGCCTGCAAGTCCTCACAAGATGTAGCTGCTTACCATCAGCTGGACTAGGCTATGGGTGCACCCACCTTAAAATAAATAAATAAATATGTATATATATATATATATAATTTTTAATTCTATTAAGAAATGAAGGATCTCCATGGAGAAAGGTGGGTGGATTCAGGGTTCGGGGTCACAAGCAGGTCACTTTTGCTGTGCTGTCACTCTCACAACTGGAGGGCATGAGCTGAGTTTCACAACCTTTCAGGTCCCGGTGGTGCTTCCATCACAGACCGAGGGGATATTTGGAAGCACACACCCTATCTGCCTTAGGGTCCCACCTCCCAGCAGCCCTGGCAAGGTCCGATTTTTGCCCGCGGTGCCTTTCACAGGCCCAGGTTTTGTTTCCACGGCCGATAACCTTCCCGTTCACCCCAGCCTTGCTCAACAGCTGCTGTGGCAGCTTTGGTTCCTGTCACAAACAACCACTTGCTTAGTGCTGATTTCTGTCCTAAACAGTGTTTCTTCTTATAACTTTGTTTTTATTTAGTGCCTAAAGTTCTAGATTAAATGCCATCTCCTAGCAACCGGTATATTTTTGTCCCTAGTCTGCTAACTTTTGGTGCTTGAATATTGCTCCCCATTCATTGTGCTGCCTCAGATAAGAAGTGAAACACTACTTTCCAGATACCTACTGGTATTTACATTTGTTTATTAAATTTATAAGCCATCCAGTCAGTTAAACAGCCAGCTTTATGGCTGCTGGTTCGTTGCCTCTACAGGTATGCTCCAGAGGACCAAAGATATGTGGTGTAGCCCTCCTGCCTGGTGCATCTTCAGAGGAGAGAGACAGCGCAGGAGCTGCTGGTGCCGGGCACACCACCTGAGGTATTTGGGGATGGGGCTCTGCTTGCCACCCAGCAGCCTGCCCAAACCCTTGCCTTTTCTTGACACGCTAAAAAACATCCAGAGATGTGCTTCCTACTTCTGCAAATTAACTCACGTGTGTGTCCTCCCGGCCGTGGCAAAAGCACCTGAGGAACTCCAGGTAACACGTCAGGGGGCTGAGTTATCCCTGCAGGGAACCTGGCATGGCAGCAGATTCCTCTCTCTTGAAATGGGCACAGGACATAGCCCACGTTACAGCAGAGCCATTTCTTTTTGGCCATTCAGCCTCAGATTCTGCAGCATGACTTCTAAAGGTGTGCGTGGGGAGGGTTTTGCAGCTTTTATCCTTGTCGGGTAGCGCCGCAGGAGCTCAGCATCCTGTGAGGAAGGGCTCGCGGATCATGCCAGGTATCTCACCAGAAATTCTCAAAATGATTAGGGACTTGTCTATAAATATGGCTTCAAAGAGCATCAGCAAGTAGGGTTCGCTTCACCTAACTTTAGTCAGCCACAGGCTTTATCTGAGCTAGTTTCTGAGCCTGCTCTCATGGTCAGCAGAGGGGAAACAGCGGCGTTAAGGTGAGCTTTGCCATCGTGGCTGGCTGCTCTAGGCCAGGATGGAGATTGCTCCAGCAGAACCCATACAAAGACACTGCGGACATTGACTGCTGGTCAGGTGAATCCCACTAAAACACCTTGTTAGAACCCGTCCTTAGGCTTGCAATTTGTTGTTCTCCAAGCAAAGTCACTTTTCTATCCATGCAAACTTGGCTTTAGCTATTTTTTCTGTTTGTGATAGTTATAAATTGAATTTACATGGAATAAAAGATGCTGTCCATGAGCATAAAAAACAACTGGTGCTTCGTGACTTTTATTTCTGTAACTTCTCACTTCCAGAATATCCATTTGACAAACTGTGAATCATAGATATTGGCTTGGGTGGATATACTTAGCTCTGCTTTGTATAGCGAGATGTAAATAATCAGCTAATTAAATGAAAAATTTCTCTGCAAATTACTGCTTCCCTTCTCTCCCGTTTTCCCCTGCCTCCCCTTTGCTTTACCTCACCACTGCTCGAAGGCATTTGTGACCGCCAGCAGTTAGGAAGGCTGAAGCTGCCCAGGACTTCCTGCACAATGGGCACAGGACCAGGATGACTTAAAGGTGATGGGGCATTGAATTTTGCAACTCATTGCTAAAAAAAATCAGCACTTCCAGCTCCGTGCTTGGACTGTGCTGGCTCAGAGAAAAGGATGCTTGCAATATCCTTTAACACTGCTCTGTTTTCACCTGTCCAAAGCTCTGCTTTGACAGGTGGGCTTGCAAGGTCAGATTTGCAGTCTAAAACCCATCAAATATCCCTGCAAGGAGGGACGTGTGCGAGTGGCTCCCAGCCAGCTGAGCACAGTGGGAGGCGGCTGTGAACACCCGATGAGAGCACGGATTTTGCCTGATCTTGCTGAGCTGGTCTGGTCTCGCCTGCTACATGTGATGGTCTCATTAGCACCTACTGCCAGATATCTGCCTCTCGTTTTGTCCAGGGCTGCCTGCTCAGCAGTAGGCAACGCCGAGCAGAGATGTGCAGAAACTTTTGGCAACTTTGTGCCATTTAACTCCAGAAGGATTAAACCCTGCATACAACAAACACATTCTGAGTTCAAATGGTGGCAGGTTTTGCAATTGTGTGTATTAATATTAGGTTAAAAAAGTCATCATGCTAAGGCCTTTTGAAAGAGGATATTTTTCATCTCCCATAGAAGAGTAGCAGTGAAAGCAGTCGGTCGTGTTTGTGCATCCTTCCTCCTCCTGTCCCTACTCCCCCAATATATAGCATTGCTTGCACACAAAAAGCAAGGAGCTGCTCTCAAGAAAGCAACACCTGGGACTGCTGGTGGGCTGACTTCTCCTGCACAGCCCACTCCTCCTACTCCTTGCCTCAGTTTCCCCTTATTCATGAAGCGAGCTCAATTGCACCAGCCTCCTGGTCATGAGCTTAACAAGCTGTGTTCCTTTAGAAAGATAAGGAGCCTTAAAATGTTTAGGTTTTGTCTGGATGCAAACTGTACCATGCTGTTACATGCATGGGAATGTGTGCAGGCATTTAGTAATTCACGACTGATCTCCCCCCATGCCAGGATCTGCTCCTCGCAGCAGTCCCTCAATTTTGGTGCAATCACATACACCAGTTGAGGATTTGGTCTCAAACCACTGAAGGCTGCAGGTGATGTCTCTGCAGTAAGCTAAGGAAGCACGAACACACGTCTCACATGTCTATGACCAGCACTTCCTAGTGCTCCATCTCCCCAGGACCTACCTTAGCACTCATAAATCCTGCAACAGCCAGAAAACCAAACGGGGCTGCCCGGAAGATGATCTGCCACAAGCTTCCCTCCCGGTTCCTCTCTCTCTTCCCAAAAGGTGGCGAGGTGGGTCCCAGGGGGGAGGTGGGAACGGCGGATGAGCTTTGCAGCAGCAATCTGAATGGACATGTGCCAGGGAAAGGATGTTGCGGTGAGACGCGAGGCGATGCCAAGTTGAGCTGTGTGGATGGAGGGGAGATGCTGTGTCTCGACAGCGGTGTGGAGGAAGGGTCTGGAAGGCTTCAGCAGAGCCTGGAAGTAATTGAGGGCTGCCCCATGGCCTCTGTTATGCGCAAGGTCAGATTAGATAATCACTGTGGTCCCTTCCGACTTCAGCATCTATAAATCTGTGAAATAGGAGCTTTAAACCACGATGAAGGACTGAGTCCTTGGAGCATCACTTTGAAAGCCTCGAGTATCCTGAGATATTGGCCTTTAATACTGGGATTTGGGGGTATAGGAAATCTATTTCAGGAGTTGGAGTTAGCTTTTTTTCTTTTCTTTTCTTTTCTTTTTTTTTTTTTTTTTTTTTTTTTAAGGTTTACTTCATCTACCTGGTTTTACAGGCAGCGGCTATCAAAAAAAAAAACCCTACCTAATAAAATATTTAAAGCCCTTTAAATATCCCTAAAAGAGTCTTTTCATGCCACGTGTTGCATAAACAGGCTGTGTGCTGCCGGGTGTGATGCAGACGTCATGGCTTTGATAGTTTCAGAGCTTTCATGGCCGGGAAGCACCACAGCGGTGGTTTCCTCTGCCCTCCTGCATAATGCACACCGTGGAGCTTCGCCCAGCGATTCCCACACCAGTACATGAGCTACATCATGTAGAAAGACATCCACACTTAATTTAAAGATCTTTTTGGGTGATGGAGAATCTACCATATCCCACGTCAGCTCCTCCAGTGATTAATTACAAGGCTATTAAGGAGAAAAATATGCCTCATTTTCAACCCAATTTTTTTTTTTTTAGCTCCAGTCTTCCCAGCTTGCATGCCATTGTCTGCAGGAGTAAGTAATCCTCCGATGCAGCACTGCTCCTCCGTGTGTGGATACTTACAGATCTTGGTCAATTCATCTCTTATGCTTCTCTTTGATAATATAAATGGATTGTGCTCCTTTGGGTCATCGTAAGATATGCTTTCGATCAGTCTTATAGTTCTTCTCCCAACCTTTCTCAGTTTTTCAACGTGATTTTTAAGTGTTGACAGCTGAACGGGACTAGTTTTGTCTCATTAATGCCAGATATAGAGCTAATACATTTCCTTACACTCAATATTCCCATTTATACATGCTAGGGTCATATTAGCCCCTTTAGCAAGAGCATCACATCGGGACCTCATATTCGGTTGTTTATCCATCACAACCCCTAAAGTAAGCAGCCATGGAGAGCTTCCTGAATATTCCCTTTATGAAAACTCCCGTGGGATCACTCTTCATTTGCAACTCCTCTTCTGAGACCTGTTGTTTAACTGCCTCCTAATCCATTTAAAATGGGACATATTGATTTTTTTTTTTACAGTGCTGCCTCTCAACACAAAGCAAACAGCAGAGCATAGCTCCCAGCATCTCTCAGATGCTTCCCAAGCACCTACTGCCACAGACGCAGCTGACCACATTTTCTGTCTGTACCATGGCAGGAGATGTGCAGGCACGGCCACCTCTTTGTGATGAAGGTCTGCTGCCTCTCCGAGTCTGCGATGGGAACCCAGGAAAACCAGAGCCAAGCACTGGCCGTGAGCAGAGCAAACAGAGGAGGTAACGTTGCCTTACAGCTTTCAGAGATGGTAGAGCAGAGAGCAATTATTTTTGTGGTCGGATACCAGTGCCTCGTGTTGGCTTTCGGAGAATATTTCGAGACAATATCCTACTCTCAGGGGGTCCCAAACCATGGCCCGTGGAGAAGTCTCAGGCTGAAGATCCCATATAAATGCCCTGCTGACTGCTTGAAACCATACTGCTTTTATGGTGGTTTTAATTTAAGCCTAATGGGGAGGGTTTTGTGACTGGCGGCCCAAGAGAAAAACTGAGGGTGGTCCTCGGTCCAGCACATTTGGGTAATATTCCAGACAATCTTGGTTTTCCTCTCGGTTGCCTTGTCCCTCCTGGGATTAGCAGAACACTGTCAAAAAAGGTCCATGTTTTGGGATTAAGAGGCAGCCTAATAACAAAGACTAATAACAAAGAGAAAGAGAAAGCATGAAGAGAGCCTCATTTCCTCGACCCTCATTTCCTCAACCCTTGATACACATCTCCGGGAGGCAGAGGGAGGGAAGAAGAGCTGCTCCCAGAGGGCAGGAAGGGGCCGTTGTTATCGCCAGGAGGAGTTAGGTGCTGGGAGCCCCAGGCTCTCCCAAGTGCTGAGGCTTCTGGCCAGGAACTGCCAACGCCGGGCTGAGGCTGGGACCGAGGGACATGCAGTTAGCAGGACTGTATTCTTCATGCTCTGCATTAAAACTTAAACAAAGGCAGAAAAAAAACCTTCGTTTTCCCCAAAGTGCTCCAATTTCTGGCTGTAACAATGACAGGCAGGGGCTTATCTGGCTTTCCTGCATGTGGGAGCATTTCATTGTGCAAACGCTTACAGCTGCACTTTCATACGGGGCAACTTCTGCAGCTAAATAAAATTGTTTAAATGAGTTAATCAGCTTAGCACAATGGTTCCCGATACTTTCCATAAAACAATCTGCCTCCCACGTTGTCAGCCTCTCCTTCCCTTCCCGCAGCAGGGAGAGCTGAAGTGCCCCGGGGCCGCGCGTCGGGCGCGTAGCACAGACCAGCTCCCCCTGGGCTCTCCCTGCAAAGTGCCAGAGCAGGGTGCTCAAGCCGAGACCTGCTGCGTGCCCTGGAGCACCTCATTTCTCTGCCTTAAAACTCCCAGTGAAGGAGAGGCTACACCTACAGCCTTTGGTGGGGGTGGAGGTGACCACGTACACCTCCAACCTGCCATCTGCCAAGGATAAGGATGGATGAATCTTTCAAGGCTTTGGACCATTGGCTATAAAATGTTGCCCCTTTTCTGCCTTGTGGATGGGCTAAAACATATTTTTCCCCTTTATTTTTTTCTTTTCTTTCTTTTTTTTTTTTTTTTCCTCCTCCATTTCTATCCACCCATCTTCTCCCAAGCCTCTCACCAGGCTTGCCCCAAATCCCCTGGTCATGCCCTGCAAAGAGCAGATGAAAACCTGGCTCTTGGAGGTGGTCTCAACCAGGATCCTCACCATGATGCCAAAATCCCAGAACCAAAGAACAGCCCAGGTTGGATGGGAACTCGAAAGATCATCGAGTCCACCCTGTTATGGGAAAAGGGAACCTAGATGAGGTTATCTAGCACCCTGTCCGATCGCACCTTGAAAACCTCCAGTGACGGGGGCTCTACCACGTCCCTGGGGAGGTTGTTCTGGTGATTGATTGTCCTCCCTGTAAATAATTTCTCTTCTTTACCAGGACAAACCACACTGGATGGGAGCCCTGCTCCCCGCAGCCACCCCGCGCTCTGCCCCTGTGCCCGGGGCGGCAGGAGCGGTGGACGTGTCCCAGTTTCCCGGCTGACAGCCTGATGAATTGACTTAAATGAGCCAGAGCATGTCTGGAATTACTCATAGCTACAGAGTAGTAGGCTTCTACCTCCAAGAGGTAAAAAAAGAAGAGCTAAATTCGGTTCCAGCTGAAATGCAAAGTAATGATAATTAACAAAGTTAACTCTTCGCTTCCCATTCAAGTCATACCTGCAGAAAAATCGGTCTGAAAGAAACACCAGGAGAGCACTTAGTTCATCCTCCTGTCCCAGCACAGGGTCAGGATTCCCTGTGGCTGAGCAGTTCTCCATCTCTCCAGGCTCTCTCCCAATGCTTCAGCATCCCTATTCCTGGAAAGCTTCGCCTGACATCCATCCAGAGTCATTCTTGCTGCCATTTCAGCCTCTTGCTCCAACATGGGTATGAGGAAGAGATGAATGCCCTTGCTGCCCTATAATGTATCTGTAGCAGTCTGTCTCCATTTTATCTCCTCCTAAGGCCAGTGCCTCATTGCCATTTAGTTAAAGCAGAACCACTTCACTTGAAAGCATGTTTCCCATGTGCAGTAATTCGCTGCACTTCCCACTCGATGCTATCAGCAGTGGAAGGCGAGGAATCACGCACGGTGCACAAAGCAAGGGGAAGGCAATGACAAAGCAATGACATGAATGAAGCGAAGGAGCATTCAGAGGAGAAATTAACCTCAGACAAATCAAGGCCAGACTGATAGGAAACCCACAGAAATGCTTCTGGAGCATCACAACCTGCACTGAGACCCCAACAGGCCAGAGCATGGTTGCAGTAAGACCTGAACGTCAGCTAAGCATGGGGGTGTGGGTGGGAAATTCTTGTTCCCCAAATAAAGCTTGTTACTTTTGTACGAAAATGCCTGGTCCATTCAGATCAACCCCACTTGCATTACAATCTTTGCAGCAGCAGCTTCTTGGAAGACTGGTAGTTTCTCTGTTCAAGGTCAATCCAGCTCCCATTTTATGGGTCAGGAGGTGGGATGAGAAGAGGTGAAGAGAGGGAACGTGTTCTTTGCCAGACAGTGTGTTAGTGGTGGGGTGGGGGCATCTCCTGTGTTTTCTGGGGTTGGACTCCTTTCTCTGGACTTCACTGGTCTAAGGGCATTTGCTCACCGTGTAAGACTTTGCTCTAACTGAGCATGGACTGGTTCAGTTTACTGGGTGTCAGTTCAGGAACCCACCATTTGGAGGTGACTTTGGAGCCAAGGGGCCAAGCAGCATGGCCAGGGCTGTGACCTGCGGCTACTGCCCACAGGTACAGCAAGCTCTGGAGGACCCAGAACCGTGCAACTTGCTCCGAGGACCATCCATTGTGGAAAGGAAATGCAGAGAACAACCAAGCTTCACAACCAGCTGCTCCAGCGATGATTTAGGAATAATGAGCTATGAACTGGGAAACTGCCCATTGGTAAGAAAGCAAAACCCACAGAGCTTAATGGCCCCGAACTGTCCTTGCCCCAAAGCACCAGGAGCTTTCTCTGTGTCAAGGGAGGAGTTTCACTGTCACGGTAGCTACTGTTTCATCCCACAGCAGATCTGATTTAGGTGCCATTGTTTCTAATGGAAATCATTTTCATATGCAGCACCCAGAACATAGTCATATGGTGCTGCCATAAACCCCTGTGGAAACTGCTATGGTGAAAAGAACATGCAACATGGAAACTGCTTCCTGCACCTTTATGGTGCTTCTGATTTCCTTCAGCCCAAGATGTGACGTGCACAGATTTGTTCTAAAATGGAGCTTTCTCTGCTAACATACACTTCTCACTAACAAAGTTTATGGAGTAGAAAGCTTTTTAAAGATGTAAACAGAGTTTAGTAAATGGCTGCATGATCACAAAATGTTACAGTAAAAAATATGTTTTTTTTTTTCAGATGACAATTTATCCTGACTTTGTCGGTTGCATTGCACGCTACATAATTTCACTCTATTATTTTGTATTAAGCCCACTATTTTCTGTTTGACCAAAACATGTCATCAGTCTCTGCGTCGCAAGAAGAGAATATTCATAATCATGGCTGAGAAGAAAAAAATAAAAATAAAAACCAAACACCACATATATGGAAGAACACAGAATTGTGCTGGAATTTCAGCGTTAGCATCTCTGAAAGCTACCTCAGCCACTGACCTGCAAATTGCTGTTGTGCTGCAAGTGCTGAGCCACACAGAGAATAAACGGGGGTGGGATGGAGATGAAGCCACACGCACCAGCAAACCTAGTACCTGCCTCTGTAGTGTTTGGTCCCCATAGGAGATGTCTTGGTGGTGGGTTTACCCTGCTACGTGGCTGAGCTCCACCCAACCACTCTGTCACCCCCCCTCCTCAAAGGGAAAGGGGGAGAAAATTCGATGGAAAGGGCTGCGCCAGGGCACAGGTCCCCTCCTGCCGAGAACTGTCATCAGTGGGCCTCTGTTCCCCATCGATTTTTTTTCTTTTCTTCATGCAATGGAGCAAGCCCTGAACTCGTTTAAATCAAACAAAATGCTTTTACTGTATAATAAAAATTCCATGTTTTAATACATCGCCATGCACAAATGAAGTCAAACAATGCAGAGTACAAAATTGTCAAATATACAAAATGATAAAGCAGATATCCAAAGCTTCCAGAGATCATGCCCAAAGATACCAAAAACTTGATATTGATTTTAATTTCATCATTTATAAGAATTCCTCCCTCCCACCCGGGTTGTATTTTCTGTTGATTTTCGAAAACAGAAGGAATTTAATCGCAAATATAAAAACCGTGGGGTGGAATTAACAGTGATGGCCGCTTTCTGTACTAAAAATTAGATTGCATGATAATTTCTGGTTTGGGAAAAGAAGCACTGCTATACAGATGAACACCTGGATGCCTGGGGAAGCGCAGTGCACCTCAAACAAAAAGGCACGCTTCTGTGTTACCACCTCGTTTGGCTCTGTCTTTAAAATGCTCCCTCGTAGGTGGACAGGGAGTAACAGTGCGTCGTGTTTTAACCACTCGAGTGCTGGCATTCTCCTAGATTTTCAACCAAGTTAACATCAAAAGGAGGTTACAGCCTCAGAGCATCTCCCTGGTGAGCGTAACTCAGAACTGAACCCAAGGGCAGCCGGCCCAGACACAGCATGGCCAGGGCACCGTGCTCATCCCTTCCTACATCAGGCTCCTCAGCAGCTCTCCTGGCTCACCCCGGTGTATTTCCCAGGAATCCAACCCCAGGAACTCGATCCCAACCTCCCCCTTGGTTCCTGCAGCTTGTGTCCATCCCCAGCTGCATGTGGACCATGGATTTGTGCAGCCTTTGGAGACAACGTGGATGTGGCTTCAGTTCCACACGTAAATTACCTGTCCTCCTCAAGGACAGGTTCAGCCGACCTCAAATTCAGCTCCCCAGGATGGAGGAACCCAAAGCTGGAGGCCACTTTTCTGGTTGACACAGCGTGAGACTGATCGTATAGGGTCAGGCAGCTATCACCCTCATCCTACCCATGCTTAGATGTGGAAAAGGAGTAACTGTGAGGCAGGTCTGTTTATTTCAATCCCTACAAGAAACCAAGGACAAAGCCAAGCGCATCCCAACCCTGCCAGGTGGCTTTGAGCAACCTGACCCCAGTGAAAAACGCACCAGGCCTGACAGCCTGGTGGAGGTCTTTGGGTTCCTCTCCTCCATCCGTGGAGCTGAGCTTAGCGGGAAGAATGATGAGATCTGTCTCAGGCTGAGATGCTTTGCATAGCCTGGAAGCTCGTATCCCTCCGTGGCCTCTCCACCGCGCTGGAGGCCACTCGATCTCTGTCCTGCCTCTCCCAGGAGCCAGGCAGAGAAGGAGCCCCCTGCACACGAGGAACCTGGATGAAGCAGTAAGAGGGATCCAAGCATCTGTTTGGACTAGTCTTGAGGCCAGAGCCTGCCGCAGTAGGGAAAAACCTCTGTCTGGATGTAAAACCGAGCTCTCCATAGACAAAACAAAACAAACAAGTCCCCTCAGCAGCTGATGGGCAGATTTTTTTTTTTTTCCTCTGCGCAGCTTTTTATTGCTTACATGCGGTTTTGCTGCAATATTGATCTCCCTGCTTTAAAAAAAAAAAACAACTGTATATCGCTATTTAATTTGGTGACATGATATCAAATAGATGAATTCAAGGCAAGTGCTTAATAGAAGTAATGTGATTAGAGATGTAACAACAGCTACAGAGGATTTTTTTTTCCTTTTCAGCAAAGGTATTTAGATAGATTTGGAATTCAAATCAGAAAGGAGCTTTTCATTTCATTCTGCCTAAGCCTGGACGTGTTATAATAATGCCCCAAATCCCACTTTTGGGGGAGAAGCGGACATGGTGCAGCCATCTGCAGGATCAGCTTCCTTCCCTGCCCAGCCTGACCTCGACTGTGCCTCCGGGGGCCGTCTGTCCGTCCCCGCTGCAAGGGGACACTCGTGCCACCGTGCACATAACCAGTGGCTCCACGGAGCTCACTTGACGGGCAGCCAGGACGTACCGGTGTTCTTTACACAATAAATCTAGCCCAAACTCATTTTCTTAGGATTTCACACTGGATTAGAGCGAGAATCCCCGAAGATCTTTATCTTCTTAGCTCTGTCTGTAGCCAGCTCCCTTCTCGTCTCCGCTTCGTGATATTGATTCAATACCAATTTGCAGTAAGTATTGCTTTTATGGTTTCTCTTGCCTGCGCGAACTGTTTACTCTTTAAAACATGCATCCCATTTCGTGCCATTTGCCACAGCACAGCTCTGGAAGGTGGCTCTTGGCTTCACGCTTGCCTTGTACCTACCGGCAGCAGCTCTGTGAGACCTGAGCCAGAACCTGAGCACTCTCTTTGCTTATTTCCAAGGTGCAATATTCAGAACAGCCAACTGCAACCAGCTCTTGTTACTCGGGGTCGTCCCACCGAAGTCGTTTCGCTTCCTTCATTAGCCGGCTCCAGCGGGGCCCATCGGGAGAGCAGGCAGTTTGCTGGCTTTGAAACAAGGAACTCACGCACCTCGTTCAGCTGCAAAGCAGTACAATGTAATTCTCAACCAGCACTTCGGCTTCTCTACTCGTCGCTGAACACAGGAGAAGCTGCTTCTTGCCACCACAATGCCGCCTCCTTGGCTAAGAGGCAAAGCCACGGCTCTCCTTCCATGCTCACACTGATCACTTGAGTGCGTGATTTTGTCCCAGGCTGCCATTAATGAGAGACATCAGGGTTATTCTGTGTGCCCAAGGGTTTTTGTTGTCCTTTCTTGTCCAGTTCTCTTCCCTTAATTACAGGCAGAACAACCTTGCAACTGCGAGGAGATCTAGTGCAGCTCCTACCAAATGCTGACAAGTTCAGTTTAGTTCAGGGCTCTTTGTTCAAGTCAATTTTGTGTGAAAAAAAATGAATATAGGTGGGCCTGCCTTCATGTAATATCGGAAACTTTGAGATATTTTAATTCAGAAGTTTGCATCTGATGATCTAGCCTGATCTCTTGTATAACACACACCTAATAACCTCATCCAGTGACTGCTGAACTGAGCCTAAATTCCTGTTTGAGGTAGAGCTTATTGACTTAGAAAAATACTCTGCATATATTTAAAGACTTCATGTGATGGAGAACGTGCCAGGTAACTAAGTAAGTTGTCTCTATGGGTAATTATCCTCCCTGTCGAGCGTTTGCACTTAATTTCTAGCCTGATCTGTTCCCAACCAGTAGAGCACATCACTCCCTTTTCCTCCAAATAAAAGAGCTACCTGCCTTCAGACAGCGCTTCCCCACGCAGGTAGCAGATTGTGATTGCAGACAGATCAAGTCACCTCTTCAAATTGTCTCTGATAAATTAATAGCTTGAGCTTCATTAGTCTGGCACTATAATAAGACCTGTTTTCCTGCCCTTGAATGACACTGGGAGCTTTAGAAAATAATCTTTCCAAGTTGTCAATATCCTTTTTAGAAGATGGGCACAAACCGGCTCCATTACAGTGTCACCATTGCCAGATCCTAAATCTCCTCCAAGTCCTACTGACTCTCTTCCTTCGAGATTACATTTTCCCAGCTGGCAAGCACATCTGTGGGGTTGATATTGAACGGATTATTTGCCAGACCTTCACAGCTACCCTACTCCAGACGCCCCCAGGTGTGACTCTCCTTCTCCCCTTCTGGATTTCTGCATTTGCAGTACTCCGGGTTCATCATCATCTCGTACCATGCACCTCTTTTTGGTGATCTCTTGGTGTTGCCACCAGTAAGTTTCTATTTCCCTGGGAGGAATATTGAAAATAGAACATATCTTGGGAGGAGCTCATTAGAAATAGTCTCGCTGATGATAATTTAATATTTACAGCCATTTTTTTTGTGATCTAGCATGTAATCGGCTTTAATCCACTTACTATGGGCTA
Source organism: Anas acuta (assembly GCF_963932015.1). Lineage (NCBI taxonomy): Eukaryota > Metazoa > Chordata > Aves > Anseriformes > Anatidae > Anas > Anas acuta. Next base: position 144,264,675 of record NC_088980.1, read on the forward strand.
TACTGATTTTGCATAGTGCTATTTTGTTATCAGAAACAAATGATCGATAGCAGGCTAAGCATTGTGCATCTGCAGAGTTTCTTTTATCAACAAGCCTTTGATATCACGAGAAAATGATAGGAAGTTTACTTGACACAATGCATTTCTATAAATAATCATTCGGAGGGGTTTATCAATTTTTAATTGCTGCAATGATTTGTGTCACATCAACCTTTCCATGATTTTCCCAAAGGAAAATAGGAAAATAGGAGGCTAATGAGCCGATAGTTTTCTGGGTCAGGTCACTCATTCTTTTCAGTTATTGTTTTGTGTGTGTTTGTTATTTAAAGCTTCTTTTGTGCTTTTGAGCTCTGATAAATCCTAGGCAAGTTTTCCTACACTTTTGAATTTGGTTATTTGGTTCTGCAAATTTAAGAATATGTTTGGATAGTCGCTGCTTAATATTACCCATAATTACTGACGGAGTAGGAGGAATTACATTTTAATGTGCAATCTGACTCCCTCATTCTACCACTCTCAAACACAAAACAAGAATATTTGTTGGTTTTTGCATGTTCTGTGAGTAATCACCACGCCGTATCTCACATCAGACTCTGCTTTGCCACGACTGTATTTATTAGGATGCATGTGAAGAGTTTGGTCTTGCTAGCCCTAACCTACTGGCCACTGACTTCCCATACATTTTTGGCTTTCCTCATCAAACATTTACTTGCTTACTTGCTGATTTATACTCACGAGCGTGCCTAATCCCCCATACATTACGTCGGTGGCTTTTTTTTGCACTGCAGAGTGCTTTCCTGAATTTTACTATAGGAGATTGCAGGTAATGCTGGTAATACTTCCCCCCCCAACCATCAATTTTAATTATAACAGAGGGCCTTTTCTTTTTAAATTAAAATCTTATTGACCAGTCTATTTATACCAGGGTCAATCACGCCACAGTCTTGTAGCAGGGCCTTTCAAGGAGATTCAGATTGCGGAGATGTTATTTGTTAAAAGGGGACCAGGGTGAAAAATGCAGGTTTTTACTTTGCTTGCCTGAAACAATTTTGAATAATTGAGATCTTGTGGCTTCATGAAGGGTGGAGGGAGGTCAGTTTTAGTTATAGCAAAAAAAAAAAATCACCCCCGGACGGGCTCCACAGCTGGCATTAATCAACAGATCTCCGGGGACAGCGATGGAGCAGTGCCAACGCAGGTCTGCTGGGGGCCTGCCCTGAGGACTTCTGAAAATTCAAACAAAACAAAAAAAAAGAATTTTGTCATTTTTAATGGTTTGATTTCCTCAACGACATTGCAGCTGCTTTTGGTCTGGCTGTCGAGTAACAGAAGTGGGCAGCCAGGCACGAACCCACCGCCAGGGCACGGTGATGCGGACGGGTTGGCAAAGCCAAAGAGCTCGCAGAGCTGCTGCAGCCTTCCCTCCTGAAGCTCCTTAACAGAATAAACGACGGGGTATTCAGGCAGAGAAAGCCATGCAGATGTAAAAAACAAAGAAACCAGGAATGAAACAGCGCAAAGGATGTTTTGAGCTGCAGCACGTTTTTTTTTCGGGTGAGCAATTCCTCTCATTTCAGGTGTTGGCCTTCACAAAATTTGAAGCACTGAGGATGGCTGAGTCTCTGCCCAGGTTTCTTGTTGGGGCTGATGCTGCATCATCCTTCCCTGCACAAAGACAGCGGGGAAGAAGTGGCCGGGACGGGCACCCAGGGGCAGCAAGGCTGCAGGTCTGCCGCCAGGAGCAGCGCCCTGACCACGGGGCTGCGGGGAGCCACCCGTGTTTCAGAGCTAATAACCAGCGATCAGCGTAACGGGAGCACTGGCCTTTGCGAATATATCTATCTCCACAGGGCTGATAATTGCTGTTTTATTAAAATAGCATTAGTCTCCAGCTCTTTTGCACAGAACTAATGGCTCTGAGCGTATTTAAATTCACTTCCTTTGCCGGAATAACTTATTCGCTCCCTTTCATGTTGACTTGGTCTTTGGCACTCTCGACATAAATGATTTATTGACTAGAGATAAAGCATTCTTTCCACAGAACCGTTCTTGCGACCCAGGCAAAAGCGGATGTGTCTGCTATTAATAAGGTGTTCAGCATAAAAAATGCAATAGACTTGATTGTCTGCACTCAACAGCCTTTCCGAGAACACAGTACCTGCCCCCATTCATAATAACAAAAAATTTCTCCCACATGTTTATTTATATTAAAAACTTTTCAGAAGAATACGCTGGGATCCAGATAGTTGTTCAGTAGATGCAGAACAATTTCATAAATATCCCTGAGGAAGCATGGCCTACTTTGGGAGAATAACAGCGATTAAAAAAAAAAAAAATCCAAACATGATGAATAGTTAAATACAAGCCAAAAAGTACAGTTATTTCCTTATGGCTCCTTCAGACAGTTAGACACGTGAGGAGTGTTGCGGGGCTCGGGGGAACTATTCTTGCTCACGTTTGGAGTTATCCACATGCACAGGCTGTCTGTAGGATGGAGACCTACGCCACCGTCCAACGAGCTTTGTCTGATGGGCACCTACAGCAGAGTTCTCACTGAGTTTGGCTACACAAAGGGTCTGGACTTTGTTTTCACATTTCTCAGGGCCTATAACACTGCGTTTCTAGATCACCGTAGCTAAAATCCTGGGAAGCTTTTAAAACAAACTGTTTTAACAGGAGAAGTGCACACATCTAAATTCATGCCCATATACTGGAAGATGTTCAAAACTAACATTGATACAAAAAATGCTTCTAGTGGCTCTTTGCCTAACTCAACTTTGTCTCATACGCCCTTTTAAGATAACACTCTTCTTTTTTTAAAGATAAACACTCCTTTTATCATTCAAATTATTACAGATTTGTTTCATTGGATGTAATATAATAAGAGAATCCCTACTGCAGAAGCATAGCATTCTCCTTTTAAAAGTAATTTATATCCAAGTTGTTTCTTTTTTAATTGCTCTACCGACATGAAATTGATGTCAGTTGCCAGAGTGCATTTTTAAAATCTGTAGCAGAAAGAGCTGTAAAATTTACTGAAGCTTACAATGGAATTCTGCAGGGCTCACGGCCACTTCTCTTAACAAGGATCAGATTCCAACCTGCTACGCTATGAGAAGCTCTAAAAAGTGCAAATGCTGCTGTTGGCAAAGATCCTTATGTCTTAAGGAGAACTTGTACACCAATTAATTTAAAATTAGGCGCCAGGACTTTCAGAAAGAAAATATAAAGCTCGCTGCTTTATAACTTTGGGAGCTCCATTGAAAACCCATGGAAAGACCCAAACCATTAGAAACCACTAGCAGCTTCTGAAAATCTTGGCCGTCAATAAAAATATTTTCCTTCTGGATTGAACAGTAAAGAAGCATTCAGCATGCTGAATCTGAGATGGGTGGAGAGGCGAAACCAAACCCCCGCCCATCTGAAAAAAATTACACCCCAAATACATTTATCTGTTGGTTGTACAGGCACCCTCAGTGGTTGACCTTGCATTCTCTAGCAATGAACTGTACAATAGCTAAATATTATAACACAGGAACCTACTCCTAAAATTTCCCTTGGCCTTGATATAGTTGCTCCTTCTCTCGATCACTGCATCCTCACACCCCTATGGCATCTCACCCACGGTTTGGCATACACACTAATGGCAACTCCACAGTACCTGTCTATCAGGCTGGAGAGAATGATGGTCTTTAAATACACAAAAAGCTACCTTTGATTTTAAAGAAAGAAGGAACAAATAGGTAAGCCTCCTCCATACACTGATGACATCAGTTCATTATAAATAATATGTCAGGAAGGTCCTGATGTTAGGGACAGACGTTAATTCCACTAAGTCCCCATGGAAAAAACAGTACCACAGCCAGCTGTGATACAGCCAGTGATGAGGCCAGCCATTCAGAGACTGAACACAAAACAACGCTCAGATTGAATGCAACAGTCTTGAGCCTGCTACAGTATATTGAAAGGCTTATTAGAACCATTTGCTTATTCCTATTTCCTACCAAAGTACTGTTTTGGATAGAAAGTGGAAAAAGTTAACAAAGAAGTCTGCCCTCTCCAGAGGGAGTGTCTTGCTCCTTAGAAGTATAGTCTTACACTTTACCTTTTTCAGAGAGTTTGGTTTGGACTGTGACTCCCCAGTCCTTCCCAAAACGTAAATGGTCGCCAGCATAAAGAACCTGAATTCTTCCAGTTTGTTCTGCTTTTATTGTAGACCAAACCCAGGGTCAAACACATCTCTGAGAAAGGTGCTCTCCCTCTCCTCTCCCTCACTGAGTAAGAAAACTCATTGGCAAGCTAGAAAATGAGAACCTTTGACATCTGGTGGATGGGAGAGAGAGCAGACACAGTGTCCTACAGCTCGTTCAACCTTACCCTGTTCTTGGCTACCTCTGTGACAGCCATTCTGTAAGTCTCAATAAAATGTCACACCTCTGCCACGTGCAAATCTATCTACACAATCTACTGTGAATCAGTGAAGGTATGCTAGTAGTGGACTTCAGTTTGGATGCAGTCTCAGCACAAAGACTGAAACGTATCCTCAGTATTTTTTAAAAAAGACCTTTATATATATATGGGCTGTGCTATTTCTGTGTGGAAAGCACGTATGAAGTGCTGATATCGTTTAACAGAATACCATTAGACTGCAAAACTAACATATACAAGACGTTTACATTCCTATCAGGGGTGTAATATTGTGAACATATCCACTGAGATTGGAGAATTGCTGTAAGTTTTTCCTAAAACATCATGCCATCTGCATACATAATAAAAGAATCCAGTAGTTGCCATGCTAAAACAGGACTTCTAGTGAAGGGCATAGACAGTCCCCTACAGGGAACTCAAAGTTATGCACAGTGATGAAAACTGGAAGAAATTTTCCAGCTAAAGGTCTGTCAATGACCATTTTGAACAAATTAGCACTGGATATTATGCACCACATCTTTACTCTGCAGCAAACCAGGTCTTCCCAGAATGCATCATCTTGAGTGGGCTGCGTTTACTTCAGGTTTGCCTTCAGTCCTCCATGGTCACCTCTTGGCAGTGCCATTTATTATGTTTTTTTTTTCACAAAGGAAAGTTCACTTTCATATCAAGTGGCAGGACAGCAGCTTTAGAGGCTGGAAATGTTTACGGAGAGCTCTCTGCTGGGGCTGCAAGAAACAAAACAGAAAACCAAAAGCAGACAGTGAGTACAGAACAGAGCAAAGGAAGTACCATATATTTCAACTAAAATAAAAAGTCAAGTTTGTGCTGAGCAAATGCATTTATAAAGTAAAGACAAACTACTCCTAGAACATATATTGTGACCCTGGCAGTTTCTTTAATCAGTTTTACTCATCAACCAAAAACTTCAGTGCTTAATCAATTCCTAGATAAATATAAAGCACAGAGCAGCAATCATTTGTCTGATTTGATAAATGCTACTTGAATTTTATTGCTTCATCTTATAGCACTGCTCACTCTTCCTCTAGCTGGAGTCCCAGAGAGTCTGGGACTTGGCTTTCTTGAAATTTTTCCTCTCCTCCACTCAAAGTCTTCTTTGGGATGCATGGCAAGAAGAGGACAGGTAATGCACCAGGAGATATTCCAGGTAGATACAAGGAAAAATTCTGCCCAGTGAGGGTAGCCAAATTTTGGAATAAGTTCCCTGATGAGGTTGCGCAACCTCCACCTACAAAAGATATTCACCACTCAACCCGAGAAGGCCCTGAGCAACCTACCTCTGCCCCGTATTGAGCAGGGTTGAATTGAAGGTCCCTCCCAACCTAAGTTATTGTATGATCATAAAATTTTGGATGGGGATTTGTGTTCCCTGTTGTGCCTTTGTAAACATGAAACAAGTGCCTCTGCAGGGCAGCTCCCACTGAAACGCGTTCATTTATTCAGTATTTAGCCACCAAAAGGCACACAAATTGCTCACAGGCCTACACTGGTCTCTGGAGCCAGGAAGCCATGCAGAGACAAGCGCATGTGTTACTTCAACAGGCCTGCTCTGGACACAGCTTTGTTTCTCACGGAGCCCTCCGCACCCCCAGTTTTACAGATCGTGTTTAATACATGTTGCAGATTGCTAATGCACTTTGGGAACCCCGAGGGCAGTGCTGGGACAGCCCTCGTCGGGGTGTGCTTTGCACCCTCTCCAGCTGATGGCCTTCCTCATGCGCGAACATACATGTCCGTATGTATGGAGCGAGATGGATCTTTGTTTTTTTTTGGGGCCAGATTCCAATTTGAGATGCTAATGGGATGCCGATGCTGCCAAGGCAGTATTCATGTCAGCTGAAACTCAGGCTGGCAGTAGTCTTCTACTCTTCACCCCTTCAAAATCATGCCCGGAGGGCTCTTCTCTACGGGGTGCGGACTCACAAGCTCTGCCAGCCTGTAAAGTTTGCCCGTATTTGGCTTTCCCACCCCCAAACCCTTGCAGCTATGGAAATGGAGGTCTGATCGAGCGAGGAAAGGGTGGGATGCTAACCCAGCAGGTTCTGGAAGAATACCGAGTGAGATATAAAACAAGAACAGCAACAAAACCAGACCCTGCCATAAGCACTTCATTCCTCAGTTTAAACATGGCCTATTAAATAGAGGAACAATAAAACCCAGTCTCCTTAGCCATTTCCTTTCTTATGTGGGCACGTTCACCCGATTATCGTGGTAGTTTTCATTTTTGTTTTCACAGCTGCACTGTTTTTATTCTCCAGGTTCTCTAGGGTGATGATCCCACTTGCATCTACTGTCATCAACTCCATAATACGACCGTGTCAAAAGTGGCCCAAGAAAGATGCACGTTTGGGACCCAGCAACTGTATTATTCCACGAAAGAACTGTCAGGAAGGTTTCGATCCAGGGACCTTTGGTCTAGACAGATAACTGACTGCATCCCCCAGGACAGAAAAGGACACAGTGGTGATATTAAGCAGGTGTGAAGATAAAGGAGAAATCTGGGGGGACGTTTTAAATGTGGAGAGAGGGAAATTGGTACCTAACCTCAAAAAATGCTGGATTCTAGGTGACCTTGAGGCTATCTCACTTCTGTGTAGCATTGGCAGAGATGTACTTGTCTCATAAAGGAGAAATGAGACTTTTTTTGTCTCATTTTGTTTTTCTAGTTAAATAGCACACCTGCTGCAAGGAAGGGGAAATTTGAAAAGCTCTCCCAAGCAAATGAAAATACCTTGCCTATCCACAGTTACAGGACTAAAATGAAATGGGTGAACTGGCTAACTCTATCAGATCGGGCTTCAAGATTACGCCCATGCTGGAATTTCCATCATCCACTTTGTCTAAACCATGGGTCTGTACTCGTGCTTTGGTTTGAAGCGGGCCAGCTGGCCTGTGAGAAACCCATGAGCAAGAAGAATCAGGGACTGATCTGTCCACGCTGCCACGTGACAGCAACCATCTCAAGCCATGTGGGACACCAAACAGAGCCAGTCTGGATACAACCAGTGACACTGACCAAGAGAAAAGCAGTAATTCTGTTAAGCTCTGAGCTTATACCAAAGCAAAGACTTAGTAGTGATTTAGCACCTCTCTTCTCTTCTCACTTTGTCTTTTGAGGCCAGGAATTCAGAAGCACTTACTCCCCCTTGTAACCTATCATGTTTAGTGATAGAGACTCCTCTAAGGATCCTGGTTGACTAAGGATCATGCACCCAGCACTTTTGGAAAGTAAGATCTTTTAAAAAGGCTTCACAAATGAGTAGTCATCATTGAAAACATTGCCTTAGACTGCAAGCTCTTGGAACGATGACTGCTTTTTGCATGGGGTTTGTATGCTTACCAACTCAACTGCATACAGACCTAATCTCACATGACATTTTTGAGAAGCTGCTGTAGAAGGACTCCAATCATTTCAGAGCCAGAGATGTATTTCATTTCTGAACACCTGTGATTTCATTCTAAACGAAAGAGGGACCTCTTTTTCATTCATTTTGAACGCATGTTAATTCAGCTCAACCTAGCAGTATTACTATTTGTCTTATTTTCATAATTGAGGAATCCTGATAAAAAAACAAGTATCTGTTTCCTTTGCTATGTTTCTTCTCCACTGGAACTAATTTTGTACTACATTCCTAAGGTCAGGACATTTCAAACACGGGATTATTGTGAAAAATGCCTATTTCCAACATCCATATACCAACCATTCCTTTCAGATTGGTGAAAAACTGCATTCAGCTAGTTCTACTAGTACTTTTCCTGTGTTATAAAGGTCACGGGTATCTCACTTCATGCTTCTAGCATCACTTGAGACATTCCAGTATTCTGCAGATTGCTGCAGACTTGTTGCATCTTGCTACATAATAATTAGAGACACTACCAGCTTTGAAGAATTTCATACAATGGCAAAAGGAAACAGTTGCCAGCCCATTTGCAGATTTACCTTTATCTTGTGCACTGAATTATAACCACTGAGGTGTGTGAGCATGAGGTGTTTGTTTCTATGAGGCTAATGGAAGTTAATGTGAAAAAAAAGAAAAAAAAACTACTTGGGGAGCTGCTGATCCAGGTCAACCACTGTGACAGGAGGAGGAATGGGGATTACCATGGGCTGGGAAATGCAGCTGAGGGTGAACTGTGCCAAGAAGAGGACGGACCCCCACCGCAGTCATTTGCCCCAGGACAGATGACACCGCGTTTGGTTTCATTTCATCCTGAAATCATCCTCTTTCTGTTCTGGGCTGAGTGGGAGGAATCTCTCATCTTTTATTCTCTAGGTAAAAGCAGCTATTGCCACACATCCTTATTACCCAACCGGTCCCTGATAAGCGGAGTCAACAGTGCCAGAGATGAAAGGTTACCCCAGGGTGTGCATGGTTGTCCTAGCCGGAGCCAGCACGGAGGAGGTGGCAAAGCAGAGCCCTCCAGCCTGCTGTGCCCACCTCTCTGCCCTCCTCCTCCTCCTGGCAGGGCAGCCCTGTGCTGTGCAGACAGCAGGACAAGCCTCCGGGCTGCAGGAAGGCAGCAAGCTGCCTGGGTGCTGTGCCACTGCCTCGCAGCCCATATTAAAATGATGCTAAGCAGTGACACATTAATCAATGGGCTGAACGCAACACCCAGCAGCCAAAAGGGAAAGCAGGGACGTGGATGGTTTTTGATCAGCCTGACAATTTTGTTTTTATTCCCAACCAGTCATGTGTTGGTCTGATTTTCCCCTCATTACCGAGACCTGGTAGCTGACACAGGCTTGAAGGTTATTTAATGTTGTTTGTCAACTGCAGTGTCAATATGGTAGGAAAATGCCGAGAGGGAAAAGGAAAGAAGTCTCTTCTAGCTTTTGATTTCTGAGTTTGCTTGCCAAGAAGGAAACCAACATTTTAGTTTTGGAGCAGACAACAAAGGTGGATCTATGAGCATAGCAGAAGCATCTAGAGCTTCAAATGCAGCAATCCTAATCCCAAGCATTTAAAATTCATTAATGATGACATGCTAAATAATTATAATGGCTGCAAAAGCATGGAATTAAAAATACATGTTGCTTTCCCATCAGCTCTACTCTTTTTCAGGATACCATTACGACAGATTTTTCATTTTCACCCCCAACCACGAAACAAGATGGTTTTGTTCAAATGGTCAGGGACAGAGATGCATCATCACAAGACTCCAGGAGCAGAGCCTTTAAAACAAACATCAGCTGACATGTGAAATGTGATTTCTGCAAATGTGAACTCAGGGTTTCTTTTTTTTTTTTTGGAAACACTTCTTTTTGTGGACAACACACTCCCACAACCAGGTGCTCTAAATCTACCTGTGTACAGTTTTAACATCAGTCCATAAATATGCCACTGAATTCCCGTGTGAGATACACGGAGGAGAATGACTTTACATGCAATAAAGTCCTGGACATTATTTCTATGCTGCTCACCCCGAGCAGCCCCAGGTCCAAAGCAGGGCTTCCAGGAGGCAGCTGGCACGCAGCTCGCACACAGCCTGCCCCAGCAGGGCTCAGCGTGGGACGCTGCTAGCGCAGCGTGAACACCATCACGAGCACGTGGGGACGCCGGATCCTGGCTCCCTCACAGATTCACAATCTGGAGCTCGTCTTAAGGAAGGCTTCCGGGTGGCCTTCAAAAGCCAGAGCAGACGTCTCTCCTGTCACTTGATGCTGATGTATTTTAATTCCTGCGCTCTGTTTTATATTGAGATTCTAAGGAGCTCAGCTGGGGGACAGCCGGGTTTGAAAAGGATGCTTGGTGCTTCAAGACAGATGATGAACATTCAACAAGGTCGGGCAAATCCTTTCCCCTATATTCTGACTAAAGAGAAAACTCACTCCTTGCTTGCGATACAGGGCTCTGTAGCCTGTATCAGGCAATTTTGAGATGAAACATTTCTGGGAGAATGGATGTCATGGCAGATGCTCTCAGCAGGTAACCTTCTGAAAAGCCAATTAGTCAGAGGTTATCGCAGCTGCTCTGTGAAACACAGTTGGTTCACACAGAATGGGCTGAAAATGTAGTTGTCCAAAACGTGTTTCACTAAGCTATTCAATGTCCTCAAATAGTTGGATTAGCCAAAAGTCTCTTCATGAGTCACGCACAGTTCCAGCTTCCCTACTAAAGCAGATCTCTCAGCAACTTTACTAGGTTAAACCAAATGAGGACACGATCGATTCTGTGCACAGATGATTTATGCAGTAATTTCTGTTCCTTGCTTCTTCCTTCAAAAATTGGAGTTCATGAAGGGCATGATGAGCTCTCTAACAGGCTTGAGCTCACACTCCATCCTCGTACTGAAAAATATCCTGAAAGCATTTTAGCATCTACAGAGCTTGATTTTACAGTGTTAATCTGGAGTCCTCAGAAGAAAAAATCATCCCCTCGAAATGTATGCCCTTTTCATGTCTGAGCCTAAACAAAATGTGACAATTTCCAAGCTTAAAAGTTAGGTTCAAAAAGCTGGGAAAATCCTGGGAGAGACTTTCTGCTTTCAAAGAGGTTCATTCATCCCTACTCAAGATGCTTCAGACATCCCACCATCTACCTGCTGCTGTGAACACACAAAGAAAAAAGAAGTGTGTTTTTGCATTCAAGAGAACACGATGATTTCCTTGAACTTACAAGCAGCTAAAATATTTTGAAAAAGTGCAAGCAACCACTTCCTTCGTGTTTATAGCTACTTTCAAAGAATCCTCTTGATCTACTGCAAACTTACCCATCGACGTGAGCAGTGAACTGGCTGTCCACCAGCATCCTTCTCTAGAGACTCAAATTACAACAAACAGAAAGATTTAAAGGAACGTGCTGCTAAGGAGTCTGGAAGTTTGAGCTGGTGCTGTCTGGAGCTGCAAGTGCATAGGAGACTGCCGACTTCGTACCCTATCATGCACATCTCTCACTGCCTGCCTGTAATCAGTTCTTGATCTCACAAGTCCTTGTGGGGTGCTCTGCAGGAAGTGAAAAAGGTTGTCACAGATGAACAGACTTCCACACACCGTGGCTCGAAATAGCCATCTGCACTGCATCTCGAAACTCTGCATCTGCATTGCTTTTGTCTCGAGACACTGGGTTTTAATGTAAAGCACCAGGAACTGTGCAAACTGAGTGAATTAGAAAAAAAAAAAAAAGACACGGCCTCAAGTGGTATCTTCAGCATGCAAATAAGGTGCTTAGCCACACAGTCTGCGGTGGCCTGCAGTGGTTTGGTGGCTGCTCTGATCATCACCTGGAACGTGCCCTTGCATTTGTTCTGCAGCTTCTGCAGGACACTTCCAAACCCATCCCGTTAAAAACTGTGCAGCAGCATTTGGAAATATAGTTCTGTCCATTACGTCGCTGTATTACTTGCCTGAGGATCTTCAGCAAAATATGCATTAAGTTATGAAGCATAATCAGAGGAAACTAAAGACTTCACTAGAAAAATCAAAGTGCTATAGCAAAAGGGTTTGGAAACTCTCTGGAGCTACAGATTCCCCACTGCCTATGCAGAGCTTATGCAGGATTAATAGGTGGAACAAACTACCTACCTTTGGGGAGATAGTCACTGTGAGGTTCCCTGAAATGAAACTTTTAACTTGGTTTTCATTCTCTCAAATGATTAACCAAGTGAAAAGGAAAATTAAACCTACTACAACCTAAGAGATTGCACGCGCACACACACAAAACAAAACAAAGAGATCATGAAGCCTACAAAATCAGACTCTCCCCCAGTACATTGAGCAAGCAACTTTATCTCTTTGGAGAAATGAATTATGATACACCTTTTAGTTGTATTATCACATCACATTATCATTGTTTTCCCCAGGATCCTTGCATTGCTCTGTGCAAACAAGAAGAAAGAACACAAAGAAGATTTTGGTGCCATTTGGTACTTCTCTTCACCCTGGTGGTTCTTGTTGCCCACCACTTCATTTAATGTACAACATCCAACCCCGAGAATAACTGCTATATTCATGGGCTCTTCTAGTGGACCCACTGTCCTACAACATCACAAACAAAATGCCTCAATTTCAAAGTACTCCACAAGAAGGCATCACCCTATCTTACAGCCCGTAGCTAGGCACAAAGGGTGTTCTACGGCAGCACCACTGTACAAGCAGGACCCTAAAGATGTAAAATAAAGTCTGGGTTTGACCATCTATACTGACTCCTCAACAAGCACTTTGAAATAAAATAAGATAAATGAAATGAATTGATATGAAATGAAGTGAAATAAAATAAAATAAAAATAAAATAAAATAAAATAAAACAAAACAAAACAAAACAAAACAAAACAAAACAAAACAAAACAAAACAAAATAAAATAAAATAAAATAACAAAATGCCCCATGTCTAATTCTCCCAGCTGCAGGACCAAGCTCAAGCAGGGCAAAGTCTTGCCTGAGGCAGAGGTCCCCTTCCAGCCTGTCGCTGATGCTGTGACAGGGAAGCGTGCTCGCTGCTCTGCAAACCAAGCTCATGTTTCTATCTGGGTGGCTGGAAAATGAACTACAGAGATCAAACTGATTTACCACCTCTGAAGAGTCCCTGGGTGATTATTAAGCCTATATCTTTATGTATACCCACCAGAGACCCCAGATACCAGCGTTACTGCCTCTTCAGTAGTGTTTCAGAAATGAAGGATGGGCTGATTGTATCAAAGAGGCTCTTAAGCCAGGCCCGAAGTCTCAGGTCTGAAATTACGTGGGCTGTGTTGATCACAGAGACAAGTAAAGAAGTCATTTACAAAGAATACCTAGCCAGTGCTCAAGAAGGTATGAGAAGTTCAGCTGTTGAGGTTTTGGGGAGAAATAATCATCTCCACGCAGGAACTGATTGATCAGTTGCAGGAATCTGCTTTACTCTGATTTGCCCCCTTCCTATTATTTAGTGAGGAGGCTATCCAAAGCACTTGCATATTTTTCTGTCTCATTTTGCATCAGGCATGAGTACATTCTGAAAATATGATCACACAAATGTATTTCAGTGGTTTCAGACTGGTGGCTTTTCTGTATTCTGTGGAGGTGACTGCTATATTTGGTCGCTGCCAACCCCAAGCAAAACATTATTCAGATTTGTGTCATGTCCCCTGCCTCCCAAACTGAGCAGAGCAATATGAACCATGTCTGTAAAGGGTCCTTTTGGGTCTATGTTTGTAAAGGGTCCTCAGAAGGGTCTTTTGGGGGCAGATTACAGCATGGTTGGAGTTCTCCATGTCCCCCTTGGTGCCTGCAAACCCAGTTTTCCTTCCCAGGAAAACCCATGCCATTCCCGCATCCACTCTTTGACCTTGGGAGGGCTCTCAGGTGCTGCAGTGTAGACATACCCAGTGTAAATCAAGGACAGGACCAACGTACTTAGTGGCGGAAAATAATTCAATACCAGGTAGAAATTGACCTTTAAAAGTCAGACAGAAGGGCATCTCCACACTTAAAACAGAGGGGTTTGGGACTAAATGTCATATTGGGAAAACAAGGTTTTCAGTTATCATGCAGATTCTTTGCTGGGGCACACCAAGCATAGACGTGTACATGTCAGAAATACACAGGGCCTCGGCCTGAGTGGTTGAGGTGAAGGCCTTGCCTTCCATGTCCTGGAGCAGCAGATTTCCCTCTGCTGTCCATCCAAGTAAATCCAAAATTGTTCCACAAAGTGGAACAGCATCAAGAAAAGCCTATCCCCTTCCTGCCTAGGAGCTCATCTTTAAGGTTAAAGATGGAAATAAATAGGCATGCATGGACTTCTGAGGCGATGATTGGGCTGAGCTGCGTTAGTCTGAAGCTGGCTGGGTATTTCCACACTGCAGGCTGCAACACAGGCCAAATGTAAACTGCAGGCAGAAGTGGGGCATGCGAATACATCCCTGAGTTCACTCAGCTATGAGAAGTAAGAGCACCAGCACGCTTGGCTCTGAAGTTCACCTGGTGTTTGCACAAATTCATTTTAACCTACTCTTGATGGGCAACCAGTCTAAGCTAATTATCGAGGCCTCTTTGACAAGCGGCGGGGAAAGACAGGGCCCTTGGAGGAGTGATCCACCCTACTTACTTGTCATATTGGATAAACGATCCTCTGGAAGGTCCTCTCTTCACTGATTATCCGGAAAAGCTAAATGATTAGCGCGGAGCAGGAATCCAGCAATTAAATGGCAAACGAGAGGTGACAGGAATTGCAACTTAATGCTTAATTTGATTGTTACAAATTCCAATTAGCATGTGAAATGTAGGTACCACAATGTTCAGGATTAGCATGTTTAATGCTTACATTTCTGCTGAAATCAGGAACGATATAGATCCCAGGGAGGGATAAGAGCCCTGCATTCCTTTGAGGCCTTGGATATTGGAATTTGACAGGGAAATTACACACTAAATAATCTTCTTAGAAATTTATACACACAGCTGAGATAATGAGATGCTTCCTGCAAACAATCCACAAAGTAGCTAAGTTTTTGAGAGAAATTATTTACTCAGTATTACTGGTATCATTTTGCAGCTGGATAATTTATTGTGTCCAGGCTGCCAAATTGTTTCGATTTGCCACTGATTTGCTTTTCATTTCTACTTGCAGTATATGAACAAATCGACATCATAGTCAAGGAATTCGCACGGGCACATAAAACAGGAGTAAACAGAAACGATGCTTTGTTTATTATTAAACACTTCTCATATTTTAGCTAAGGTAGGCAATTAGGTTGATAGGAATTTGCAAATGGAAGAGCAGTCACACCATTTTATCTCAGGCCAAACAGTTTATCGCAATTCATGCACAGACAAACTTCTGTGCTTCAAAATATCTAATGGGATGTGGTATTTTTCTTCCAGTGCCAGAAAAATACAGATCCCAATTACATTTTTGCTTCAAGGAAGGCAGGAAGGAGGAATTTCTGCCATTGGAGCATGAAAAAGATTTTGGCTAGAAAGAAGATGGACCAGATTTTCCAAAAGAAAAAAAAAAAAAAAGACCCAAATGATTTGCACACCAAAGTCTCATTAGAAAGCAGCAAGACTTTGATTTCTAAGTCACTCGTGAAAATTTTCTCTGATGATTCCTACAAGTCTTTTAATATTTATCCTAAACAAGTGCTGACATATCATTCAGAAGCAGATCTGGGGCTGCAACAAGTTCTGGTAACCCCTCGAGACATTTCTAAAGCCTCACCCACAAGAGATTCGAAACTTCTGGCATGTCCATATGTCTGAAATCTTCAGTTTGCATCATGCATTTGTCTATTTAGGATAATTAAGGGTATGCCTCCGTGAACACATTACTGCGAGGTAACCAGCGTCCGGATTTACAGCAGAACAGATGCTCTGCTGTAACTGTCCATGCGCGTGCCCTTACCCTGTGGAAAACACACGGCAGCTTAGCGCCCTGTCATTGAGTAAGAGGAGGCAACACACATTCAGCATTCGCACTCCATCTTCCCAGTTCCTCACAGTAACTTGCTCAGGTACTTGCCACTCTGTCATATTTATTTCACAAGCCCAGCCCCTATCACACACTGCCCAAGAATAAACACAAAGTGTCCTTCGCCAAGACATTTTTTAGGCTGTTTGCTGTCACCTCCAACCCGCCCTCCGAGGATTTTGTATTCAGTGCCCGTCCCTGCTTAGGCTGCACCAGGGGGGTGCAATGTACAGAAGTGGATGCTGGAGGCTGGTTATCTAGGGGGAACCCTTGCCCTGGTATTTTAGCAAGATGAACCTAGGTTGCTGAGAGGTTGTATTTAACCATTTTACCACTAAAATGCAAAGTGAAAAAAAAAATAAATTCATGACATTGAAGAGACTGCAAAACAGCTAGACAGCAGCCTTGTCAGAAAGCCAGTGTTTCATTCAGGTGCAAGACTTCCAGAAACTGACACTTAGTTCGCCACACTAACAAAGTTGTGTTTTGTTTTTTGTTTTTTTTTTTCTGAAAGAGTCCCATATTTCAGGAGTCTGGACTTTGGTCCAAAGGGTGTGAGAACTGGAGATCTCTGAGAGAGCTGTAAACATGTTAAATATCAACTTCTTAATGACACCGCCATTTGATTCTACTTTCAATTCTGAGATTACAAAGGGAAATGATCTCACCTCATCAGGGCGTAACTGCAACGTGCTGCTACAGCTCACACTTTTACCAGCTTTCTGGAGGCTCCCATGAGATTACGGTATCGGTGGCCCTAACAGAGCATCCCAGATTCATCTCTGTGATCACTGGGGCACAGCCTGCCAGCACGAATTCTGCCTTCATCCTCTTGGCCCACATTCAGGATTAGAAATCCTTTCCAAATCTAAGTAGGACCAGGATGATCTCAGGAAATTACATCTTCTGATATAGTTGAAAGGTGTTTCTTTATTGCACATGGAATTTGTTCAGTTATTACACTGGCCAGGCCGCTCCAGTGAGCACTTCCGAATCCACTGCTATAAACCCACCCTGATCATCAGCTGGAAGCTAAGGAAATCCGTCCGGTTTTGATTTTTGACTTGCAGATACTACTGGCTTTATGTAGAAAGTGAAGAATAAAAGAGCTTTTTAAAAAAAGCTTTTTATTTTTGATTCAAATTCTCAAGAATTGAACCAGTAGAGAGGTGATGTCTCCAGTAAAAAGGTAAAACTTCTGAATCTGCTATCCAAAAAAGTGATCCCATGGTTTTGTACTTTTCTGGAAAGCAAGTTTTCCCCCTTCTGTGTGTGAAAGGAAGACTGTGGCTCTGCTTCCAGCACATGGACAACTCCGGGAGTACAATTCCATAAGATGAATCATGCAACAGTGGAGACAGCCACAGTCCTTGAGCTTTTCCTTCCAGCAGGCACCACTGCCCCTCTGCTGGGCACAGTACAATGGATCTGTGAAACACGCCCGCGTGGAAAACAAGACCAGAGAGCAATACTTGTTTTAAACCAATTCATTTCACCGATCTGCTTTAGGGCTCCACCACAGCCACAGCAGCCTTGGCAGGGTGTGGGGAAGAACGGCTGCAGGCAGCACAGGAACATCCTAAACCAGCTTTGCAGCCAGAGGATTCGTAAGATGGAGTCACATCTTGTGTCTCCCCGAATGCTGTCTGTGGTCTTCCAAAGAACATTGACGTCTAACTCAATTTAGAAAGGTAATAAAGAATGAAGCCAGTAGCCTGCGAGTGGATAGATAGCACTATAGATAACAGGCACGGCTAATTCTGTTTTTAAATAACAATAGGGACAGCAGACCCACTGGCAACAGCCAGAACATTTGTTCAAATTATGCATTCTCTGACTTTTCTTTTGCTACTGGAGGGAGGGCCCAATCCTGAAGCTATTTTCGGTCGTGTTATTTTGTCAGTGCCCAGCCATGAATCAGGGTCCCACTGTGCTATTCAAACACTTAACTAAAGGCTGGTTTCTCCCCAGAGACTTTGAAATTCAACTTAAAAAAAAAATTCCAGAGGTCTAAATGGCAGGAAGAACTACATTAGCAGTACTTTCTTTTACTGTTTTTTATTATTTTTTTAACTAAATATTGTTTACTTCATTTGCAGTAATTAGAGTAGAATAATGAAAAAAAAAAAACGCTTTCAAGTAAAAGTCTGGAACAACTCTGCAGCACTGCTGGTGAAATAACATTTCAATGAAATAAAATGCAAGCATTGAACAGCCCAAAATGGCTTCCACAGAGCCACAGCAGTATTGTATGCAAATATGTAATTTAGGTGTTTTTATGTAACCTGGCTATTTTGTAATCACAGAGGTGGGGAGTAGATGAATGGGACATATGCCATTTGTAAGGAAACTACATGGGAAAAATATGCACTGCAGTTACAGCCCTGGTACTTAAATCCAGATACTCAATAAACACATTGTCAGCTAACAGCAGACTATTCAGTTTCATTAATGATACTGATTTGGAGCTAAAGGAGAACGTACAGAAGTGAAAGCCTGGATATATATATATATATGATCTTTTAAAACACATTTTAATGGACACTGATTGTGTTGCCTTTACAGAGCGCTGCTCATCCAAGGCTGTTTTACAAACTAACTGCAGACTTGCACACACATTTGCCCCCAAACAAAGGCGCTCACCACGTCTGTCACTAGACAGCCATCACCTCTGCTGTGACAACAGGCGGTGCTCGTAAACACGCACAACACTTTAAAACCCTTTCTATACCATAAATGCAAAATACGGACAGGATCTGTGCCTAGAATCGAGACAGGATATATTTCCCAACACCCCTAGCTAAAATGTAATGAGAAACATGTATATACATACCACAAAATCTGTTGTGATACCTGCATTGTGCAGATCCAGCAGCACTACCAACAGCACTCAGCCACCCTGCCATGCTGAGATATCATTTGCAATGACCTTTAAAGAAAATGACCCCCATTCCCAGAGAGCAGGCTGCCTGCAGGACAAGTGTCGAAGATAGGAGCTCATGATTGAGTGGCTAATATCTCTGCACAACTCCAGTTCTCCTGATCTAACATGAAAGGCAGTTCAGAGACCTCGTTTTCTTGCTGTGTCTGAGATTTGGTTTCCAAAATCTTTGTAGCAGCCTCTAAGAGGGTTTTGGGAAGCTTGAAAACCTTCCTCGTTAAAGCCAAAAGCTTGGATACAGTCTTCTGCACTGCTGACACCCAGGACTTCATTGAATTTCTCCAAATGTTCTCTAAAATCTCTGGTAAGGATCTGGATCTCTTCTGAAACCACCAACCACAGATGACTCTTTCTGAGTCATCTACCAAAGCCTCAGCCAAAACTACCACCAAAGGCGACAGAAACCATTGAAAATCTCGTTTTCCCCACCACACAAAATTAGTTACATTGGTTATATTACACTCAGCCCACGGCCTGCCTACCAGACTCACGATGCTTGGGCCGCTGTACCAACAAAGAACTTGCAAATGGAAGCGTGGCCTGGATTCATTCAAGCACCTTCAGACACCTCCTGCTGTCCCCTAGATGAAACCTGTAGGTTAATTCAGGGGAGGGAGGTGGTGACGGGTCTCCTGTCCCCAGCCCCAGCCCGTCACTGCCCCAGCTGTTCACAGAGGGCTCAGGGAAACCCAGGAGGTACCTGAAGGTAGATGGGGCGAATCCAGACCTCGGTTAACAAGTGGGTAGATGAAATGTGAACTGTGCTGCTTCTACAGAGCCAAAGGGAAAAAAAAAAAAAAAAAAAAAGCAACAAAACTATTTTAGCTAACCGAAGCCGCAAGCACAAATCTGAGTACACAGAGGGAACAGATTTTTTTGAGCAAGGTGGTGCCGTTTTTACATACTGATGAGTAATAACACACTCTAAAAATGTTTTAAAGGACTTGATTGTGAGAGACAGAAAGAGTTTGGAAACTTTGCCTTTTGAAGATCATGCACCATGGCAACCACTAGAAAGGTGAAAAACAGTCTCCCCGGGTCATCTCCATGGAGGTTTCTGATTGTAGCTTGGCTGGTGCTCACTTCTCCGCACGGCAGCAGAATTACTGACTTTGCTGGGAACGGCCAAGACCCTTTACTTAACTCCGAGACACCACAAATCACTGCTAATTCTAGCGCTGGCCGTGAATTACATTAAAACATTCATTAGAGATTTTAAGGACCAGAAAAAAGGATCTGGAGGACTGGAATGAAAGTCGTCCCCTGTTGACCAGTAACCTTGTTAATTCCATAGAGCTGCCGTGATTCTTGGACTTCTGCTTCCTCTACAGAAAATCCTGTGAAGGTTTGATACCAGCTATCTGCCAACCGCTAAATATCCCCCTGTGACTGCACACCAAATCACCTGGGTCTGTTCTCCCTGGGATGAACAAAGCTCTCATTACCCAGAAGCAATATTCATCCTAAATGGATAGTAGCTCCCAATCCCTATAGCCTTTGGGACTTCATGGTGTTGCCTCCCCATCCTACAGGAGTTGTTTAATGTAAGAAAGGGTGAAAACTTATGCACGACATAATGTGTTTGTGTATACACATGGACTGTGAGTGAGGAACGAGCATCCTCCAGCACCTCCTGGGGACCTGAGAGCATCACCTTCGGGTGACAGCTGTAACCCTGCTGCATCAGGGGTTAGCCAGCAGCTGGTTCCTAGTGTCATCAGATGCCTTTCTCCCATGTCACATTTTCAGAACAGTCTGCAAACTTTCAACCTTTTAATATCAAATATAAAATCAAATTATAAAAACAACCAATCTCTCCCTCCAGTAGAAGCGTGAAGTTCAATTTCAAGGCAGGATATTTACACTGGGGAAGATCCCATTTGTATCTTCAAATTAAAGACTACTTTTCAAGGTTTATTCCCCCAAACAAAGGTGTTTCTAATCCTGGTGACGTGCCCCAGTTTGAGTCGCTGATGTCCGATATGAGATGGCTGGAACCAGGACAAAAAAATCGCAGTCTTTCTGATGTCACCTGTACATACGAGATGGACATTGTCACTCACGTCAATAGTCACATCTGGCCAACTGGGGAGGAGTTGGGAAAACACTCCTCACCAACAAAGCCATTTATTTATAAATAAATAAATAAATAAATAAATAAATTTATGTGGCTATCATCATTTTTCTTGTTTCTTTGTGTTGACACTTATTACTGCACACACCCACACTGCCAGCAGCTCCAAATATTTTTCACCATTCCAGTCCATCCTTTGTGTGTCACGATGCACGCCAGACTTGCCCCTAAAAGTCTGCGTTTAAGAGTTTCTGTTTTGTTTCTCCGTATTCTGAGTAATGCTTATGGGAAATTTGTTCTTTGCTTTCAAGGTAAGACTGAAATGGACAAGCACTGCTACTCAATCAGGGATGATTTATTTAAAAAAGTAACGTCATCTCCATAACTCCTTGCAAATCAAATGCTTTAAAACAATGCTTTCAATTATTACTAGGGCACCTGAAGCCTGCTGCCAATTTCTGTGAGTTTTCTGCTGTGTTTGTTGTGCTGTTTTTTTTTTTTTTTTTTTTTTTTTTTGTTTTTTGTTTTTTCCTGCGCCCACAGAGTGGTACAGAAAAATGACTCCACTTCTGATTTGCAGGGATGCTCAACTGTGGCAGCCTCCTTTGTCTTCAGGAGAAAGGAAGTGTAAAAACAGTTCTGCATAACTATAAAGGAGAGCAAGCCTAGATGTGTGTGAATATATACATATATACACACACACATATATAAAAGGCCCACAACAGTGGAGTTTCATGTAACTTATAACCTACACACAAGCAAGCAGACAAATTGAGCAGATGAATGCTCTGTGTATACATTAATGTTGGTATTAGACTTTTAAAGAATAACTCCCCATTACGCACTCCTTAAGCAAGGACAAATTCTGTTAGCACCCGCATACCAATGGAAAGACTGAAGCAGTCTGCAACATGAATTGTCATTCACCCCTCTGTAAAACAATTATATCCTCTGTGCGAGACGAAATTCTTTACAGCTCATAATCAGCTTTCCGCTCTAAAATCCAAGTCACCAGGACACATACATAACTTCCATTACGCTGTAAGATTGTGGTTGTAAAAGAATATCAAGGAGGAACCCTTGCAAAATAATACTAAACATTTCCTTTCCAGTTAAGATTAGAATTATGGCTAAGGGCGTAGAGTCTTGCTAATTCACTTTAATGATTGGGAGATCCATTGCAAATTACTGAATTTTTCAACTAAGTGAGAAACACATTAAAAAAGCAAGTGTAATTTATCACAAAATGCACTTTGCTCATTTATTTTGACAACTGTTGTTTAAATTATTTATGCCCCTTCACCATGTACTAGTAAATGCACTGTAGTCTGTTTTGTAAAAATAGTCATCAGCGAGATTAGAGGAACATAACATCCGCTATTACCCTTTGCTTGGAGGTGAGTAGAAATCATCATTTTGTGCTTTGCCAATGCAAAACAGATTTTTTTCCCCCATTCTTTTTTAAAGAGCGCTGAGCCCACAACAGCTCCTACCAGATTCAAGCATCTGCAGAGAAACTTGAGTGGAAAGAGCTGAGTTACCCTGAAAGTTGGGCCACTTAAATAAGTGCCTATTATGGGCTTAACACTGCAGTATTAGGATCCCCCCCCTTGGAAATCCCCATCAGGGCACATTGAAAAGGTTCTGAGCCTGAACTCAGTCACTGGGAGCTTTGCTTGAGCTGGCTGGCAAACATTATTGTGTCTCAACTACTCTGCATTGATGAATTTCGTTTAAATGAGAAGTTTTTCCTTCTCTGTGTTCCCACTTCAGGTCTATCTGGAGGAACAAAGCAGGCACACCTTCCTTTCCTGAGCTGTGCTCTGACTCTACAGCCTTGCATCATGGGCACAAAATCCAGGTGAATAAGTGCAGATGAGGAAGGAGAGAAGTTAAAGCAGCCCAGGCTTTAGTCATTCCTGGAGTCAAGTTATGTCAAGAGCATTAACCACTCGGGGTGTTGGCTGGTGTTGCATCACTGCCAGCCTACGCCGATGAACGCGGCGTACCCAGGCAGGGAGGCAGTTGGGCATCCCGTGAGGATTAGCGCCCAGGCTTGCCAGTGCATGTGCCTCCATCCGTTCTAGCAAGTATATTGCAACCCTGAAGAAGGACAGAAAAAAAAAAACAAAACACCACACACACACAAAAAAAAAACAAACCAAAACAGCTCCCCAGCTCCCCATCTCTTGTGAAAGATGCCAGACCGACAGCCTGGGAGCCCAACATTTTCCCACTGTCTTCACAACAGCTTCCACAGAGCAGCACAAATCCTCCCCTTCCATCTGAGCTGAAATCTGCATGGCTTCTGGGCTGGGGCGAAGAGAGGCAGATCCACTCCTTGTGGGATCGTGCAGCTCAGCCCCGGGGCTGATCAGCCTGGCTCTCCGCGCAGCCGGGTACATCCGAGCTGGAGGCTGGCTCTCGGCGCTACGTGAGCTCATTTCATCTCAGGTAAACACCCAACTGCTCTCTCCGACCCACCTCGGGTGCTAGCAGGGCTAGTAGGGATGCTGTTTTTTTGGCATCGCTAGCTGAGCAAGGTAGGGTACAGGAGATCTTCGGAAGAGAGCTGGAAGAGCTTCTTGAGAGCTCTTTCCCCTGCTACAGATAGAAATCGGATCAACCAGCCTCTGACCTTACAATTGGATTCACCCCACCTAATTTACACCTTAATTAATGATGACTATTAATTACCCTTAATTACATTAGATCCCTAAATTAATGATGGCGCTTCTAAATTAGAAGTGTGGTTATCCTCGATATTAGGTGCCTCAACAGATGCTGTGAATCCAGGCCCTACAGTTGCACTTTTTTGCTCATCTACTCACGACTAAGAGGGCTGAAAATCCTTTCTGTGCAGGGCTTAAAAGATGGCCTTGAAAACGCTCCCTGTGAAATCAAAGCTGCTGTATCCTGAACCCCACTGTTAGCAAATGAGCTTCAGAAATCGTTTGGGGCATATAAAAAAAGCATAGCCTGTGGGTGAGGTGCTCTGTGTCTCGGAGACTCCTGGGGTTTGGGCCATCCTTGCTGCAGGACCGAGGGAAATCCACAGTTCCAGGAAAGTGACACACTTCAGGCTTAGCTCCCAGGGTATGTCTTTAAGAGCAGAGTCGTTAACCTGCAATTTAGGGGGAGGAAAAGTGTGAAAAAAGATTTACCGATAATCTCACTGTACTCGCCAGTCATGTGAGCTGGCTTCCTGTATGCTGACTCATCTTTAGCTGTTGAAACGTGTTTCCTCAGACATTTTCCTTTTTTTTTTTTTTTTTCTTGAATGGCATAAACTTTTCTCTACTTAATATGGTTAAGATGCAGTCAAAGACACTCAAGGCCTTCACCCTGATCATTTTTTCCTCCCATTTTTTTTTTTCTGCCTCACCGTTTCCTCTGGGCTGCTGTCCGTCTGAAGGCACCGCAGGCAGAGGAAGCAAGCCTGTGCCACACGGGGCAAGTGTCAGAGCCAGTCCTGCACAATCTTTCTGTTTGGAAAACCACTGTTAGATAAACAGCCTTCCAAGTGACCAAGGACAGCTGAATTTGATGGTACGACGTCCCCACAGCCAGTGGTACAATACTGCTGGATTTCCACATCAAGCTGGGAACAGCCTCGTCAATGTGCTGCTCAGCCACAACTCGCATTTCTACACCATTAAAAGCATGAAAAGCACAGGTTAATCCTTCCCCTGCCTCTTCCTCCAGTCTCTTCAGGTGCTTGAATAAATGGAAATTGGTGTCTGATTTTTAGATAACTTGCACCTATTTCGGATGGGCCAGAACAGCTGCTGAGGTCTTGGGGCTGGAAAGCTCTTTGCTTCCCCATGTCTCACTCCTGTAGGAGTCCTTAGAAACTGACTGCCCTCAAAAATGGGACTGATGCTGGAAGCAGGGCTGCAGGGAGCGTTTGGTCCATGGTATCAGAGTAGTGCAGACATTTATCGGGTTGTGGATGGATGTTTTCCTCTGGATTTTGCTCTATCACCTGTAGCTGTCCATCGCTGCAAAGCTAGCAAGGTGGATATTGGCTCTTCTTTCCCCAAAGCACAAAAGCAGCATGGTCAGCTGGGATCATCTACTGAGCACTATGGGCATCCCCTGCCTGCCACACACACCCACCCACCATCCCCTTGCCCTCACCTAGCTCCTGCTCTCTCTAACACACATCGTGCAGTTTTCCAGTGCTGGTTTGCAGACCTCCAACAAACACCCTCTGGAGGTGCGGGCCCTGTATAAAGAGCCGAAGCCAGCTGACAAAAGCTGTCTTTCCTTGGCTGCCTCGCTCCAGCCCCTCGCAATAATCCCCAGACTCCCAGAGGCTGCAGGCCACTTCCAAAATCGCTGCTTTGAACAACAAAATGACTGCACTGAATTTCTGGGGTGTGTGCACGCGCGCGTGTGTGTGTGTGGAGGGGGCATTACTCCTCTAACTCCTGGCTGGATCTCATTAAGATCAGAGCAAGATCGCAATACAGTGTCTCTAAAACACCCCCGGAGAAAAAACAAAAATGCTGTCAACCCCCATTAACTAAAGTGGGATTGCAGCGCTAGCTTTGAGCACACAGCAAATTATTAAACGCACTTCAACTATAAATAATAACAAACTTGAAGAAGCAAATCTTCTTAAGGTCTGCAAAACTGAATCTTAAGATTTTAGGTGCAGTTCTCTAGTTAAATTACAAAGCACTAAACCTAAAATTAACTTGCTCTGGGCAATCTTAAAATAGTAGATTGCTGGATCTAAGCTTATGGGTGTTCTCAGCTAACTGCTTCTGAAGAAATATAAAAGTGGTTTATTACATCTATAATTACAGAAAAACTTTGCCCTGTACTTTTCTCTCCTGGCTAGAGGAGAGGAGTTTGGATATATCATGTGAAACCAAGCCTTGAAAATCAAAAGGACGGGAATCATAAACACGCACTAAGCAGCCTGAGCTATCAAAGCCTTTGAGATAAATCTAACAGAGCCGTCTGCAGGATCGTGCAGGTTTGTCTCTTCTTCTGCAAGACCACTTATCAGCACAAACACACATATATATGTGCGTACATGTACACACAGAGACACATATGCATATTCATAATCCTGCAAAAAAGGGACTTTCAGGGCATATTTAAAAATAGATGCTCTTGCACACACATGCAGTTAGTTTTAGAAGTATTCTCTTTTTTTTCCCCATATTTCTACCCTGAGATTATCTATCAATAGTTTTATTTTTGTATAAAATCTGCGACCCCGATGTTGACAATAAAATATACTGCAAGAGCTAGAGAATATTGACAATATTGTCAGTCTCAGCAGCAGACAAGAGTCAGAGTCCCCTCCGCAAAATCATAAGGCTGGGTGAAAAATCAGTATGAGAGATTGATCTGCTTTCTGATTTTCCACTTGCTACGAGTCACATTTCCAAGCTGTTCTCTCCAGATCACGAAGGGACAGAAACTTCTTCTTTTATTGCTTAATGCAAACTGAAAACTCATAATTTCACATGACTTCAGAAGCTGCAGCTCTTCAATAAAGGCTGAATATTGTCACAGTCACGATAAACCTTCTGATTAGCCACAGTTTTAAGATCTGGAGGGTCGAAAGGTGCTACCTTTGGTGGCAAGTCATGCAGATAGACTTTTAAGCAAGACAAGAGTTGCAATAAAATCTGGAAAATCGTTTCTTTATGAAAGAAAAGAAAGAGCATTGCTACTTCTATAAAGAACTCCAATAGAACATTTGATATTTTGTAAACTTTTCTACAGGGATTTCAGCAATCACACTTTATTTATAAATTCGCCTTTAACCCCATGCATGCAGAAATATTTTCAGGTAGGAGATTTCTCTTGCAGGAAGTAATGAATCTGATATCCCTGGGTTTCTTTAAGGGATCAGATGTAGTGCCTTGGTCTTGATTGTATCTGACGCTGTATTGGAACATCGTATGATTAAGTCGGTAAACTTAAAAATATTTAAACTGCTCTTCTGATTAGAGAACTTAAAATATGTGGAGAGTAGCGGGGTTATCTCCAAGAGCACTTAGCTTAATTTTCCTGCCACTGAACTCAATTAAAGTGACTGATTCAGAGAAATATTAGAGCAAAACTGGGTAGTTAGATCTAAAACAAACCCAAACCCTCACATCATACTATTTGTCCTCTGCTGCTTTTTCTAGTGCTTTCTAGCCTACTGATTTTCTTAAACTTTTTCAAATTTTCTCTCATAAACTGGCAACTGCTCCAAAATACTGGCAATACGAGAATAAAAAAAAAAAAAAAGCAATTCCCACAAGCATTCAAATCAACATTCACTAAAAAATTCAATACTTTTCAAAGATCAGCAGCCACTTCTGTTACCAGTGACTTTTATGGTCAATACCGATGAAAAGCTGGACGATTCTGGAAAAGCACCACGCTTCTCATACTATTTCTCAATATTATTCTCAGACTATTTTCATATACAAGACAAATCTTGAAATATTAAAAAGCAAGTAAAACAATAACAAGCGAGACGTGTAAAGATTCCTCGACTCTCATCTAGAGGATGAGTCATGTGTTCGTTTACAGCTAAACTTGGATTTAATTGCTAGCAGTGAATCTGGGAGCAGAAAAATAAAAACAGAACTACTGGCCAGAGATGGACTTCCCATGTCATTAAAAAACAGAAGGGTTTCAATATATATTCCCTGGAGTTTATTCTGGTAGGCAAATTCAATTAAGAAAAGGAAAACATGAAATTTTAGACAACATGAGAAATCTTTAAAAGTCTATTAAAAATTCTTTGCTAAAACCTATTTTACGATGGAGCAAAGGCCCTCTGTTCCTTTCAATGAATCAACTGGTTTTTGATATTTTATGCAAAAACAAGGCATTCATTCACCTGTTTCACAAAGTGCAGTTTAGGGGGAATAAAAAGACAGTAAAACATTCGATACAGAACCTCAGACCCCTTCAGTTCTCTGCACCCTGTGCTAGGTGTGGCCAAAAAGGTCCCAAGATGCCTGAATCATATTGATCTCAACCTAAGACAAATCTAGGAGAACCCCTGCTTTTAGAGAACAAAATGAAATTAAACAAAATGTATGCTAAAAAATATGCAATTTCAAAACTTGAAGAAAGTAGACGGTTGCCTTTGCCTAGGGATTGTATAACTCATTTAAGCAAAAACTCATGGAATAAGAAGAGACTGATTCAAATATGAGGCTGTATATTTGCATAAGAATATGCTTTTTATAGTATCAAAGTTCTTGCAGATACTTTCCCTTTCTTCATTTTCTTTTGACAAAATGACACCAGGAAGCGTTTTGCAGAAACTCCAGGTGAGAGTACAGCCTGTTTGCTGAACCCACTTGCACAAGCGACTCCCAGGGCTTCTTGTTTTCGCCAGATGGTGTTAGGGTGGGATTGCTGGTGAGCAGCAAACCTGCCTATTTCTGGGCTGAGTCCTTCTGAAGGATTTGCTGACAGCACCACGTGAAACGTGGAGCTGTGAAGTCGTGCCTCCTGTGCGTGAACTTGGTTTTTCACAGCGTCAGTCAAATGTCTGTGCAAGATAGCCATCCCCCGTATGCTCCCCGTCTTCTTCCCCATACCACTTCCCAACAGTTAAAAACAAGTTCTGACTCCAGCCAACGTTTTCCTGAGTGTATATTATCATGCCAAGACATCTTGGTTCTTTGGGATGTGTGTTGCCCTTCAAAACAATGCACAGAAACCGCGGTCCTTGGGTAGCTCAGCGCGCGTGTATCTTTTAAGCTATGGCAGTTTTGATACATAAACATCCACCAGGGATTTTGTTTGAAGGAGACACAACAAAAAAAATACCACTTGCTTGCATCGCTGCTGACTGGACTCGGTGTGTAAACTTGCTGTTTTTGCAAACAGGCTGTGACATAAGAAGGAAATCTGGTTTTAACTGAAATCACTCGGAACAGGCAAAAGGGAACGCTTTGATGCGTCATGTTCCTGCATCATCCCGGGCTAACTGAACTCAGCAGGGATTGTTAGCGACTTTGTGCCATTTTAGCATCATAGTTTCTCTAGTAGCAGCAAGTCTTTCATTAAACACTATCAAAAACTGTCCCAGTGCATTTGGCCAGTCTGCGACGGGGACCTCTTTTAGCCCCTCGGAACAGTTTTCTCTGAAAATGCACATTCTCAAAAAAAAAGTTTAGCCCTACTATTATCTAACATCAATATACATTTTTAATTGTATACAATTTCTGCCTTGATATCTTTAAAAACATAATCTTAAATCTTGAGAAGATGCATATTCATAACCCTTTTTACTCTTTCGCTCTCTTTTTAAAAACCCTTTCTTCTGCGCTGCAATTAGGTTTTATCCGTTTTCAAACTTCAGTTAAGCTGAAAACACACAATGGAAAACTTGCCTGCACTTGTTGGATGCTATTTCACTACTGAGGTTACGAACAATGAGAGGCCTTTCACTGCATGCACAATACCTTAGCTTGGACTGAACATGTCAAACTGCCTTCGAGCACTGGCTGTGAATGCCAGGAAAGCTGGATTGTTGAGACTTCAGCTTTTGAAAAAGCTGTGCTACGTTTGGCCTATCTGGGTATAAACATGTATAAGTCAGAAATTGTTCTTTTTTTTTTTTTTTTTTTTGTGAAAGAGAAAGCCTGCAGAAAAAGGAGTCTAAATTTAGGATCTAAACCAGATTATTTTTGCATCTACAAATGACCTAATGGTAACAAACATGGGCCCAAAATTCCACCTAATGGAATAAGACCCGTGGACTTGCAGCACTTTCAGAATTTGACAAACAGGCAATACCTCTTAAACATAAGAAGGGACACTTTTTTATTGTGATGGTGGTCACACACTGGAAGAGGATGCCTGAAGGAGTTATGGAGTCTGTATTCCTGGAGATACTCAATCTCTTCCCACCTCAGCTATTCTCTTCCATGATTGCTTCTTTCAGAAATGTCAATTTAAGATTTATACCCTTGATTTTTCTAAATAGCCACAACTTTTCTAAGTAAAACAGTTCTAAACTTTAGCAATAAAGTAGAAATACATTTAATGGTAATGCAACTCCTAAAATGTTCTATTATCTGCTTATGGTTGGGGAATTTACTCAAATTCTTATAACTATACTTACAAATTCATCATGGCCATTATCACAGAGAGATATTGGCACATATCACAGCTAAATAGTTTTTATGTGTATATGTTGCTTCTGCAGCATTATTCCTATTCACTCCAGGACCACCAAGTTTTGTAGTCTACAGTTACAAAAATCATCACAAACCCACCTTGAGCAGCATATTTAAACATCTTTTCATCTATAGTAGAAGAACTGTTCATTGGCCTAAATTCTGAGTGAATGTGTAATAAATGAAATATTTTTTGAGCCCTGCCCTACCAATGTTGAGGGAAAATCTTTTTTTTTTTTCATTTATAAATGCTTTTTCTAATTCACTTGCTTCAATCACTGAGCGAGCCATTTCGTATTTTTTTATTTTAAACTCTCAAAAATGCAGATCTTTACAACAGCACTGAAAGCAACTTTATAATTAAGGTCACCCAAACTCACATTTAGAAATTTGTCTTTATGAGAAATCATATTTAAGCAGCAAATGCATTAGACGCCTACATATTCCAGTATTTAGATATCAGCTGAAAAACTAACTTTAAAAAAGTAACCTTAATCCTAGTATTTGTGGTTAAAACAAAAAGTTTTGCTCTACAAGTTAATGAATGTGGCTGAACAGCTGTTACAGCCACTGCTGGAGGAAAAGCAGCACTTTAATAAAGAGTAAAGTGATAATTATCCAGCATCCTGATTCATTTTAAGATATGGCATCTTCAAGCAACAGAACACACATACTGTCTTTAATTGATAACTGAAAACATTTCCTTGGGCTAACTAAATATCTAGTTGACTGAATTTTCATTTTAAAAAGTCATATGATTCCCTGGGGAGAATGTTCTTCAATTATAAACATCCATGTTTCATTTTACAATCTCTCAAACCTTCTTGAGAAGCCCATGTGAAGCTTGTGCCAAAATCTCTTCTGAAGCAGACAATGTTTACTCTCATTCATACTTTTTCCAGATCAGGAATAAATAATAAAGCCTTCTCCACATCTGGACAGCATTGCATACAACATATTTTCAGCACTACCAAACCACAAAACTACCCTAAACAATTTTCCCCCACAAATAGTATTAGCCAGATTTCATACTCTTCCACAGTGAATGTAGCTCTTCACCTTCTGAAAAGCTGCTAGCTGGAATGGTCTCGGAGATGACCTCCTCCTGTGCCACTAGCATGGGAAAGAGAAAGATGGGAAGAGAAAGAAAAAGAAAGGAGGGGATTTATGGCTAATTAGGATCATCTCTTCATTGGTCTTCTTCTGGCTTCGTCCCTCATGATTTCTTCATGGGTATAGAGGGAATGAAGCAAAGGCAAAGCAACTAAGCTACGTGATCTCTTCCAGACTCATTTTACCATGCAGATGAGGGCCTCTGCTGTCTCTCTGCTCTCCCAGAAAGCATCTTTCAGTTTCTTTTTCCAGAGGAGTTTCCATGAGTGAGCAGTGTTGCAGAAGCCCTTTGAAACCATTTTTGATCTGTTATCTGTGAGCAAAGGTCCCTTCCCTTATGCAAGGTCCCTTCCCCATTCCCAGTGTGTGCTGCTCTGCTAGTCCTCTCAGCTGCTGCCTCACTTCAATTCCTGTCCATCCATGCAGATGTCTTAATCTTTGGTCTCAGTTCTATCAATGCAGAACTATGGATTTGCACCTAGATCACTAGGTCTCGGTGATCAATTAATCCACAGCTGTCAACACTTTGAGATTTATCCCCCAGTCTCTCATCAGATTACACATTTTCTGCTTGCCACCTATTCCTCATCTGCTCTTGTTGCCCAGCGATTCTCTATCTCACTTGCAATGTCGCTGTGGTGGCCACCATCCTCTTACACCTTTGACAGTTCCACCCTTGTACCCTGAGCATCTCACCCCATCTCTGATCTCCTCCCAGTCACTCTTCATTCGTCAAGAGATGCATGAAGATGCCCTTGCATCTTGTGAAATTTGCCTTGAAGGTATCATTTGACTCAAAAGCAATCAGTTTACCACAGCTTCCTTGTTCCCCACGAGGAGAGGCAGCCAGAATTAAAGCAGTCACAGCAAGAATTAAAGGGACAAGAAATGGAAAGGTGAAGGAAGTAAAGCTGGAAGAAAATCCATCATCAGCCACTATGCTATCCAAATTTTTCCTGATTTGCTCTATAAACCTTTGAACAATGGACTTTGGGAGCAAAGCCAAGCATTACAGCTGTACCAGCCTGTGTTGTTAATCTCTGCCTGAGGTGAACTATATTGCTATGGCTCAGTTTATTAATGTAGGGCAGGAGCATGCTATAAAATGCACCTGTCCCACAATTCTGACCCTCTGATTGCCCACCTCAGGGACCTGCTGGAGCATCCTGTGGTGCTCTGCTACTTGGGCTTTCTCTGTATGGAAGCTGAGGAGCCAGCGTCTGCCAACGGGAGGCAACATGTGGCCTTGCACCATGTGGAGGTGAGAAGTAGCCAGAACCAAGAGCTGGGAAGCAGTACTGAATCCCATAGCATGGACACAACCAACATCGTTAGTGGGCAGAGAGTTTAGAATTGATGGATCACACAGCAGTTAAGTTAAAAAAAAAAAAAACAACAAACACAACAAAAAAGTAATTAACAGGCAACCCCTGTCTATTCCAAGCTGCTTGTGGAGTTTTCAGACATGATTTTTGGGATGGACTTGATTAAAAAAATCAGCCAAAATAAACCCACTAATATTTGCAAATCATATATTCAAACCATAAAACCATTTAAAATCTAACAGTAGCCTTTGTTCTTCCCATACACTTTGATATTCAAATGCTTTAATCTCTGTTATGAAGCCTCCTAGGACAGCCCCTTACAGACTTAATTTCAATACCATGAGCACAGTTATTTACTAAATGTTTTCAGGCCATAACTCAATCCCCTTAGGATAGGATTCATCTAGCCAACAGCAGATGTCTACAGAGTGGAACAGATGAGAGTTCGATGGCTACCCTCCTTTCTCCCACAATGGAGAGCTGCAGACATTTCTGGTGTGCAGCTCGTCTCATCTCATCTGGAGGTAGATATCTAAATCAGGCAAAATGTAGGTCACATTATTAGTGTCGACAGCTAGAAGCCCAAACTTACTCTTCGTGAGATCCGAGCTCAAACACTGTTCACTTTCCCTATGCCAAATATTCCCTATTGCTTTGATGCCTCAGAAACCATCTACTAAGAAACATGGTGAATGCAGGAAGAATTTAGGCTGTCTCAGTTTGGACTTTCTCAGTGTAACACATCACTAACCATGTAGCACAAAAACTATAATAAAACACAACCTCTTCATCAAGCTTTTGTCAGAAATGTAGTGGCGTTGTTGCTAACATTACAGTCACTGATGCTTGTAATAGAAAAAAAAGTTACTTTTAACAAGATCCTGGAATTACCAAATACCCTCCTGTCATCCATTTTGTGTCAACTGATTGCAGAGATGTGATTTAGAAAAAAGCTATAAACGTCTGTCTCTGGAACTCAAGAGCAGATCTTTTAAGGCACTTAAAGTGTCCTTCACTCAACAGACCCACTCAGATCTGCTTATTCAGATAACCTGCCCCACAGCAGCTCATCAAGTCCTGCTCAGAGCAAAATGGAGAGGCATTACAGCAAGTCTGCCACGGGCACGAGGGAGCACAAGGCTGGCTGGCCTCACCTTCTTTAGTTGGACAGAATTGATGACATTCAGGTCATGCTGCGTATCTGTTCTCCAAAGGGTTTTCTGAGTGTGGGGTAGGAAGCTCTTAGGTCTGGACATTGCCATTAATTTATATGCTGTAGGTGACTATTTTTATTATTAATCTTCCGTACCTGTGCCCAGCATGTTGGACGGGTGAATTTTAAATAAATTAAATTTTGCATACTCACTCCCTTTGTGATTTTATTATGCAAATAATGCTCATCTCTTCACCTCTGAAACCATCCACAAACCACAATTTCAAAGTCAGCCTAATTTTTAAAAATGCTGATAAAGGCAGATCTTTTTTGAGGATTCAATACAATAAGAAATGAAAACTGTCCCTTTGTAATCCGGAGGGTAAATGGGGGAGTCTGCTGCTGTCACACGGTTTTTCTTTTCTGGAAAGTAGATGTTTAATTGTAATTTTTATCTACACTTAGATTCTGTTGTCTCCATATTTCTACAGGTCATCTTAAATCCCATCTGTTCAACGGGCTGTGGTTATTTTATAATTTGCTGTGACACAGACTGCAACTCGGAAAGCACAAAACACAATCATTTCTTGAGGTGGTTGGGGATGAATGAATTCCCAAGGTAATGGGGGGACAGGCAGGGGAGCGGGAGAGGCAGGACGATGTGGAGGACAACAAGAGAGAAAGCTGGCAGCTTTCGAAGCATTCAGATTGCTCTCTGGAGGCCTTCCCTGGAAATCAGCAGAGTTCTCAGCAGGATGTATTGAAAAGATATTGAGCACATAATCCTCAGCTCCTTCATAAATGCTGATCCACAGCTGGGTCACATCAGCTGCTGCAGAGTATAAGCAGTAGTAACAGATGCTACCAATACATAAATATGTTGGCTTTCCTACGCCTCAGCTTTTGCAGAGGTAGACATAGGCTAGTTTATTAATTTCAGGTTCCTTTTTGACTCTGTGGAACCTTGGGCAGAGTGGGGCTCCCCCCTGCTACCCGTTTTATTGGCCGGTTCAAACAGCACAGCCAGTTTCATCAACATTTAGGGCCATATTTGCCTAACAGTTAGCATTTATTAAAGGCTCTCTGTGTATGCATAGTGATTATTTATCACTTGGAACAAGGGTCAGTCGTTCTTGGCTAGAAAATTATGCATATTGCTCACTGCTTTCTTGACCTTAGACTTGAAAATTAAGTTATTCAGCTGTCCTGGTGGACTGAATACAGTCTTGCTGTATTGGATTTGGTCCAACTCCAATTCTAGAAACTTTTGGAGGACATTTTTCTATTTTATTGGTTTCACGTCCATTTCCCTTTGAGCACTTCTTTTCAGACTAACTAGGAAAGCCGTAGTCAGTGTTTCCAGTTAGGACTCCTTTCTTCTTTATTGTTTTCAGTTAACACTTTATCTTATTTTCTTTAATGAGTGCCCTGTCACCTCTGCATTATGCAAGACGTCTTTGGTGCATCCAAACTAACCAGTAACTACCAACCCCAAAGACACCCACTCTAATGATGAATCCAACAGATCAGATAGAGAAATAATTCAAAGGAGTGATTAGCAATCTTAGCTTGCACAAGGAAAAAAATCTGAAACACAATGAAAAGTGTACTTATTTGATCTGTTCACATTTAGCATCAATTATAGAGATAGTGTGAAGTTGACAGATCTCAAATTTTAATTACCTTGAAATTTGCATAGTGGTTTACTAAATGCCTTTTTGTTTAAGTCTGTTTAATACGGTGTTTAATTAAACCGCATTCTAGGTCAAAGTAATTTAATTAAAAAAACTTACTGCCTGTAGGTCCTACATAAACAGCACTAAGCACACCTTCCATGTAGAGATCATACAAACACTGACAAAGTTTCTTCCTTGCTCAGGGAGAAGCTGATTATTTAGAAGCCTCTATAAAAGAAAATGTGGAGACACAGATATGAGCTTTGTGATTTGCAAATTCCAACACAAAATCCAACTGACCCACAGGAAAATGCTTCCATACAAAGGGGCTGTCCTGCTGTGTGTGGGACACTGCACTGCAAGCCCAGCGCACATCCTTTGGTGGGTGGGAGCAGGAGTCAGGGGCTAAAGAATTTTAAATTCTGCTCAAAAGGATTTTTCTAAAAAATAGAGAAAAAATTCCAAAGATACACGTTCCTTTTTTTTTTGCCAGGATGCACCTAACAAAAAACTGTTGGAGTATTTTTGGGCCACTCATACTTGGCCCAAAGCATGTAAAAATTGATGCACAACACTCCAGCCATTATTCTAAAATGTGGCAGTACAGACAGTGCTCCAGCAAGGACTTGGACAATCCTGCACAGATTAAAAACATATTTAAGTCTTGGCAGTATTTCCCCTTTACCGTTATAAGATTTTTTCATCTCCAACACCATATGAAAATTTGTCCAAGCTCGTGACTATCTTTAGAGCCAGGGTCCATCAGCTGTGGGTGTAACACTTCACAGGCACTCCTGGCCCTGCTTCCCATCCATCCAAAATGCTGTCACGAAGACTGTTCTCTGTTTCCTTGCTTGATGATAATGGATTCATATTTGCAACAGCAGACTCAGAAATGCCTGAAGACTTTCAAGGTCCCTCCGAGCATAGCCTATCTTTGCCTATCATTTCTTATTTGTTACAGAGCTATTGATCCTAACTCTGCCAGTGACACCAGTCTCTGCTACCCAGTCAAAAAAATCTCCAAAGACAATTAGATTTTCTCCCAAAAGGCTCTCACTTCTGGGCAGAGTTTGTTCAAAACATCTGCAAGGCCACACATCCCTGTCTTCTTGGAAAATCCTAACCTAGAAAGATTTTCTTTTGCCACGATGTCCACAAAGCTTTAATAGATTTGTTGGGGTTGTGGCTTACTATAAGAGAGCTATTGTCTTGCTAGTCTCCCATATTAAATTGCTGTGTTTATCTACTGCTTTCTGACATATTTAGCATGCAATCTTTTACAATCTTTGCACTCCATATTCATAAAGCAACCTGTGCAGTGCGGTGTTGGCCCACAAGGAGGGCTTCTGAAGTGCTGTCATAATACAAACAAGCACAAAGAAATAAAAACAGCTCGTGGAAAGAATCGACTTCACCCTCTGCTTTTCATCTGTAAGAAAAGAGGACTCCAGTAAGCAGACAGAAAATAACGAGGGCATATTGCAGGCAGACTACGCGTGCCAGTCAATGTGCAGATCTCGCAGGAAGCCTCATGATTGCCTTCGCAGGGAATCAATCTGCATATCTGCAGATTAGCTTCGCTCTTCATGATGACACCGTAAACAGGGGCCAGGCTGAAGCACACTTAGGCACCTGCATGTAGGACTTGCCTCGTTACTGGCTCCTTCACTCCCTGGCCTGGGGAAGGGCACGCAGGTCTCCTGAAAGGCCACCCAGCTCTACATCTGGATTCGCATCCTTTGGGTCAAGATTTAGCAGTGCATGTTAAGGGTATTTTCAAGAGGTACCACGGACTCTCACATAAATTGGCTCTCTTCTCTGTTTCTCTAATTCCAAAACTACTCAAAATGTACTGAATAAGGGAAAACAAGCACTTGATAAGGCAGAAGGTGAAGCTTTGAAGAAGCATGATTGCTGCTTGATTTTCAGAGGTGCAAAGCCCCCCAGCTCTGTGCAGGTTTTGGCTCTCTCCAAATAAACCTATCAAGATTTAATACAGATCTTTTGACACCCACAGGTACTTTGTAAAAATCACGCTCTCCCAGGGAACACGTGCACAAAAGCAGTTCCTATTTTTTGTAGGATATGCAGCCACGTACAACTGCTTATTTAAGGCAAGCTTTGAACTCTCAGTGAGATGCCCTGATAGAAAATGTTGCAATGCTGTGGCAAATTATGTAAATATCACCCACAAGGAAGTACCCTCAAACAGTAATCTTGTTTGTGTTCTCTCTAAATTTCCATCAGCTTGGATTTTAACTAAGCAAACACCGTTCTTGTTGTGTTATTATTTGGAGAGGGAACCCAGTGGGAACTCTACTTCTTCTCTGAACCATGTCCTAGATCTTTCCAGCTTAAAACCTCCACCACCCACATCCCTGGACAATTCTACTTTCACCTGCAAAAATTAACCCTTCACTCTGCTCTATCTTTCCAGATCTCAAGGCAGTTGGTTACCAGGCAACCACCCCCTATTTTCCCCGGCTTGCTTGTTTAATTGAAGCCTGTGCTAAATAAGATTGCCAAGGAGGAAAGGAACTCTCGAACGGAGCTCCAGTCACTGAAGTCACTGGTACACGGGTACAGGAAAGCAGGGCCCCCTCTACGTTGTGCTCTTAGCACCAGCAAATGACTGCTAAATATACAAGGGAAGACTTTTTATTTATATTCACCTTCTAACCCATCAGTAGGAACCCCACAGGAAGGTGGGCACCCCGCACTGCCTGAACAACCCTTCCCTCCGCTTCTTTCCTCCCCAACACCTCACGCAGCCCCCGTGGATGGAGGGAACCACTGAGCTGCCCCAGGCTTCATCTGTGGAGACACCTAGACCTGATCCTCCACCGACAGGAGCTGCAGCTCATCTACCCTGCCTGCCTCATGAACAACTGGGGATACGGAGCACCTCGGGGGGCAAATTGCACTGGCAGTGTTCCCAGTGTACACGGACAAGCAGTCCCACCTCTGAGCTGGGGCACAGACCCCAAACAAGGTCCGTCCCACAGCAAATCATAGAATCACAAAACCATAGAATACCCTGAGTTGGAAGGGATCCATAAGGATCATCATGTCCAACTCCTGGCACCACACGAGTCTACCCAAAAATTCAGACCATGGAATATTTGGTGCAGCTTTTCCAGGAGGCCCAGTCCAGCATACACTGTCCCAGCACCCACGCCCTGCACATGCAGGAGGTAGAATTGGAAACAGTCACTGACAAAAGGGGATTTTTGCACCTGTTCCTGAAAGTCCAGATACAGAAGATGTAACCTTTCAGAAAATGCAGGCCCTTTTTTTTCCAGCAACATTGCTCAGAGGGAGGTGGCAACAGGGTCCACAAAGTGAGGCCTTAGTAATACACTCCGGTTCTGTCCTCCCAAATGGGACATGAGTGTGCAAGCAGAAGGGGAGAATACATTTTCATGATGCAAAACACGCTAATGTGAATGACGAATGTCTGAGTGCACAAAAATCCTAATGCTTTGGTAGTCGTTAGTCAGTGTTTCTGGCTAGACCAAGTCAGCCAGGCAGCTCTCCACATCACTGCCCGAGTTCCCGGAGAGGAGTTAGGAGTTTGCAACAAGCTGGGGAGGAGAAGCTGCAGCAGCCTCCCCTTTGATGGCCTCAAATGGCTACAGAAACATCTGAAAACTCGAGCCTGCCTACTAAACAATCCCATTACCACGTTAGGTGGAAAGTTGTGCTGCCTCTATAGACATCTGCTTGGTGCAGAGCACTTCAAAGCAGCTGCTGACTAGACCGGCTTCAGCACAAGCCTGGCCTTGCAGATGAATTTGCATAAAATTCAGAGCAAATGGAATGAAAAATAAATCCACAAATTTCCTCACTTAATGAGAGGAGGATGAGAGATGTACTTGATTTTTAGGAAGAGTGTTCAACCACTCGTATTTGACCTACATGTAAGTCTTAGACAAAGGAGCAGCTCCTATCAAATGTTTTTATAAAGTGAGATGTGTGCAGCAAGGAATTCTTCTGAAAAAAAATAAAAATAATAAAATCCTCTGCCTGGCTTCTCCAAGTAATTCCTCACTCCCTGAAAGCCAAATTCTTGTCCAAACAAATTCTGTCAGGCCTTACAGTCTGGCTCCATCCCACCTAATCAAAAGCATTTAAAAACCTTCATAAGCTTAGAATCTAATTACTTCATATTCAAAGTATAAATACAGCCTCCAATTTGAACTGCCCTCTGGATGCTTATCTGAACTGGTGACTTGGAGGGGGCTTCTGGTCTCCCAGCTTCAGGCAACCAATGCAAGTTTGGTGGGAAGAATCCAGGTTGTACTATTTCCTGACTGCACGCTTCCAGCACTGAGGAAATAAACACTTCTCCACTGTGCCTGATTTTCTACTTTGTGGCAAGAGAGATTTTCCAAAGAGATAAGAATCAAGTGTTTCGCTCAAGAATTTCAAGAACTCAGAAGTAGCTTGTGATACCTGAAATAGCACTACTGATAAACTTGCTTTGTATCTCCTCCTGACCCATGACACCTATCTTAGAGATATCCTCTGCCAGCCAGCTGATAAGACTTGTCTAGAAGCTCCAAGTGACTAATTGGTAAGAATATATACCAAAGAGAATGCTTTTAATTACGTTTGACATCCTTCTATACATTTTGTGAGATAATAAATACATTTTCACTGGGTTTCCACTGATGCCATATGGCTGCTCACAAAAAGCTGAACAAATAAAGTGTAACGAGGCTCATTAAATTAAAAAAAAAAAAAGAAAAAGAAAAAAAGAGAGATCTGCTATTAGAAGGACTTTTGGAATTTGCGAGATGAGTTTCAGATGGAGGAGATACCCCGTATATTGCTGCTTTGGACTTTCTGGTCGACAGCCATAGTATCAGAGGGACTGGTGGACTTACGAAGAGAAGCAGAAATGAACTTGAACTTTATGAAGAAAACCTGAACTATGAAAAGAAGGTAGAACAGAATCAGCTTTCACAGAATTATATGCAAGCCACTCATCCTTAAAAGTGGAAAAATTGAGAGATGCCAGTTGATGAATGTGACAATAATGACTTGGAACCAGAAAACAGCTTCAGATGGTCAGATGACTATGAATGTGATGGTACCAGGCCAAAAGTGCAGTTGCAGTAGTAGGGTGAAAGAGAGAGCTATGGGCAAGAAATGGGAAAAAGGCTCTACTAAGGGGACAGTGTTTGCCTTTCCTGGCCACACGAGAGGGAAGGGGGATCCAAGGAAAATAAAAACAAAACACAAAGCACTGTGGACCTGTGTTAATGATTCACACAGGGATCACCAGGCAGCAGCACAAGCAGCCGCAGTGGTTGCTTGAAGAGGTTCTTAAGGGTCTGTTTACTCCAAACACACAGTTGCCTTACCACCAGACTGCACGTATCTTGGAGGGCAGAGGACAACCCCTGCAAAGGAGGTCAACCTCTGCCACTAACAGTGCTTCCCAGTTCGGTCAGGAATTTTGATCTGGAAGCACGAAGGGCAGTCCCTGGCTACCCCCCGGGCAGGGCAGAGGTCTGGCTCTGTTGCCAGCACAGCTGAGTCTTGGCTTCCTTATTTGTTTTTCCTGCGCTGTTGTTTCATTTCGTTTCCATTTCCCACTCAGTAAACATCTGTTTGCCTAAATCTCTTGCTGCTTATTGCTTGTGAGATGGAAATCTGCATATCACTGAGTCCACATACAGAGTAATTTAGCACCAAGGCATGGTGAGAACTACAGCAATCCTAAAAAATAGAGTCGGGATCCCTACTATCACTTTGTGACTCTACAAATAACCTGGCAGTGCCATGTCCCTTCCACCAGGAATTTCTGAGTGTTTCCAGCAGCACTAAAGGATGCTTTTGGGTGACCCCAGAAGTTATGATCTGGATACAACCACCTCAGGCTTCATTTGCACCGTGGCCGCTCTCACTTGAGCTATGCTAGTTAGAGAAGAATCACTTGAGATAATTCTGCACCGAAAGTCTGTCTAGAGACTTAGAGAAAAGCCCAGCTGGTATTATTGTAGAACGCATCCACTGCTTAATTATTTGTTAGAAGTGCAGCTCAGAAAGATTAGGCCGTTTATTACAGTTGCCGTCGGAGCCAGCCTCCCTTCCCTCTGCTTCTCATGTCTGAGTGCGTGCTGCTTCTCTGCTGAGTCGAGGACAAACAGGATGGCAGTGACTCACCTGCTCTTGCAATCGCTGCGCTGAGAGCCTGTGTTATTTTACTTTATTATACATTTTTATGGTGAGATTATTCAAGTAAAGGAAGCAAAAATCAATCAAAGGAAGGGCTGTTGCCAATTATTCCAAGGTAGTCTTTCA
Organism: Anas acuta; assembly: GCF_963932015.1. Lineage (NCBI taxonomy): Eukaryota > Metazoa > Chordata > Aves > Anseriformes > Anatidae > Anas > Anas acuta. The sequence goes on from NC_088980.1 coordinate 144,306,263, forward strand.
TATTGGACCTACCATTGCTCTTAGCCCTATGGCAGTAAAAGCTGGTCACAGCATGGCACTTAGACTTCACATCGCCACATTTCCCTTTCCCTCTAGTTTTAACAGACTTGCAGTAACAACAACTATTGTGTCTCTAACCCCCAGCAATTTCCTAAAGCTCAGTGCCTTTACCTAAACCCATCGCGCCGCAAGGCTCCTCAGTAGGATCCCTGTTTTAGACATTAATGTCTAAAATAATGTCTTTAATAGAAGCAGCAGATGTACGAGGAAGAAATGAAGACATAGAGAACAGGAAAGAGGGAGGACAGCACTGATTAAGTTTTGCTGTGTTACAGCTTGTTCTTTCAGAAAGCCTTGCCATCAGCTGTTCCCTAGCGCTGTGCATGTGTCTCTTTTGGCTGGAAAGCACTGCATTGTGTGTCAGCTGCAGCATGACTTCTCCTGGCTATTGCTCACTAATTGCAGACCCACTTCAGGGTCATTCAGCTGAGCAGCCTATCTCCTCAACAGGATGCTGCATTTCCCCGGTACAAAAAAAACACTCCGCGTGGCACATTATGCTGAAGGCCCTACAATGAGATGTACAATGTACGAATTACATTACATCAGCTGTATACTTTCTCCCATCTCATGTCTTCTTTTAATGAAAATGAAATAAGCTAATTCAGGATAACACTTCTGGTGTCGATCTAACTGTGATTTCCCCTCTTTGTGCGTGTAAATGCATGTAGAGGAGCAGTGCACTTCTCCAGTACCTTGAGGGATACAGACTGCAATGATACCCACACATCACAAAACAAAAGGGCCCTGACCCTTCAGGCCACGTATCTTTAAAAGGTCCTTTCATAAGGAAAGCGCTGTTAGGCAAGAAAATGGAATTAATTCATAGTGGCTCTATCTGCAATGTCCAGAGGATTCACAATTGGGCAGATAATGTGGAAGAAATGTATCAGAAATGATCAAAATAGGGAAAAAGTGACAACCTTTGTACTTATTTACAGGCTACTCAGATATCCAGAGGGAACTCTGCATAGCTCTTAAAATTCCCCAAGCTGGGGAGACTCTTATGAGATTTCACTACCCCTGTCATATTCACCCTATTTTACGTTACCGCAAAGAGGACTTAACGCTGATAAAATATACTTCCAGAGAGCACATTAGTTTCCTTTTGGAATGATGAGTTTCCATTAAGACTGACAGGTATTTTCCATAATTTCCCATGGGAGACTATCCCCAGACTCCTCTAAAAGGTTTTCAAACCCCACTGCTACTGCCACTCAAAACACACAAGCACAACACCCTGCTCCTACTGCCCGACTCAAAGGGCTGTTCAAAAACAAATGACAAATCCTTCAATAAATTGCTGCTGAATACAATTTGCCTGCCCTCCTTGATTTTGCTTATAAGGAAGAGTGTTTTGTTCGCATTACTCTTCCTGCCAAAAGCATATTATCACAAGCTAAAGGGGGAAATTACTTTGTGGGAGCCTTTAATTAAAAGAGGGTAGCGTTTCACTGCCTTTCTTCTCTGTGATAGACACTGCCACCCCTCCCTTCTCCTTTCTCTATCTCCCAAAAAACAATCCGGAACAGGTTGGCATGATGGTCTTGTACCGAACCTCCATCACCACTGAAATTCACTCCTTTTATACGCTGGCAGAACGCAACATTGCATAACGCTATAAATAACTTCCTATTCATCAAGGGCCTGCCTGGGACTGGCTATCACGCTGCTCTTTCTAGCACTGTCCAATAATTGCAAATTACAATTTTCTCACCAATGTGTTTATTTAGCATTGAGAAGTAATTGCAAGGAGCATGGTATCACAGTCTGGCTTTTCTTTCTTTCTTTCTTTCTTTCTTTCTTTCTTTCTTTCTTTCTTTCTTTCTTTCTTTCTTTCTTTCTTTCTTTCTTTCTTTCTTTCTTTCTTTTTCTTTTTTCTTTCTTTCTCTCCCTCCCTCCCTCCCTCCCTCCCTCCCTCCCTCCCTCCCTCCCTCCCTCCCTCCCTCCCTTCCTTCCTTCCTTCCTTCCTTCCTTCCTTCCTTCCTTCCTTCCTTCCTTCCTTCCTTCCTTCCTTCCTTCCTTCCTTCCTTCCTTCCTTCCTTCCTTCCCTTCTTTATTTTCTTTCCTTCTTTATTTTCTTTCTTTCTGTCCCATTAGTTGCATCTAAATCGTTCAAACTTTAATGTGTTGTTGAGGGGAGAAAATAATATCTCCTTTTCTGTATTGTTAACTCTGCCCTGGACTAGGAAACTAGTCCTTCATGCCTGCTATGACTCTGAGTGAACTGCTATGTTCATTTTTTTCTTGGATGAGAGATAGTGCATGTGTGAGTGTGTGTGGTTTCTGGGTGATTAGACTCCTTACCTCTGCTTCCCTTCTATCTTCACTTCTATCTACTAGACTGAAATATCAGTCAGAAGCCTGTACCAGACATCCTCCTGCTATTTGTGATCAGATATCTTTCAGGGATTTGCTGTCTGGCAGACCACTGCAAGATTTTAGGACCTTCTGCAGTAATTCCATTTTTTTTCCTGGAAACAGACTTTTCTCCTCTAAATGGATTCCCTCTTCCTTTTGGGGCTGCTATACATCCAAGAAGCAGATTGTGCTTTCAGTGCTTAAAAACTCCTGGATCAGCAGAAGTGTGTGCAACAGGAGATGCTAAGGGCTTCTCTGACAGCATGAGGCATTTGGATGGTAAACTCCCAAGCTCATTTCCAATGAAACTATGGGGTTTTTATTCTCACTGTTATACAGCGCAAATTTATCACAATTGGAATAAAAGACTTGGCAAAAAACATAAGCACCTCCCTGTCAAGAAACCATTATCTAAATAGCCTCTGAGATGTATCACAAGCACAAAACCACATTCTTTCCTCAGGAGATGCCTGAGGAAAGCCAAGAGGTAAAGAAAGGCAGGGAAAAATACAAGGTTCAGAAAAAGATGACCCAAGGTCTGTACACTATAATTCAGCATACGTGAGCTCAAATCCAAAATATGGAAACACTGAGGAAAATTAAGGTAAATCACCCTAAACAATGAAGGCCCTGTGTAGGAGGTTGTATGCCCTAAACCTACAAATGGATGCTTTCATTCAAGCATGAAGTAGTCATAACTCACTGCATCGTAATTCTCCTTAGAGGATTTTATGTGCTTTATCACAGATACATTGACTTAAAGCATTAGCTGATCTGGCTTATCTTTCCCCCACGTATTTGGGCATATATGGCCCTGCTCTCTAATGACTCATTTGAAAGTTGAGCCCAGATTCACCACAGCAATTTGCCCCATTGGTATAAATCTCTCTCACCCCCAAATAATTGCAGGACAGGTCAGGAGAAGAGAGAGGTCCTGAGCACAGCCAATGCTATGCAAGTATCTACTGAACTCCACGATGAAGTACATTTAGAAATACTTGAAGCACTTGAAGCTTCGGTATCTCCCCAGCATCTCACTCTGGTATTTCTGTGAACATGCCAAGTTACAGCCATAGGGCTGTGCTGTCTTGGTTGGGAATGGTCCTGGTATGAAGAAATTGCCATTATAGGACAACAGAAGCTAAGGCTGTTTATGAGCTACATTATAAAAGGCATTTTAAGAATCCGAGTAATAAAGCTGTGGTTCTAGTCTAAAGAATGATTCCATTAAAGAAAGTGTCACTAGATGTTTCCATGTTTATTATGTGCTAGTAACTCCGGACTGAATGTGCTCAATTTGGGAGTACAAAGACATTTTTCTTCTAACAGCCAATCTTAAAAACTCAAGCTGGGATCTGAGAGGTGGGGAGGGTTTTTCATTCTCGTACCTCATTACCAGTAAATGTAAATTAATATAGACTTGCTTATGTGGCTATAACCAAACCTTACTTTGTTGTTGTTTTTTTAAAAAAAAATAATCTTGAAACCAGTTTGAAAACAAAAGCCAAAACATGCAAACCAGAACACAGGGGTTTATGCGGCGCTGACCCTGTGCCTACATACTGCAACTCAGCGTACACGAGCACAAATCCAAAACATCTGACTGAAGCCACAAATGTTGCAAGGCTAATAACCAAGATAGATGGTGAAGATACAACAAATTAGAGTTAAACCCTCCCCGGACTACTGCAAGTTTTGCTATTGTCCTTTGAATTCTCGCCAGCGTCTTTTCAGGAAGAAGCATCTCAGGGCTCCAAGTTTTATCCTAGATAAAGTCACAAAAAGCCAGAAAGGAAGGCTGTTACCTCTCTGTGTTATCATATAGGAAGTCTGCCACCACTTTCCTGGTGGCAAGCACCCAGTGCTGTGAACCTGTATGAATCCCACAGCCTGAGTGCTACAAGAGCTTAGGGATATGGTTTAGTGGGGACTGTTAGTGTTAGGTCAGAGGTTGGACTCGATGATCTTGAGGTCTCTTCCAACCTAGAAATTCTGTGATTCTGTGATTCTGTGATTCTGTGAAGGGCAGGAGCTTATCAAAACAGCTTTGGGCAACTGCTCGCCCTCCATCCGCATCTCAGAAGCCACCAGACCGACCCAGGCGAAGGGAACTTCGAGCTCCTGGGATCAAGGCTGCAAGAGCCTTCAGTCAGTAGCCATGCTGTAACGAAGCGAGATTTTTAGAAGACTAGCCTAAATTACAATTAGTTCGTAATAATTAGCAAGGAACAACAACAACAAAAATAGCATTCATTCACTCAAAATGATTTTTAATGTTATAATGACTGCTACATAATTATACCAGAGAAGGGCTATTGAAAAGAGGGAGAAAAGATAACTTCAAAAAAGGGAACTCATTTGGTGTTTATTTGCTGCAGGCTTCTAATTACTCTGGAAGCCAGCAGCCCTCCTGATAGGATTACCGCCACAAACGCAACTGCAGCTGCGAGGAACGCTGAGCACATCAGTTTTTTAGCACCATTAAAACAGTCCTCTATAAATACCAGATGCATCTATCTATCCATTACTATCCCTTCTCAGCACTTATTAGCCGAGCAGCCGCAGAGTATATCACAAAAATGAAATGTGTATCTGTGGCAGGACCGGCGCGGCAGAGCAAGTAATTTGTATCAGGCTGTAGAAGAGTTTAAGTTTTATTATTAAGTATATGTCACAGATATACTAGTACCAGTTCATCTTTTTCCCCTTTATAGTCCAGATTTATACACTTATTAATAAACTCCGGGCGGTCATTTCAACACTTGCGTTTAGCAGAACAAGCCGGTCAGATCTGATCAGGCTGGCGTGGATTCCACGTGGCAAAGTACAGAGCCCTGGCAACTTTAATTGTGGCAGGCTGGAGGAGATTTATGATGCTATCCATCCCGGTCCTGGCTAATAAATCACATCTTCCCCGCTCTTCAGCTGATAGGTTGGAGGAGAAACGCTGGTAGGTCTCATTAGTGCTGCACGGAGGTAGGCTCCCGCGAGCACCGGGCTGCAGGGAGCCACGCGGCGCGGCGTTTGCTCCGCTTTTGCCCACATGGGATGCTCAGACAATTGCTGGTGGGATTCTGAAAAGCACTAAGAGGAGCGATTTTGCTCAGGAAGAAAGGCTGGAAGGGTAAAAAAGGCTTTAGAGCTACGGCACTGGACGGCAGCTGCAGCTGTGTGAGTTCAGCTCTGGTTCCAGTACAGATTTCCCGTGCAGCCCGAAGCCTGAGCTTCAGCGCTTCTGTGCCTCCTCCAGGAGCAATCCTCAGCTGATGCTTCCTACCATTTGTCTTGTTTAGGAGGTAAGCTCTTTAGGACAGCCACTGCCTTTTACTATACATATGCAGCCATTCTCACCAGGGGGTAGTAGGTACAACAGCAATAGAAAACAATAACTAAAATAGCAGGAAAACATTTCCAAATGTCAAGTTTTTGTATTCTGTCCCTCCCCTGCATTTTTCTAGCAAGCTAATAGGAAAAAAAAATAAATCACAGAGCAGTTAGACATTTCTAAGGTCCAATGTGAACAGCACAAAGCAAAAAAATGTAGACATGCTCTGTAAAATAATACATTTCTCAAAATACTCAGGAGACGGGGCAACGGCAAACTGGCAGTTTCATTAAGAGATCAACCTCTAATCCTCTTTGTGAGGCAACATCAGTGGAGAAATTAAGATTCCCACAATGTACTCTTAATTACTGCATTATTCTAGGACCTGCAAGAGCAGGAGGGAGCCGGCACTCCTGGTACACTGCATGTGCCCTGGAGCCGTGCGAGGCGAGCCAGACCGGGCACAAGCAGCATGCAGGTGAGGAACAGGCAACCTTTGGTCATTACAGGGCAGCTCTGAAAGGTGCACTGATATATTGCCTGTCTAATTCACGTGGAAACAGATTAGTGATGGAAACGTTCCCCTGCATCGCATGCCGGGTGCGTTCCCAAGACAAAACAGAAGTGTGCGCACTCAAGTGGAAGGTATGGATCCAGGTTTAAATGGGCTGGCTGGAGAGGAGCAGCGACAGCAGTCACACAAAGCTTTTCTCCTGCAGGTAGACTTCTCCAGGCTTCCTCCCTGGTTTACGCTTCAAGCTGCAGAAGGCAGTGCAGACACATCCGAAGACAAACGCAGCAGATGCAGAGATGCAAGGAAACAGTGAGACAACACGAGACAGCAAGCAGTCAGCACACTTCAGCAGCTCGAACGCTGCCAATTTTTCAGGCAGCAGTTATCAGGTGGGGTCTGCAGGAGGCTGGGAGCTCTCGGGGAGCTCTCCCCAAGGAGCAGCCCAGGTGCTACTGCTGTGGGTGATGGAGGGTGGAACCGCAGCCACGGGAACGGCCGCGCTTCCCACAGGAGACGCCAGGGAGGGAGGGAGCCTGTGAAGCGCTGGAAGATGAGAGAAGCTGCCGAGGTTTCATGTGCACAGGAGTCAGGCCTGGAAAGGATTTCCAGTTGCTTTGTGGGGGCAGCTCACCAAAGACTGCAGAAGTTCACGTTGTGCTTACAGGCACCGCGGGGGTAGGTGCATACAGACAGCAACACAAACATTTCTGAAGTCTTCGCTTATCTGAGCTGCACGTGCAGCAGTAGGAAAAGACTCCATCACGTTTTTGTTAATGACTCCATTAATGAATTAATACAGAGTGGAGCTCAGTGGTGCAAACCCTAAATAGCTGGCTAATGCTTGTAGGTGCATATAGCACCTATTTCTGGAGTAATCACATTAAGTACCGTGCTTACTACTTCCTCACGTTTCCAACAAGTTCAGCTTTCAACGGGGAGAAGAGGGAATGAGAACGCTGCATGCAGCCCCATAATAGTTTCAGTTGTGAAAAAGACAGAGCTTCATGATTTCCAAAGTTGCTATTTTTGTACATGCTTGGAGAAAACGGCGTTTAACAAAACTTCACAATCAGCGATCCTCACAGAGTGTTCAGCACGTAGCTGCCAGTTCTTTACTAAGCTAATTCATTTTTAAAAGCATCTCAGCAGAGATTTCTGCTCGGATTTAGATTTGCATTCCACTGTATGATATTCTTCAGTAGAAATGAAATACTTTGGGGATAAAAACAATCGTATTGTTTCATTAGCCTGAAATATCTCGAACGGGGACAGCAATAAAAATAGATAGCTTATAGATAAGAGCACAGCCAAAAAAAAAACATGTTTCAGAGCAAGGGTTCAGAATGACTCTGGCAAACAGCCTGCCCTTCTGATGGAAACCTGTGGGTAAGGTCAGGTCAGAACATGGGCACGTTCAGCTGATGAAGTCCTGACTGCCCTCTCAGCTCTGTGTGTTGGGTTCCCTAACACACCGAGTTTCAGTGCTTCCCAGCAGTTGTTTTATCTCACAGGGACAAGCAAACTCAGAGGCAAATGTTGTCTGATGAGAAAATGTTCCATAACCTCTCAAGACAGAGCCAACCTTGTGATCCACACACGTTATTTTTCCTGAAGACAAGTCAAGCAGGGTGTTACTCACGTGTGGATGTCTCAGATTGTTCTTCCTCCTTCGATAGGAAGCATTTACAAATGTCCCTTTCTCCAAGTCATCACAAGGCTTAAGTAAAGCTTGTGGAAGTCTGTGAGAGCCCCAAAGCAGATTTTAAGCAATGCTTCATTGACTGCCTAATGCATTCATTTCTTCCCAGAAAAGCTAAATATCGAACATTTCAGAACCAAAACTCTGTTGCAGAAAGGAAGCCAAAAGCACTCCACGCTGAATTATTCTTAATTCCTTTTCATCCTGAGAAGTTCCTAACACTTCGCTAGAATATAACTCCGTAACTTGGCAAAGGTTTTCAGCAGGACTAGTACAGAGTCCTCTGTGGCCATCTCTAAAGCCAGCTCGTTGGTAGCAATGTACAGGAGACAACGTAGAACTGAAAATGCAGCTAACCCAAAGTAAATGATATCCTAAATTTCAACAGCCTTTCGGGTCTGAGTGTTATTGGTATATATTGCTGCGATTTAGTTTTTAAACTTCGGAGGTACATCGAAGTTATTTTGGGAAGAACTTAAGCTACGAGGCACAAGCTGACATTTTGAGGTATCATCAGGAAGATTACAATGAAATGTTAAAGAGAAAAGCTATTCCCTGCAGGCTGACAGAAGCGGGAATGGCACATCCTCATCTCTCCATCCAAAATTCTCCAAGTCCACCACAAGCCCTAAATTGTACAACAGCACACTTCAATTATTCCCCTGCTTTCAGTGTGCTAAGAATAGGGCTGACATCATAAACCAATTTTAACTAATATTCTAAGGCTAAGTGCATGCCAGTGTCAGTAAATGAAACGTAAAATTAATTGTACTGCAAAAGAGGAAAGCCTTATGAAAGAATTCACTGTAGTAGTAAACGGTGAACACTTTGAATGCCCTCAAGCTTCACTGCAGTCATTATTACTTGTATGTCAGGAAGGCTACTTTCAAAAGTATTTTTCAACACGATGTTCATAATTTATTATTGGTCAGGCACCAGCTAGGCAGAGTCTGAGAATCGATGATGTTGGCTTCTCATGATTTCAAGGGGCACTATTTGGTCTCACACTTGCAAAAGGGAAGCTGTTCTTAAATGAAGTTTTGACAGAACACAAAATTGTCTACTTTAGAGAGAGAAAAGGTATCATTTTCTGAAAGAAATACAAATGTCATGTTCTCAGCACAGGCAATCATTAACACGGAGTGCTGAAGCTTTGACGTGGAAGTAAGCAGATCAGGGGAACTTTGGGGAACTGGCCCTCCACATATCAGCTTTCTACATATCCTCAAGCCATCACCGCTTACTTTCCCGACCAAACAAGATTTGGCTGCTGTTACTAACACCCTCCCATTGCAACTATGGATGGGCAGGCTGACTTCTGTACGCTACTTTACACCTTAACTACAACGCCTCCAGGTTGAGTAAGTCTCTTTTGTTGGTGGAAGATGTTGAATTCCTTAGGAGACAACACATTCCTTTAGGATCCTTTGTCTTTAATTTTTTTTTCTTTTTTTTTTTTTTTTTTCCTCTCCAAATAACTGCAGCTTTAAGAGGTTAATGAAGCAATACCGGAGGACTGAATTTGATGCACAACAGTTTTAGGACCAGAAGCAGAAGGCACTGAGATAACTTGTTCCCTGCTCCCACGGGGCGTGCAAAACGCAGGTCCGAGTGAGTCACCGGACAGGCACAGCAGCTGTGGGACACAAATGGCCAATTTAACAAGCACGCTAATGTCCACCGAAGGGAATGACAATTAGAAGCCCAAGCTGTGTCTTAGGGATGAGCTGAAGTGACAATGAGGAGATGCAGCTGCTCGGAAGGAAATGTGCAGAGGTAGGAGCCCTTTGCATGTCTCATCTGTGCTCTCTACCACAACGATCTTGATTTTGCTACAAAGATACTGATCATGCTGTGGCGGAAGATGGTTTCCAACCAAGCTAAACGCCATGTGAAGACCTTTTTATACATAAAACATGGTATTTGAACTCCCTGTGCCTTGTCCTAGCCTGTGGAGGGGCATCCAGCCTAACACACGGGGACGAGGAGGAATTTATTACAGCAAAATGCTACGACTAGCTGGTGCTGGAGAACGAAGACGTGTTAACAGCCTTGTTCCAAACGCTGCTCTTGCTAAAAGGAGGTTGCACTAAATATGTATAACTCCAGTGGTGTTAGGAGAGTGAGAATAATAATTTTCTGAACACCTGTGCTAAGAGCACCACTTTTTCAAACGCTTAGGAAGCGAGTACCTTTGCTCTTGTAAGGTCAAACCGCCTTGCGTGGTGTTTACGTGCCTGCTTTTGCATGTGCACTCTCATCAGAAGAGCCGGTTCCTTGGAATGCCACCTCCATACATAATTTAACGTGGCCACGCGAAATTTAGTTTAATATGTAAAGCAAAGATCACACAAAGTGATAAACATTTAATGCTGCTGGAGATGAAGGTGACACACTACCATAAAATGAAAACATATAAAGCGGTATTTGTTCTTCCTGTCAGCCTCTGCTAGACGACTTGATAACAAAATGACACACATGTATTTCCAGGCTTAATCTGGATGCACAACAAAGCCTAAAATTTAAACTAACAGGCCCCAAGGATTCTGATCCAAGAATACACTATGCCAAGAGAAAACAGTGAAATCTGATGATTACACTTTTCAAAAGAATGATCCCTCAAATGTGTCATGCCAAGATTATAAATGTAACCGAATATCCATAGAACCTACAGGCAAAATTTAAAATAGAAGCCAGCCTTTAAATACAAGTATTTCAACCTGAGCCAAAGCTGAGGATATTTTTCTTTAAAAAACAACTTTTGGTAGTTTTTTTTTGGTTTATTAGGCACTGATGACACTGACCAGTAGCTTCTTCTTGCTTACACCCAATTAAAAAGAAATAATAAAAATAATAATAATTAAAAAGTCCTATACCAACCGAAAAACCAACTTTCCTTCCCTACCAATTTTGACCTTTTCTGTTTGGGAGACATTGATTTTTTTTTACCGCCTGTGTTTCTAATGGAGCTTGAAATTAACACGGCTTTTTGTTTACCTCCTAATTTGTGCACCACCATCATCAGTGTTGTCAGCACAGCTCTGGGAATAGGGTTTGTTTACTGCTTCTGCATAACCAGCAGAAGGAGCATAGGAGCAGAAAATAGGTTTGGTTTAGAGTTTTTTTCCTTTATTTATTTATTTTTCGCCCAGGTCCTTTTATAGGTTATGTATTAATGACTTGAGCGATAATGTGACCCATTTCGTCAATATTTCTTAAATGGAACATAGCGAGACTTGAGCTGGCTCAGGGATATGTTGAATTCCTCCGGCGCATACATCATAAAAAGTTGGTATTATTGTGTCAGTCCAAAGCATCTGTCAGCCTTTTGCACAGTGGGAGTCTCAGCGAGACCTAGCACCGCCTGCCTAGTGTGGAATACCAACTAGAGAAGTTCCACAGCAACTCATTCTCCAGCTAGCTTCTTTGGCACAACGTCACGTCTCTGCATTAAGACAGCCTCCAGTATCTCAGCCCCTGAAGTGACACAGGACCAATGTCATCTCCTCTTCTCTGCGATGAATCAAATATTCAGGACCAGTACGCGGGCTTGCATTCCTGCAAATCTGCAGCCTTACCAACCCTGTAAGAATAAAGTTATTTCTCTTGGTCACCACCACAGTGCACGGAAGGGGACGGCATACAAATAAATTTGAATAAGTTACCATCCCATTAACAGCAATCATATGGCTGATACATGATATGTCCAATTAGTATTGTAATAGGTCATCGCATAATTGACATTTGTGGTATGCTACCAAACCATGAATATTGCCAATTAAAAATAACTCCATCCATTTTCCAGGTGCAGCTATAAACTCTTGTGCATTGATCTTGTTTTGTTGAAAAGGGATGGACTACATAATCAGGGAAACTTCTTATATCTGTTTTCCACTATTTTTCTACCTAGACTTTCCTAGGGAACTTTGTGGCCCAATGCAAGAAAAGACAATTCTCTTCACAAACATCCCCACTCCACGCTCTTATATGGACACTGACATAGCCTGTACCTCACGTATACCACGCATTCACAAACAATATTCTAAACAGTTCCTTTATTTTGTTGCTTTAAATCAGATCCACCTCCTCAAATGTTCTACCCACAGCAATACATAGGGCTGATGATCCTCTTCGGCATAATCTCAATGACACGAGTTTCTTGCTCCTGTCACAATTGTACCCCTCTGCCCCAAATTCAGTACAGCCTCCTGTTATGCTCCCCAATTTTCTCCTGCTTATAGCATGCCCTTTGAAGATCCTCAGCATTTAACGGTGCATTGATTCAATGCCTTTGATGACGGACAATACATCCAGCCATTAGGTAATCCTTAATAAAAACCTCACTACATTCCCTGGGAAGTATCAAAAGCTGTGTTTTAAACAGTGATGTGGCATGCTGAAAATCATACCTCCCCTGCTCTGTCAACTGCGCTTCCATGTCAAAATAACACCTTTTAGTTAACTCAAACATGCAGGGTATTTCAGTTGTTTCTTTTTCCGTATTCCCTCCGCTCCCCAGATGACAATCTTGTTGACTTCTGCCATTATCTTAATGCCTAAAGCCTTTTTCCCCTACAGAAGGTCATTAAGTTTGAGCTGGTTTTTTTGTTTGTTTTTTTTTTTTTTGGTTTTGTTTTGTTTTGTTTTGTTTCCCTGCACGAAGCCACCAAAATTAGGTTGTCTCAGCACCGTCCTGTTAGCATCCCAGAGACTAAACAACTCAGCTTCCTCTGGAGATAGGAACTCAGAAAGGCCATCTTCTGACCCAGCTAGTACTGTGCATATGCACTCCTCATCCCCCGGGTTGTCTGTGGACTCAGTGTAAATCATTATCAAGTAGGAGAAAGCTGAATGCTGTTTTCTGATTTTTAATTCATCTCTTCTCGAAACAAAACAAAACAAAGCCCGGGGACTTACTTAGCTGAAAAACTTTAAGGTACAAGCCAAAAAAAAAAAAAAAGATAAAAGAAGCGTAATGAAGCGTAACGCAATTCCCAGCCTCAGCTGTTGACCCTAACCCTAAGAGGAAGCATCTCATCCAAGAAGAAGTAGAGGCTGACCAGCCTTGGAAGTGTTACTTGGCCTTTCTGAGGAGAGCAGATGCCCTGGTGGCAGCTTTGTAATGAGGAGATTTGTTTATTAGTGGGCACATTGGAAAAGCATATTCATTTCCTAAACTGTCCAGTCTGACTTTAATCTTCCATTTAGTTCTGACCTCAGCTACATGGAGGCGAATGACAACGCAGACCACTAAGAGTCTTGTGAGCAATCCAGACTCTTGGTGGATTTTCTCACAAACATTTTAACTAACAGATACTTGGACTGCACCACAAGCACAGCGGGTCAATTTAGGACCAAGTAGAGTCTCAGAGGAGAAATTTGCCTGCAGAGATTAGGAAAGGATTCTCTCCCCTTCCTCAATAATCATACGGTGGGAACCATTAATAAACATTTGTCATCTCTCTGCAAATGAAATAAAAGGGCATCTCCTATTCTGAGAACTCTGTGGTTAACACCGATGCCTGGAGTGCTGGGATGTGGTGCTTTTCATTGTAATTGCCGGAGCATTGCACATTTGGTTAACCAGCTCATTCGGGCCACTGCCAAAGGCAGAGCGTTGGTCTGAAAGGACCCCGGTCTGACCGGGGAAGCCAATCGCACATGTAATTTATCCCTCAAGTTCAAAAGCAGATCTCTAAGCAGATCTCTGGTGTTACAGGATTCAGAGGCTGGAAAAAATATGCTGGAAGGGCTTCTACAAGTGTTTAGTAAAGGTTTACTAAACTAAATTGGTTTGCAACAGTAACTGAGTATTTACTAGGGCACAAAATCAAAGGATCTTAAGGGCACAATTTTAAAATAACAAAAATGGTTAAAGTTTGTATTCTTATCCACTGCTATTACAATAATTGCCTTATAAATAGATTCATGCGTTTGTCTGTTTTCATTTCATTTTTTGTCAAAGACCGATGTACCAGAATGTTAATGTTATATAATTATATATTCTGTAAATTAAAGCAGCATGGCGTACTGGGTGGGAATAGCACATTTCACACTTCATTACTTCTGCTGCAACTCAACCAATGTTAAGCTCTGAATTTTCTGTTTCCAGTAGTCAGGGCTTCTTTGTTTATTACTTTCTTCAAAGCATTTCTGCTTCACAGTTCTTTGCTGCTTATCCGCAAGCTCTCCCGTCCTCAGTAAAGGACACATGGATAGCAATGGAAGAAATCTAGGGGTTCCTCTAGTAATGAATGCAGAGAGCAAAAAGTAGGTTTTGGAAGTGTATATGGGTGTCATATTGGGCACTGGGACAGAATTGTTACTGGCAGCTCAAAGGTCAGACTGCCACAGAAATATTATAGCCGATGGACCCAAATGCCCGACTATTCAGTTGTAAACCGCAGCAGCTGTCCCAAATTCATCAGATTAGGATAAATACCATGTTGTGAGATTGCTACAAAGTTGTGAAATGGTTAGCTGAACTTTTAAATACAGATCATTCTCATCTGCAGAAACATACACAAAGAATATGCATGGTGAATCAAAAGAGCCTGAAATACTGATAACTACTATCTCCTACTTAATCACCACCAAAAATGTAATCTTTACCTGCCCTTCAAACACACAATAACAAACCAAAGAATTTGCATTTTTGCAAATACAGCTATAAAAAGATAAAGCCAACATGCCACCAAAATCCGTGTCTTACTTTACCTCTTAGCACATTTCCATGTGGATTTGGTGACAGTTTTGCTACCAGTAGCGAGAGTAGGAGAGAATAGCTTTTATTTTGATTTGCAATGCAGAAGGAAGTCAGAACACAGTCTAGATATTCATCTGTTTCATAAAATACAGATTTGCTGAGTGCAAATTGGAAGCGTTGCCAGAGTGGCCAAGGTATTCGACTATGAATATAAAACAGGAGGTTAAAGAGTTGTGGGTCATCTTTAAAAGATAAAAATCTTTGGATCTATCCAGATGGGTTTAAGCAGTGGCAAATGATGGAACTAGCCATCGCTAATACACCAACTCTAACCATATCATAAATGGGAGTGCTGGTAGGTTGCAGTAGCTGAAAGCTGCACCTGTGGATTCTCCAGGCAGCAGCAGGAGTGCCCTATTCCCACCGATCACATCACGCTGCCTGCGAGCTTCCTATTATATGTCACAGCAGAAGCAACCTCACAGGTGTGAAATCCTTCCCCATCCAGATCGCAGACAGCTCAACTCGCAGCCTCTGGTTTCAGTTTGGCTTCTAGCAGCAGGCAGATTGCACGTAGCCAAATCCCCTGCTTCGAAAGCCACGTGCAATGGGCACAGAGGCCATCAGCAGGCAAACCACCAGGTCCTGCCCTGTGAAGCACTTTTTTTAATGTTACCTTTTAGCTCGTTCTGAAGCAGGGCCCCTTACTGCAGCTGCAGGCCCCACTGTGCTCAGACTCCCCAGAGATGCAGTTTCACAATGCTGCCAGTTTTTTAAAGGGTGTGAGGCCTTGCTAATACAGTAAAGAAAAAGCTGCCGTCACTATAATGTCACAGCAGCTTCCGTTTAAATAACTTCCATCTCCCTGTGCTTACAAGCACTATGAAGTGCCAAGACTCAGAAAACCACCATAGTTTACATATAGACCAGCAGGGAAAATAAGGGTTAAGTTTCTAGCCTGGTATCACCCAGGAAGCCCAGAGCAGAAATAGAGCCAAGATGTCCTGAATGGCAGTCCTATACTGTAACCCCAAGCACATCCGTCCATAAAGGTACTTTATTTAAAGATGCACATTTTCCTTTCCAACTTGGCAGTTTGGCTTCTTTTTAAGACCTTTAATTATAGTTCAAATTATGTTCAATTTATTTTTCCATGGTTGTTTTTTTCCTGTCTAGGGCTCCAGTGTTTTTTCTCTCTCTAGAAACACCAAATGCTTTAAAATCTCTTTTGTTGTTAGCAAGCAGGAAAGGAAAGGAGGAGATTTTTTTTGAGAATGTCTTTCTCTTTCTACATTTAGGAAGCAAAACAGATGTTGTGCTCTCTTCAGGGAGAAGGATCCTATCCTGTACCAGGTGTGAGCAAAGGCTGCTTTGCATGTGGAGAGGAAAAGAGCAGCATTAAAGGACCTTGCTGGAAAAACAGAACCAATGGCAAAAACATTTGGGTTTTGAGCAAGAAAGCTAAGTTCACCCACTTAAAGAAAAGAAGGGGTACCAGGAAAATAATAGGGAAATTAACACCCTGCTTTGCATTGGCAGGAGGAATAACCACTACTGCCAACCTGCCCAATATTAATCTAGCGTTTCCCTTATGGCAACAGCTCCACAAAACAGGGAATGGCATGAACATTTCTACTTTGTTTTTTTAAAAGGTTTAACGCTTCAGTCTGAAACCAAGAATAGTAAGAAGACTCAAAATCCCAAAACACAGAATGCAAAATGTGGGTTCCTTTGAAACCTCATCTTTTCTGAAGGGGTCAACACCACGTTTTTAATACTGTAGGCTGACATTACTGAAAAACTTTCAGAACCCAAAACATTTCCTAAGTCTTCTCTTGCAACCCCAAAAGATAATTAAAGAAAATCCCCAGCATAATATGAAACAATTACCTAAATGCAACTTCACCTTTTGAAACACTTCCTCTGTGCATATGTGAATATGTAGCTAAGAAATAATCCTGTTTGCATTAAGAGAATTGCTTATGCATATGGCAATAATTACACACCAAAATGGCCCAGTTAGTTCAGACCATTGATTTGATATTGGCCTCGCTTTTGATGAAACAGTCACGCTCGGTCAGTATCACACAGGGAGAGAAAGGTCAGAGCAGCTTCCTCCATCTCAGCAAAGACTGTTCCTCCACGAAAAGAAAAGAAAAATGGTTTCCTTTGGAGTTTTATGGAGTTTTATTTTCTGTCCTCCTGCAGATCAAAGAGTATCTCTTCCTGCATGAACTAAGCCATGTTTGCATAAATGTCAGCTTGGTTTTAAGGCCAGCCTTGCACTACAGGCTGACAGTTTTATCTGCAGAGCTAGATTTAAAAAAGGAGACATAGGAGCTGGTCCCAGTGCTGGTTCCAGGATCGAATTTAAGAAGAGACAGGTGTTCACAGGCATTATTTATACCCAAATGCAGGTCCAGATGCCTCCCTAGAACCAGCAAACCTCTTCTGTGGCCTTCCCCTTGCATCTTTTTTCTTTTATGTGGGAATAATGCTAAAGCAAACCAAAGCCTATTCCCTTGGGAATGAGAGCACTATGGTGTTCAGGTACTATTTTGCTTCTTTAGTTCATCTGCTTAAATTTGATGTATCCCTTTTTGACAAGTCCCTGTTGAGGAAAACTGCCGGTTTACACAAGGGCTAGGTGCTGGAGGATAGGCCAGACTGCTCAAATACCCACATGTACAAATGGGCAACAGACAAATCACAGAACAGTTTGGTTAGGAAGGGACATCTAACAATCATCTAGTTCCAGCCCCCCTACCATGGGCAGGGACACCTCCCACCAGCCCAGGTTGCCCAAGGCCCCATTCAGCCTGGCCCTAAACACCTCCAGGGATGGGGCATCCACAGCTTCTCTGGGCAGCCTGTGCCACGGCCTCACCACCCCCATAGTCAAGAATTTCTTCCAGATATCTAATCTCAACCTCCCCTCTTTAGGTTAAAACTGTTAACCCTGGTCCTACCACTGCAGGCCCTGCTAGAGACTCTCTCCATCTCTCTCACATGCCCCCTTTAAGTACTGAAAGGCTGCAATAAGGTCTCCCCGGAGCCTTCTCTTCTTCAAACTAAACAACCCCAATTCTCTTGGCCTGTCTCCATAGGTCAGGTGTTACAATCCTCTAATCATTTTCATGCGCAAATAGTGCTCAAAATTGCTGAGAAGCATTACCATATTGTGTCATGACACACGATAGCTGTATAAACATGTGGTATCACCACTGGGTACAGCAGGAAACCAGTAGAGCACGGCCCCAGAGGTGCAGGAGAAGAAAACAAAGCCAAAACCACAACAGCAGGCCTCTTCAGAAACCCCAAAACTGTGCTTCTAGGAACTGTATGCCAACTGCAATCCATAACATCGTACACTGATGCACAACAGCACAGACTTCCATCCTTTGGTTAATTACACGTGAGGTGCACAGGAACACCTCACGTCAGGGCCTTGTCTTAGGCACACAAATTTTTACAGCAGGTAATGGTGTAAGAATACCACAAACAAACCCTCGGAGGGGCCTTCCTTCCTCTGAGGACTTGAAGAAGAAATAAAGAAAAGTCTTTGTTCTTGACTTGCTTTTTGTCCTCAGAGAAGTGAGGCTAGCCAGAGCCTGGAAGGGGAAACGTTGCCTGGAATAACTAACAGCAGTATTACAGGAATCCAAACCATATGTAATAGGAACGCTATTATAAGACAATGGGTAGTCAAAAGTCCACTGGTGATCATTTTCTTTTTCTGCCACCATGTTCTACCTATAAATAGCCTGGTGCCACCTTTCCGGCCCAGCACTGAAGGGACAGGGGTGCATTTTGTGCACGATGGCAGCACTGCTGCTCCGCTGTGACCAGAGGGGCAGTGGTGTGCCCTCCTCGTGCTGGTGGCAGGCCATGAAATCTCAGCAAAGCAGGTGACTCGGTCAGATCCCGTGCCTGGTAAGCACATGAACAGGATCCCAAGGCCATCACACATCAGCTTTTTACCATTGCAAAGAGTGGAATGAGACCTGTTCTGCTGTATGCATGGACTTCCAGAACTACCAGGGAGCCAGGCCAGGTTTGTCTCCATTACCCAAACGCACCCTGTATTTTGTGCTCTAGAGAAATAAACAGATTAATAAACTCGGTCCATCAAACAATAAATAATTTGTGTGCACAAACAGATTTGATTCACAACAGCCCAATGGTGCACGTTACTAATGCAGCAAGCTGCCTGCTATAAATGCAATGCGTTCTCCAGCTATAGGAAAGCAAAGGGATACAGCTGCTGAAGGGTGATGTGAAATTAAAGAGGGAATGAAACGTGTGATCTTATTTAATCACACCTGGTGCTTCAATTTTTCAATAACAGCACCCTGCTAGACTGTGTCAAATCGGTTCTACAAAGAAAAAAAATATGGATGGGAAATGAATTAACTCTTTCATCCCCACAGTTAATACATTACACCAGTCAGAAACATCTTTAACAGTGGCTGTTAAGAATCTTTTTTGCTCAGATGAAAGGTGCTTGGCACCTGGTTGAATGGTGCTCAGTGGCTGATGGCGCTTCTGTGCCAGTGGGTAAGCATGTGCCCTCCACATTGACATAAGCACAAGCCTCGAGTGCATGGATAACCAGTTCTTACACACAAAAAATCCTCCTGGTCAGAATCAACTCTAAGGATCGAAGTGCCACCCCGAGACCAGTCATTTCCATTTGCTTCCTTAGGTGGGTGGCACATATGTGCAGAGAGACACGCAGGAAGCAGCCAGGCTGGGGACAGCAGAATGCAGAAGGGGAGAAAGCAGCTTTCCCCTTGGTTGTTCTGCTCAGCACAGATTTCCTGTAAGAAGAAAATTTATCCCAGCAATCACTTCTGTTTCCTAATGGGCTTTTCTCTTTTGAAAATCTGTTTTTGTTTTTGTTTTTGTTTTTAACTCATATTTTGCAGTTAGGTGTTTGGGTTTATAATAAATGTCAAACATAATGTGATTCTGCAGGCATCGCGTTGTTTGATTACTTATGTCCCGTTGGCCAGTCAGACACTGTTCATCAAACAGTGCGCCCTATGTCCTAGTAAATCACTTTTGGTAACAGACAGCAAGGTGTTCTATCTAATGCAAAAAATGGTAATTGTGGTCAAATGTTCCATTCTTCAGGGAAAAGGGAAAAAAAAAAATCCTTCTACATGATTTCACTCAGCAGCAGAAAATAAAAAGCCAATGTATAATTAGCTTAACATAACCATCTTTATATTAAATTCATAAAGAAAATCAAACATGAAAAATAACTAGCAGGCTCCCATTCTGGTCTCCTCATTGAATTAATGTCACCAGTACGGCATCAGATAAAATAAGATGCATACGGCTACTGTATAGATGAGCTGTGTCTTTGGAGAGTAGTTTATTTTTAGAGGGAAGATATTTCTTTATGCAAGTGTTACCTATTTAAGAAATTTGTATTTATTCCAACATTGTTGTCTCAGGAGATGTCTAGTTTTTACATTATGGTTTCAGCCAATTTACTGAAAACCTAAGGCATTAAAGCAAATAACTCAGAACAGTTTTAAGAACAAACATCTTAGTCTCTTCATCATTACGTGTATAACTCATGCTCAAAAAGATTATCACACCAAGGAGCATACACTGATTTATTTATTTTTTTTTAATAAATAAAAAAGCATTGTAAAAGACCTCCATAAATAGAAGATGCTAACACTGCAACACGAGGGATTAATTCAAACCAGGGATGTTTAGAATGCTGAATGTAATCACCATTGAAATTAGCAAACAGGAATCCTTGGTTTAAATCACTTTTATTTTTGTTTTGCATTTTTAATTTGCATTTTCCTTTGGTGGGCAGAACCACAGATTGAACTGAAGTGGATTTCAAAAAGATCATCTAGTCTATCCCTCTACTCCAAGGCAAAGACAGATATCCTCACAGCTAACTCCTACACCTCATACCTATAACCCACCTCTACTCCCACGCCCCCAAATACTCCACTCTGTGATATGTTTATGTTAAGTTTCTAATACCCAAATCTTAGGTGCAAACTAAACCGATTACTTCCCATCTTACCTTTGGGTAGGGAGAGAGGGCATGGATAAGCATCACTTTTATATTACAAATCCTTTAATATACCTGAAAGTTTGCATGTCTTCCCAACTTTGTCCTTCCATCCCCAAACCAATTCTTTTAATATTTCCTCACCGGTCTTATCTAAATTTCTTCTCACCCCCACAGCTCACTCTCGTCTGGCCTTCTCCAGTTTGTTTATACTGCTTCACAGCCTGGAGCCCACTCCGGATCCTACCCCAGCATAGAGACAGCGAGCCAACAGAGAAGAGTTAATGACATCCTACAGCTTAAACGCAAGACTCCCACTTAGACTGAAGTCTGAGCTCTTCCCCATTCTCATTCTCTCCCCCAGCAGTTTTGGGCTGCTGACTCACGTTCAGCGTGTGATATCCCAGCCCCGCGTGCTCTCTCACGGTACTGTTACTTACTCAGACATCCCTCATCTGCATTCATACATTTGCTTTCCCTTCCTCGCCGCAGTCCTCGGTACCTACATTTGCTTAATACTCATCTTACTCACTTCAGCTATTTATGCATTTCATCAGAATCACTTTGGACTCTAGACCTGCCCTCCAAATTGCCCAAAGCCTGTTAGAGCTGATAGTCCCTTACCACTGTGTTCTCCAGTCCATCGTCTGAGATATTACTGCAAATACTGACCAGCACCCGACCGAGGGCAGAATATAGCAGAACTGCACTTCAGGCTCCTTCCCCATTTGAGAAGCAAACAGCAACCAGTCTTTGAACGCACCACTTCAATCAGCTCTTCACCCACCTCACAGTCATTTCACCCAGATGATTTTCCCCTGTTTACTTGTAAGAAGGCCACATGGCTATCCGCAATACTGTCAAGAACCTTACTAAAGTAAAGACATACTTACTACTTCTCTTTTTTATACACCTCTTATTCAATTCAGAAAGGAAATTAGAGAGGTTTGACACATTTTTTTTTAAACAAATCCACATTGGCTGTTTTTCTATCAGCTTATTATCCTCTAGGTGTTTAGAAATTGATTAATAATTTGCTGCAGCATTTCACCATGTATCAAAGTTAAGCTGACAGGCTTCCTCATTTTAAGTGTTTAAGTTTGCCCTTCCTCAACCTTCACAAGTTTTAAAGATAAAAGCCAACAGCTCAGGGACGGTTTCATCTGACTCCCAGGTACTCAGGGTCAATTCCCACAGACACCGATGCCTGCATCTATCTCACCTCCATATATTTAACCTCTCTTTCCCTATTCCATCTTGTGTTCTTTTCCCTGCAGTAAAGTTAGCAGTCCCAAGCACCCCATCATGACTAACCCATTTTGGAAAACTGAATCCAAGAAAAGCTGAAATGTTCATCCTCCTCTTTGTGCTCAGCTTTCCCTTCCTTGTCTTAGAGTAACAGAACTCAAATCATTTCCTTCGTATTTCCCTTATGCAACTCATTAAACCAGGTGTTTCTGCCATCTTTTATTTTCCCTTTGTAATGCAATTTCCTACTCCCATTCCTGATTCTCAAGTAACTGTAATGGTCCTGAACTAGTGGTGATATTTTGTGTCTGCCTCCCTCAATGGGCAGTCTGTGCCATGTCTGTAGCATCTTCTCCTTCAAAAACCCAGCAGTTACCTTGAACTTTTTTTTCCCTCCTTTTCAGCCCTCACCTATCTATTCCAAGGTTCAAAGGAACCAGCTCTTTTAAAGTCCTTTGACATTATTCAGCTGCTTTTACTCATTTTTTCCTTTCCTTCAGATCAGAAACTCTTTTGTTTTGTGATCATTTTCACTCACTTTGCTTTCTGCCTTCAAATTCTTAACCACTTCTTTCCGATGAGTAAGAATATAGCATAAGGTAAATTACTTTGCCCTCAGAAACAAAAGCAACCCTCTTTAGATGTTAATTCCTACTAGACAGCCGAGACAAGACTCACTTGACCAAGGGCAGGCATCTACTCAGCATGTCATTCAGGGGAAAAGATCAGGACCTCCCACAGCCAGATTCAACTTACTCCATGGTAGATGCCTAAAGCAAATCACATAAAATACCTCTAATGGCTCCTACTTTTCCTACAGCGACCCATAAAGGGAAATCTGACTATTTGCTCACACTTTGGCTTCTCTCAAAGCACAGAGCCACGCAGCATGGACAGCACCTCTGGAAGTCTTGCAGGGTTAGTGTTAAAGTAGGTTGCCCAGGGCTGTGTCCAGTCAAGTCTGGGATATCTACAAGGACGGACATCCACATCTTCTCTGGGCCTGCTCCAACATCCATTGGCTTGCTCCAATCCATCAACATTTTTCTTGTACTGAAGAGGCCCAAACTGCACAGAATCGTCAAGATTTAGTCTCACCAGTGCCAAAGGGAAGGGAATAATTGGTATTGTATGCAAGATTATGTTGCTGTCCTTTGCAGCAAGGGCATGTTGCTTGTCCATATTCAAGTTGTTTACCAGTGCCCCAGGTCTTCTTTAGCTGGCTCCCTGGCCTTTGGCCCTCAGCCTGTACTGGTGCAGGAGGTTATTGCCTATGGAGGCAGCACTTTGTGTTTGCTGAACTTCCTAAGGTCTATGTCAGCACACTTCCCGCTGACACCAGCACATCGAGTATGCCCCCAAACTTGGCATCACCCTACAACATGGTAAGGGAGCACCCCACCTCATCCTCACTTTATGCCACTAAACACAACTCTCTGAGCCTGACAGTCTAGATGATTCTCCATCTAGGTTACTAATTATCCTGTCCATATCTCAGCGATTTGGGTGTAAGGCCTCTGTGGGAGACCACGTCAAATGCCTTGATAATGTCCAGTTCTACAACATGCACTGCTCCTCATAACTCCTCATTACAGAAGGCAGCGGGGCTGTTTTGACCTCAGCAAACCCACGCCAGCTCCTTCCATCTACCTCCTTGTCCTTCATGTGCCTGTGCTTCTAACCCACAAGAATTGACTTGTCTCTTCTCTGTTCCCCATACACTGCTTTCTGTAAATACTCTGTGATAGTTAAAATGCTCCTTACCCCTTGGGCCTTTCCTATCAATATTTCTGTTAAGTAGAAAAAATGCAGAAACTACTTGTCCTGAGCTTGTGGGCAGCAGAAGTAATACTGAGCTTGTCAGGATGTTGATCTAAATTTGAACATAGCATGTATCAATAAGTAAACATGGCATTTCTTTTTCAGTTAACACAACCTACACATATTTCTTCACATGATTAGCACTTCTATACACAACTCTTGATTGATTTTCATTGCTTACATTCTTGTTATACTTGGTCATTAGCAATGATAGGCAACACTAAGGGTTTTGTTTATTTGTTTAATTTGGTTTTTGTTTTGTTTTTTATAATTTTGGATTCATTTTAACCTCCAGTTGTAAAATAGATCTTGGGGTGTAAAAGCGAAGTTCAGTAAAAATGTTGAAGAACAGTATTTTCCAAACACACTACATAATCAAGGCAAAAACAAGCTTATCATTACACTTTAAGTAAGCAGTCTTATTAAGCAAGGAACATTATCTTCACTTGGTGAACTGAATGTCTTACTTCTGGTTACCATATTTCTCAACATCTCAGAACTGGTAGATGCTATTCTCCACTGCACAGGTTTTGTTTAAAGATTAAAAGCAAAATAAGCTTTTCAGCTTTTTTTTTTTCATCCCAAGTGGTTTCTTACCTTTGAATGAACTAGTCGCTGAATTGAAATAGCTGAATAAACATGAAAAAGATATTATCTTTGCACCTGCAGAAGTCAAAAAAGAGCTTAGCACTTCAACAACAGGTGTTTAACCAGCAACTTTCACCAGTTCGGTTGTCTTGACTTCCTTTGCATTTCAGCAGCAAATACCCAGTGCTAGATGCTGAAAAATATGAACTGAAGTAATTACAGGAACCCGTAAGGTCTAAGGTTACTCTGCTGTCTGAAGTTCAAATAAATCCAATGTAAGTCTCTTTAAAAAAGTAACTATGTAGCACAGTTTTAATTTAAAAATCACAGTAAATATTTAATACCCACTTTGCACTACACAATTTGCAACTGTTGGAAATACTGCAGTGTTTGATCACAGTTTTTAGTTCTTTGATTTATTATTTTTTTTTAAAGAGAAAGGATTAAAAACTGCAACAGAGTCCTTGCTGCATAAAACCACCCAGAAACACTTATTGCTTCATTCCCCATAGAGTCCAAGTGTGTGCTGAGGGGAAGAAGTGGGAGAGGGGTAGATGTGAATTAATCAGCTTTTGATATAGGGCTGTGTTGCAAGAACTTCTGAGCAAACACATCACTGGCTTCGTATAGTTTTTTATTTCATGCTTTTGCAATTGTAACAGTTTTTGAAAATTTGGGCTATTCAAGCTGTAACTTGTACAAAATCTTGCTTCACTGCTACCAGTATGGTTGATCCTGGCTCTCTGCATTGAGTTTGACATTTTTCCTACTTCAGACACAGCTCTGAACCAAAAGGCTGAAGATGCCTAATGTTGCTTTTAAAGCTCACACAATCGGTTTGTGGTTGTAACAGTTTATTTGTCTTTGTTTTCCCTTTATTTTAAATGAAAATACCTCCTTATTTATACACTGGGTAAGTTGAGCAATAAAGACAATAGTTCTAAATAAGAATTAGAGATGCTTAAAACCCATAGAAGTGGGCATGGATGAATTTTGTTTTTTTGTCTGGCACATCTGTCAAGCACCTAGATCTGATGTGCTGATAAAACAAGACAGCTTAAGGCAATAAACATGTCAGATCCATCTGTTTTTCAGGACACAGAGAAGAAAAGGAATTGCTCCCTGCAGTATTCTGTACGCTCGAGACCATTTTGGAGAGGCTTCCCTCTGCTGCTGACAGCAATTCAGCTCTACCACTTTAAGCCAGAGCGTTTCCAACCTTGTTTCCTGTGCTCCAGCTGGGCACGTTGTGTGCCCTTGGATTCTTCTCCCTGCCCTCTGCCGTCTGAGAACCAGTAGTTTAGAAAAAGATGCAATATATGCGAATGGCTTCAGCAAAGTCAGAAACAAAGCACAGAAAGCAAGAGAGGAGCACATCCTGGGTGCACCTAACCTCACATCCTGGCTTCTGCAGTGGCTTTCAGCAGCTGCATCTCAGACCTGGTGTATTCATGTCCTCCACTACTTTCTGAGAAAAATCATCTCCCAGGTATGTTTTAACAAAAACCATGTTTTAGCCAGCTGCAGCCACATTCAAGGAGTTTGGCAGATGTTCAGGGGACATGCTACATTCTTGCCTGAAGGAGGAATTAAAAGAAAAGTTTCTTGCAGGATATATACAACGCACTGATGTCGAGCTGGCTTTACAGATCTTTAACTCAAGTAACATCCATTAATTTCTCACTTTTGACTGGAAGTAGAAAAGAGAGAACATCCCTATCCTAAATGAACCCAAGAGACCCAATAACAAGCACAAAGCTCGGCTGTGTTCTGGAGTGAGCAGCACACAGTTTTAGCCACATGCAGGCAGAAAACAAGAACACGGAAGCTCTTTTGTCCCACATATTGGTCACATATCTGTATTATCCAACCCACCTGAAAATCAAACCTCCAAGAAGACAGAGCTCACTGGATAAGATCCTGCTTTGCTCAGCCCTGTCAGATTAGTCCCAAATGTTGAGAGGTCTTTAACCTTGTTTCAGCTTTCCCTAAATATTTAAAGCTAACATTGAGCTGTCAGCGTTGAATCCAGGCTGTAACAGTCCTACTGAGAATGACTTGTTCTAGGTCAAAACCACACTGACTCTAATGAAGCAAATGGCCAAACGTCTTGTCCTCTGACTCCACATGCAGGTCATGCAAGCGAGTAGGGCATAAATACGAGGAGATGGGCTGGGAAGGGGCTGTGGGGTGGGAGGAGTTCCCAATCCAAAAACCTCAGCTTCTGCCGTGCAGTGCCAGATGGAGCTGCTCTGCACATCACAGGTGTAAACGCGGATCTCAGATGGGCAAAGCAGCTTCGACCTTCAGCTTATCATTCAACATGTACATAAACAAACAGCCAGCACAGTGGGCTGCACAATGTGCAGAGGCTCTGGCGAAGCCCTGCAGAAGAAGGGGATGGAGATGGGGGGTAAATTACAGAAGTCTCGCAACGCACAAGGTTGAACAAAGAGGGATTGGACCTTTACTGTCTCACTCTGCTAAGCATCAAAGGTGATGGATTAAGCGTATCGCCCACTGTAGTTCAAGGAAGTCATGCATATCATCAGTGTCTTAAAAAGGCCGACAAAGACCGTGAAGGAACAAAACATGTAATTAAAGCTGAGGGCCTGATTAGTGAAACTCAGAAATATCCTTTTGGAAAGCCGGCCCTATTTGCTGCAAATCGGTTTCAGCAGCCAATTTGAAGCTATCACACCAGCACGCTGTTATATGTAAGTTAATAAGCACTTACTATTGATGGTTTCTGCAGTGGCTGTTAAATTTTTAATCATATCCTTAATTTACTGTTTACGTTCTTATCCAATTAAAGTGTGTGTGCATGCGTGTGACGGGGAGAACATGGAAAGCTCTGTTTGCTCGGACATACAAACCCTGGGTGATGTATGTCCATTGGAAACATTTTTTTCCTCTTCCCTTATCAAATTCAGTGAGACTGCTGTCCTTTCCAAATATAACGAGATTTTAAAATCTTGCTTTCTAAATGAAGAAGTATGTGTCTCCTCCTGCTTGATTTTTTTTTTTGTCACACAGCCCTCTTATTTTTCAGGAGGATGCCATCCCAGTCTGCTGTGCTAAGTTTGCACAATTCTCCTGTTAGAAATGGGCCCCGCTGACCTCTCTGTACAATGCTGTAGCTGGAGTTTTGATGTGAATGTCATTAAAATGCCCAGTGACTAAAAATGGGCAGCCTTATTGGCACTTTCCTGAACAGAAATCCCAGTATCCCTTTTCATTTGCAGATCAGACATTTAGGTAACACTCTGGGACATCCTCATCCTCCTCATCCCCAGCTCAAGCTTTCAATAGATTCCTAGAGCCATAAAAACTAGACGTGCTGAGGAGATGGGAGATGGATCATTTATTTTTAAGCACTGACAATTTTTCACGGTGATCAACAATAAAGTTCTCAATTACAGAAGGAGAGTAAATAAACTGAAGGAGGATGGAGCTTTAAAGAGAGCTGGGTGATGACGGAAGGAGAGAGATTAGAAAATCTCAGCGTCCAAGAGATGAGCTAATCACAAATAAAATGACATTACAGTCCTATTACTACCTCATACTGAAAAAGTCCAGGCTGCCATCTACTTTATTTTGTTCTTGGGATAAAAAAAAAAAAAGCAATTCTATCACTCTGCAAATATAACACCTCAAATTTCTTTTTCTCTACAGCAGAAAGGTAGGAAATCAATATGTTCATAGAAAAAATAAACATCTGGAAGTTCCCACATAAGGGAGAAATGAAAAGGCTGCAGATGTCCTAACAGTGGCAGATCAGGTCGGGTTCACGAGTGGAAGTAAAAGACTAATAAATAGAGAAGAGTAAGCTGCTTTTAGAGAAGATGTCCTTTTCCAGAAGCCCACTAAACCTGCAGCTGAAGCACTGGGCAGTTGCACACACCTCTGTGCAAGGACCATTCCTCAAAACACCCAAGCCCGGGAGTTTTTCTACTGAGGGCACTCAGACCTGCACTCCAGGAACCGAACTCCTGCCTTTAAAACAAAAGCCGCCTGCATCAGGCAGGCAGCTCAAAAAGGCAGCTTCAGTTCTCGTTTTATTCTTTGCCCCCGGGGGCAGGAACTTGCAGCAAGGAAGGATGAGAATATGTAATAAAAGGGAGACAGGAAGGTCTCCAGTAGGCTCGGAGTCCTAAAGATAGCAATGAAACTAGCACGAAGGGAAGGAGGAAACCACCCTCCCACATGAGAGGAAACCCCAAAATAAAACCTTTTGGCAGATGGTAAAAGGCTTTAGCATTCAATAAAACGAACAAGCTGCATGAGAATGCAAAAGAGCTTCAAGGGAGACACAGAAAGCACAAACAAAAGAAGTATGAAAAAGCTTGGTTTTCCAGTCATTCTTTTGTGTTATTATTTTGAGTCGTTTTTGGATAGGCTTTACCAGCCTTTCTATTTAATTCAAACTATGCAGTTCACGGCTTTCAAGAGACTTACACCTTCATTGCCCATACAAATTACATGAAAGTGAAAAGTTTTCAGTAACTTTTCTGAATTACAAAGCAAAAAGTTAAGTAGTTCCCAATGAGCTCTTCAGTTGGGGCTCTCAGCCTGGCCCTGGCCTTCATGTGCACGACTCGAACCACCTTCAGAGAGGCAAGAAAAGCCACAGTCCTAAAATAATACTAATGGTTTACTATTTGCATCAGGCTCAACCACATCCAGATAAGAGGAGGAACTCAGAGGACAGGACCTGTCTAACCCTAGTTATTAAAGAATTCATAGTCAAGAAAAATTGCCAAAGCACAGGTAATTTATAACCCAGGACAGTTTATAAAATGAGTTAATCACTGATTCACACTAAAGGAACATTTAAATTACAAGTAGGAAAACCACACCAAAACCCCTTAACCCAGAACTTGTAATTTATTAATTTTAGCCTTTTCGGTTGGCGCTTTAATTCTGCTACCAGTGAGCAGTAGTTAGCTCAGGTGAAAAATTCTTCACACAGAAAGTAATAGCATGTGAAAGATGATGCTATGAATTGTAGCAAAAAAAAAAAAATAAAATCAATTTAAGGGCATAGCATAACCAAATGCTGCTAACAGGTACAGATAACGGCAGAAAAATTAATATACTAAGGCAGTGGAAGATTGTCGGCAAATTAAAAGTAGGTAACGTCACTTGTTATATACCTCATGCTGAGAAGCAAAAAATGGCAAAATCTACTGCCTTGCTTTTCCTCTATTCATTTTTAGCTAACCCAAATTAGATGGCTAGGCCTCCAGCTGACAAAGGAAAGAGCCTCCAGAGGGCAATGCATTGTGCCTATCATGGGCATCTGTTTTAGAAAGGCACAGATTATCTCTGGAGGTGGCTATCACTCTTCATTGATTACTTGAGAAATGTGAGCAAGGACTTCAAATAGACACCTAACTTTTGGCTGGCTAATGTAAGACACAATAAAGACACTTCAAACTGCTCAAGCTAAAACTTGTATTTATCTTTGATTATGCCATTTTAGTAAAGATCATGAATAGAAAAATAAGATAAAAAAAAAAAGATTTTGAGGTTTTTATTTTCATCGGTGATTACAATATTAGGATTTCAAATAACATAGGTAGTGAGCATCATCAAAAGAAAATTTGAGACCTGGTAGGAAATAGGCTTTATATAGCTAAGAAAAAGTTTATAAAGAGATAAATGCATCAAAACTGTATTTTAGATACAATAAAATTGGCAAGGGATCACGGTATTTTTCAATTTTAGAAAGACCTGTGCTGACTTAAAGAACAGAACACTTATGCTTCTGTATTTGCGGTTTTAATTAAGTTACTAAAAAGGGTTATGGATTTGATCCAGAGGTCAGCAGAGTCATCGGTACCCTTCATTGATTTGAATGGGCTTTATAGTCTCATGCTGTAGAGGAAAAATGGGGTTGATCTTGTTCTCATTTTAACTAGTTTCACATTTCACCAAAATCAATGGAGCATTACTTCTTCATTTGCCCTCGGAGAACCAAGAGCAAAGTTGAGGTCTCAGATTTTTAAAGGGAGATTATTTGGATAAAACCAACCTGGAGCTGATGGTAGACACAGATCTGCATTCTTCTCAGTAACTGCTCTTGCTATACGCTCACTGCACTAGAATTGATGCAGATTGTGTGTGTGAAGAGTATGGACCAAGTTTTGAGTCATCTGAAGACTTTCTCAGAGACCTTATCCACATTAATTATAAGCTGCAGAAACTTAAAGACACTAGCATCAGGTGCTCCTAATTCTTAGAGATATCCATGATAAAATGATTCCTCTTCTCTGGTCCAGCATCTGTTTAATGTTCCTCACGTAAATACCCTGGGTTCTGATCATCTGGATCAAGAGAAAACTCTGAAGAAACTTGTAAAACAAATTCTTATACTAGAAGTATCATGTGATCAGTTAAACCATGTAGAAGTAGAGTAAAATTCCCACAGTGACAAGTCGCATTATTAGAGAGAACCAAAGAGATCTCAAGAACAGCAGTAACAGTGTAATAAAGGAAAACATGAGTTGCTGACAAAGCAACAATCACACATTTTAGTGCTTAACACAGCAGCTGATATTTAAGAAGGGAGAAAGAGAACTTATCAACAAACAATTTCAGCAAGCAAGTATCAGTAAACAACAATAATTCACTTTCAAAAACAGCTTATTAGGATTAGAAGAAAATAAAACGCTATTTTCATAGCAACAGCTAAAAAACCCTTTACACCTAAAAGATAGATTTCCAGAAAGAAAAAAAAAAAAAAAAAAGACAAAAAAACCTATTAGATATCTCATTTTAAAAAGATACAACCCAACAAAAAGACATCTGTTACCTTGATGGGCTGTAAGGGCTGGCTACTTTCCATGATCCTCAAAAACTATGATCCAGGTTTAAGTAGAGATCTACAAAAGTCAACAGTATCAGTGATTAGTGTCACAGCCAACAGCTCCACCAGAACGGATGGCAGCTGCAATGCTGGACACATTAAGGTAATTCGTGAGCCTAGAGAAAGATGCATTCAGAAACTCCGCAGGTGACAGCAGCTTTGTCAGTGGAGCTGTGGAGGTAGGACTATCCCTCCCTTCCTTTTCCTGTCCCTTTCATGTGAAAAATGGTTTGCTTCAGAAAGTCTTTCAAGTTTGGACCAAGAATTATAACTGCTGTGACACCAGGGGAGTGATGAGCCTGGGGAATTTGCAAAGGTCTATCTGCATCCTTAATTGCCTGACACTTTTAAAAGCCAGTCCATTGTCTAAGATAATGCTGATTGCTTCTTCCGGCATCCAGGAGTCTTTAAATGCGGCCGGACCATCTTGGCACCTTATGACAGAAAATCACAAGGCACGGCTGAATAGCGTTTCACATATCTATGCTCTCTGGAACAAGCTGAAGAAATTCCTCACCAGACAACTGCAGTCTACTCAGCCCTTTAAACACTCAGGCTAAGGAAAAACCTGCAAAGGAAAACTAGAGCGGTAGATATTAATCTCTTGGCCCAACTTTAACGACAATCCTCAGTTACTCAGGAGTTCGTAAAGGAATGAAAGACGAAAAGAAATAGCAATAGAAAGAAGCCTTTCCTCTTTGTTTCTCGAAAAGGCTGGAATGAGCTAACACTTTAAAGAAAGAAGGAAATGTGATTGCTATTCCCCCTCCATCTCTACCTCTGACATATGCTGAAGAGAAAAGAAAAGAAAAAAACATACTGTCTAGAGGACTTTGGAGAACACATTTTAATAACAGAACACATTTAATAACAGAAGTTTTGCGTTACTGAACAAAGACATAATCAGTTAGAAAGAACCCCTTCCTTTTGCTTTGCAAAACCTTATTTTTCCAGGTCTTTTTCTCAAAACCCATCTCCTGAAAATCCTACACAGCAGTGCTCCCTCAACACAGAAAACACGAACTGAACTTCGGAGTCTGTTGACTGATGTTATTGCCAGCAAAGCTTCCTAACTGGTCTCAGTAAATGACAAGGCAAAATTATTTGTTCCAAGACCCAGGTGTTGAAGTGGCTTCAAATGCACCTCACAGCATCAAATGCCAGCTGATGGCAGCTGGGTGTCCCAGGTGAACTGACTGGGAAGACCTGAATCTTATTTCTAGTGGAGAGGGCTCAAAGCTCTATGACCATGTCAATGTGTATGCCTTCAGACTGCTCTCAAGCTTGAAGGGGGACCTTGACATGCTTTCTTGTTTACATAGAAAAATCTCTACCATGCTTTCCCTATAGTTCCTGAAGATGAGCTCCAGCTCTCTTGTATAATTGAATGAGCGTGCCTGGTCGGAGTCCTGACATTTTGTATCCGGCTGTCCGGATATAAAATGAGGTGAGCACTCCTAAGCTCAGATGTTTTCTAATGAGGTTGTCTTCAGGTGGACGTCAGTGGTACAAGCCAAGCGTATGTAAACTAACTCATTTTCTAACTATGTGGATAACTTAGAATAAGCTCTAGGATGTGGATGAAACCTTAGTGTGGTTGAGGAGCTTTTCTTTACTCTTATACTGAGAAAAACAAAGACTTACTCAATGGCCTTAGAGATGACACCTGAATTCTGTAAGGAATGACTCACTGCAGATTTTCACAATGCATCCTTTCTTCACATGGGTAATTTTTAATAAGACAGGTGACTGGGAGTCATTTTTTAGCTGGTAAAAACTTTGAAAATTCTGTGAATGTAAAACTACATGTAACAGTACACATTTCAATATTCATAGAATGGCTTGGGTTGGAAGGGACCTTAGAGATCACCCAGTCCCAACCCCCTGCCATGGGCAGGGACACCTCCCACCAGCCCAGGTTGCCCAAAGCCCCATCCAGCCTGGCCTTGAACACCTCCAGGGATGGGGCATCCACAGCTTCTCTGGGCAACCTGGTCCAGTGCCTACTCACTCTCTGAATGAAGAATTTCTTCCTTATATCTAATCTAAATTTAGCCCATTTTAGTTTAAAGCCATTACCCCTTGTCCTATCCCTACGCTCCCTGACAAAGAGTCCCTCCCCACGCTTCCTGTAGGCCCCCTTTAAATACTGGCAGGCTGCTGTAAGGTCTCCCCAGAGCCTTCTCTTCTCCAGGCTGAACAACCCCAGCTCCCTCAGCTTTTTTTCATAGGAGAGGTGCTCCAGCCCTCTGATCATCATTTTGGCCCTCTTCTGGGCTCGTTCTAATAGGTCCATGTCCTTCTTATACGTTATGATCACACAACACAGCTGTAACCGAACTGCAAACAGAAGAATGGGTTTATTTTAAAAAAAAAAACATTCATCTGGCCACTTACTTCCATTAGTATTCACGTTGAAAACTGTGGCTGCTGTATTGATGTTGTCATCTGCTGGAATTAGCACTTAAATAAAAAAAAAAATTACAGGTGTTTCATGAGTACTATCCTCAGGCTGCATAGAGGAAAATTAAGTATTTGTTGACAGCTGTTCAGAATTTTGTTAGAATTCAGAACTCCTTAATGTCAAGGACCACAAGATCATTGTTAAACACTTCAATATATTACTTTATAGGGAATCAATTTCAATTAAAATCCATTCAAATAGTGACTGGAAAAATTCTATAATATTGATCTTAAGGGGGAACTAGCATAGTTAAAAATATTAATCATACCTGAACATGTCATAAAACACTGGTCTAGTACCTGTGTTTTATGATCATGTCAAATAAAAAGGTTAAAAAAAATCAACCCTGTCCTTTGTGGAAGATGCCAGAGATATGCTTAGTATTACTAAGCATACTGCTTAGTAATAAAATAAAGTAAAATAAAAAAAAAAACGGATCATAACACTGCTGACTGACTACGTATGACTGAGTAAATGAAGGTGCTCTATCACAGGAAGCATAAAAGCCATTAAAAGAAAACTTTTATTTGAATAGAACCACATTCATTTTTAAAATTGCATTACAGAAATGCTTTTAAAGAAATTGAGTGAAAAAAGAGAAAGTTTTAAACAAAACACATACTTTTTATATAACTTAGAAAAGCAAGTTTACAAAGGTATAAAAAGGAGAGGGTTTTTCTCCCACCTCCCTTGATTCTTTCCAGTAATTATAAATCTTTATTGCACAGCCCATAAATGCTAGCAACAACAG
Source organism: Anas acuta (assembly GCF_963932015.1). NCBI lineage: Eukaryota > Metazoa > Chordata > Aves > Anseriformes > Anatidae > Anas > Anas acuta. Next base: position 144,340,717 of record NC_088980.1, read on the forward strand.
GAAGAAAAAATGCTTTTGAACTACTTGGCAAAGTCCACCTACAGGGATTGAAAACAGCAAAACTTTATATTTTCAAAAAGGGTTTAAGTGACTTCCGTGTTTGTTAAAAGTGGTGAAACACTTTTCCAACAGAACACATTTATGCAGGCGTCAGTAACACTGGTTTCATAATATCAGAAATACAGTGTTATCTGAGTGCAGAGGGCAATTCATCCAGCTTTCAGAACAGCATTTTGCTGTTTAGAGTTTACATCTAGGCATAGCAAGTGGGAATTGATCTCACCTAATATTAGTAGTCTGCCCTGTAGACAAATACACCTGACAGACATCCTGAGCTTCTACAATAATCAATGGAGAGCAACAGGAACAATTCCTCTGACGTGTCTGAGATGTGACTGGTCTGTACGTGAAATGCAGAGGATGCATGGCTACTACTGCACACACATAATACTGGGATAATTGCTTCGTCTCTGTAGAAGGCAGAAGAGTCCCAACTGAAGGTACACAAAGGTAGGCTTTGGCAGTTTTGGCTCCACTGAGGATGCCATATTTCCATTTGTCAAAAAAGATTTCTTGTGAAGAACTTATAAAGATGACAAAGTAAGACGGATACTACATGGATAGCAAAAGAATTAGGCAGGGATTCTTCCTAATGCAGTACTTCTGGATGCTGGGGAGCACAAGGGGATGAGACCACAGAGAGTCCAGGGTTCTTGGCTCTGTCAGAGACAGAGCATTTGGAAGTGGGATACTCTTCTGAGCCAGAAGGACACTACTTGTCCTCTTACTTCAAGCTCTGCTCACTCAGATTGACCATACAGGTGTTAGCTGATGAAGACTGCATCAACCACAAGCCCAGCTGTGTAAATTCCTATGCATTTTCCAAGGGGTAGGAAGGAAGTTATAGTTAGGGCCCTGATTATTTATTTCATAAAACAACTATCAATCCTAATTTTATTCTAGGCCTGATTTCTGGAAAATCTCATTAGAAATGACAAATATGCTACATTGCAAATGGCACCATCTTACAATATGTAGACGTGATTTATTTAAATTCTGTGTGAACAACTGTACCTATTGCTGGAATCCCTTTTAACAGCCTGTTCCCTTCAGCTGGGTGAAAACAAGTGATTTCTGCTGGCATTGATCACAAACAGCTGCTGGTAAATCACAGCCTCTGACTGTTCAAAACTTTCCTATTTGGTTGAAAGTCTTTCATGACTGGTCACAGCACAAACAGCAATATTCTATTTTTTTTTTTTCTTAAACCTTTTAGCAAAATTGTTTCTTCTCTTTCCAATTTACACATGAGTGGGGAAATATGCATATATATAAAAATATGTATGTAAGATCTATTCATTCAACACGTAAGACAGTTTTAGGTATGGATTAGCTTAGAAGGGCCAAACTCTCCACACCTAATTTTCCAGCATACTGACTTCTAAGAAATTTGAAAAGCAGGAACGAGAAAAAAAACAAACATTAATAAAACAGTGAGAAAACGAGACAACTGCAATCAATTGTACAAAATGGATAAAACTGCATTCCCGCTAGACTAAGTTGCAATATCATTTATAGAAACATATAAAAATGCAAGCGTCTAATAGTATTATACAGCTAAAATCTTGCTGTAGAAGTTCATCAATACAAATTTCAGAGCTGCATACATTTTTCCTTATTCAAACTCCAACATAATATGCTTTGCATATGGAAGGGCAATTCTGTGCTAAGCACACCCAGACTGCACTACAAGGTATTGGCCAGGGTACTGCAACTTTGTCAGCTGGCTATCTTGGTGATTTCATAAGAATATATACATGTATATATATTAGCATCACAGCAACAGCTAAAAGGTAACTATTAGAACCACGGCAATTCAGTGGTCTATCAGGGACTGTTGATTGCACTGTGAAGTATATTCTTCAGGTTAGAAACCAGAAACATGAAATTCAAATAACAGATGCCATAGATGGAACTTGATATTCATCATCACCGATGCATGTATTTTAAACGTTTTATCTGTGCTCAAATAGACACTCCACATACAATATTCTACTTCAGCTAAAGCAAATGAAGACTATAGAGAAACCCTCAGTGCATACTTGTAACCTGAAAAAATTGATTTTCAGAAAACTTAACAGTGCCTAAAATCTGAAAAACCTCTCAGAAACAACCACAGCTTCTGACTACCAAGACTATGTCCTCTTTAAGTGCTGCATATGTCCTTGACTAGGAGAAAAATACAACAAAGACTGCTCTTTTGTACTCTAGGATGGCAACAAAGTCGTTTTATGGTCTTGGAAGAGAAGTGTTAAGCACTTAGCACAAGTGCTAAGATTCCTACAGCGGCACAGGAGAGAGAACATACAACGGAAGGAAGTGAGAGGGGTAAGGACATACAGTGAAAATAAACCAGGATGGAGAAGATGATTAAAACTTCTTTTTCTATAACCAGGCAATTTACCATGCTGAGTCCTGGAATACAGTAGTTTATCCCTGGACTTTTGGACAAATTCTGCCAATATTTCGATGTTATTCTTTATTTTCAATTTATGAGGTCTCTTAGAGATTTTGGAGCATAACAAGAGCACAAAGCAAAGGAAATCAGCTTGGAATTAAGTTTGCTGGAGCTTTTCTGAACTATCAAGTGTTTTTTTCTGTGCATTGGATAGATGCCATGTATGCAGCATATGCAAGAAACATTTGCATAGTAATTTGTGCTAGAAGAAGAAAGGCTCTTCCTGACTAGCTGGAAGCTTCCACTTAGGGAAAAGAAAAAAGGTGAGGTCAAGATAATGAAAACAAAAGAAAATGGGTGCCTGGTAAGAGGACAGTCAACATTTCAAATGCCTCATGGCTCCAAACACCACCACAGGGACATGAAACCCAAATTCCACAAGTCTTACACACTTCCTCCCATCAGCTGCCTGGGAAGGCAAACACACTGCCTACCTTGACTGCACGCAGAGGCAACATCTGCTGTTTTTTACAGACATGAAAAGGAGTGTTTCTGGCGGAAGGAACTCCTGATTCCTTAGGTGCCAAAACCTTGAGTCCAGAATGTACCCAGGAAAGAAAACAGTACGTCCTGGAAGTGTAACATGGATCACCCTCTATCATGAACTTCAGTTGTTCAGACTTCTTTACAAGGATGACAGAGTTGTCCTGATCCCAAGAAACGGTTCTTTACGAGACATAAAAGACAGTCGACAACAACAGCTCAGATACTGCTGTATTCATAAAGCCTACACAGCAGGGGGACGGCAAGCTGCAATCTTCTCTTGATTCCAAAAGCCCTTCCAGTCCTGCACTTCAGAAGGCCCCCTGTTCTCAGATCTTCTCACTGCTCGAGTCCCCTTTCAGGCAGGTGTGTAATTCCCAGCCATTCGTGCTGTGTACAGGACCCATCACAACGGGAAAGGTCTTCCCTATGTGGGAATTCAGACAATGGGAGTAGGTCTAGCACTTTAAGGCTTTGATTATGGAAAACAACAACAAACGTCCTCAGATGCGGTCATGCAAGCTGGAAAGGCAGCGTTCAAATTCCTCCCACCTTCAATACTCACAAGGAAAAAGCGGACAAGGTGAACAGGAATTAGGGTAATGTTTCTGACAGGCTGTGAGGGTTCGGTGCCAAACAGCTCTAACTTTTTTTGCTTGATCATGCCTGCCTTTACTCTAGTACTAAACGGCTGCTAATACTACAAAAATCCTTATAACAGGTTCCAGTGGGGTGGGATTCGTAGTCCTGGTTTATTCACCACACTGACCCTGAAAGCAATATTTCTGTTACGAGTTTCCTCTAATGCCCAATGAACCATCTTTCGCTGGAACACGCGGCTCCTGCTTCGTCTTTCCTCAGAAGATGAGATGCACCTTTGAAAGCCCTCTACTTCCTTTCCTCAAAGAATATAAATTCTAGGACATTATAATGCACTTTGAATGGGACTAGTTCAGAAACTGAAGGAAGGAAAAAAGTTTATCTTATTGTGGTTACCAATGGGCACATATTTTTTTTCAGCAGCTTAGCACCAGGGCAGGATGAGTATAAAACTTACTGAAGAAATAATGTCAACAGGTATCAACAGCTGTGAAGCTTTTCACTGAAGCATAAACCCTTATTCTAACACATTTTGCTGGCTGGAGATTTTTTATTTCGATTTTTTTTTTAAGAAAATGGCACATCCTGTGGCCAGGCAGCATATTCAAGTAGTGTTTTGCCCTATATGAAACTCAGAGAGAAGCATAGGAGAGGCTCCAATGTCATCTTGAATGCAGGTATCTGAATTTAATCTAAATTCAAAAGTGCCTGATAAGCTCAGCCCTATTAGCAGATGGCTGTCTGTGGATACTTTGCAGAGAATCACACATAGCATTGTTCTACCATTTTGAGGACAGTCTCTTCTATGCTAGCCAAAACCAGGACTCACATTGAAAAATCTCAAAATAACTTCTTTCTGTAGTTATGTAAGGCTTTTTTTTTAAAAAAAAAAAAAAAAAAAAAGATCTTTCAACTTAGGTTTAGAGTGGAAACAGTACAATGGTGTTTCCAGCAGTGTGCAGCTCTCCCTAAGAGACACTGGAAGGTATTTTGTCAAATTAGTTCCTCAACATCACTAAGTCTAGGAAAAAAGCAGAGATCAGTAGTTGGGCCTGTACCCTTCTATCCTAGAGCAGGTTGGAATAGCATTTCTGCAGATAATAGCCTCAATCAGGCAGTCCTTACTCCAAAGAAAAGTCTTCCTAAAACTCGAGACAAGTCTTCAATTACACAATCACATACTATTCTGGCTTTAAGATCCCCAGAACAGACTGGATGGTGTGTCCTGAATGAAGAAGAATGAAGCAGTTTTAAGCAATTTTCTAAAACAGGAGTGGAAAAGAATGCTAGTTCTCTGTTGAGTTTTTAAAATGAGGTTAACTTTCTCTGTATACAACAGAACACAAAAACACTTAAAATATCTGTTAAATACTACATAATGCTTTTTTTGAAACTCTCCCTGTCCCCTCCAGCTTCAATCAGGATACGAAGTAAAGTCAGTGGAAGTCGTTTTGCAGACATCAATGGGCTCTGAATTAGGACCTCACTGCTTGTAACCCAGCTGGTGTGCTAAATGAATGCAGAAAGGATTTTTAGTGGCTTCTTTTACCTAAAGATCTCTTGAGCTCTGCATTGAGAGACAAGAGGGCTTTCTTTTTCCTGTTTTTGGAGGACATTTTGGAGGACAGCAGAGGACAGTGTAGCTACTGCGGCACTGAGGGCTGCATTTTGCAGGTGGAATTTTCAAAAAGCAGAAACTTCTGGCATGCAAATCTGTTACTCTTCAGAGAAAAAATCTCCAAAACAGAAAAACCCTTAGTGAAAGCTATTCCAGTAACAACCTTGACTGGGAATGTATAAACCATAGCAAGTGTGGACACTGTTTGAAGAAACTGGGCAAGGGGACAGAACCAGTTTCAGAGAAAAACTGACACCCAGTTTTACAGACTGCACTTGTTTGAGAAAATGCATCTTAACCTTAGTACTTGCAAACAGGCACTCTCAACAGATACACTCCAGCTTGGCGTAAATGAAGTGATAAGGGATAGGAACAGTGCTGTCAACCTATCACTCATCGCCCCCTGCTCTGGGATCACACGATTAACACAGACCTGATGCACGAGGGAACGTTCAGTGGACAGCCGTACAGCCCTGTAACTCCTGCTCTATTTAAGGAGGTTAAAACAGAGCTCAGTGCAGCACAATGGCTAGTGCCACGCTGGGGGAAGACAGCAGGAGCTGCAGACCATCAGCTTTTTGTAAGCTTGTGCTGTTTTTCATAAAGCACACGATGGCATGCCTTTATATGATCAGACTAAGCAACACTGCTCTCTCTACAAGGCAGAGAGAGACTACATTAAACACACACCCATACATCAATTGCTGAACTTTCTTTCATAGTTCAGTATGTGTTTATTCATGCCCTTACCAAAGTCCAAATTTGTATCTTCAACTGCACAGACAAGGATTAAATCTCAAAGGATGCTTCACTAAATTCCTTGAAATAGCAGTCACCGCTGTCTGACTGATCATGACTCATAGTTGATGTGTCCGGAGGGAAGCCAGAGAGAAACAGAAAAGGAGAAGCCTGGAAACACATAGTCCTCAATACTAAACACAGGTTCATGCAGAAATCTATCTACGGTGACCGACTGACCCACATTTACAGCTCCTGGATCTTCGCTGTCCCATATCAGTAGAGTTTACTTCCATAACCCAGCCTACGGCAGTGATGGCTGGCAACCACAACTTCGCAGCCTGTAAACTCTCCAACAACACTTCTTACGTAGGGGAAGAGAGAACCCAGAGAATACGAGAGAAAAGGATGTAGGAATAATGGATGAAAAGATGAATGGATGAAGGGAAGAGGGCTCTACACATCTGGCGAACACACTGGTGCTTCAGCGTGAGCTCTGCCTTTGACATGACAAAAGACGAGGTGAAGTCATATTCACAGATCATGGTGATATAAAGGAGCCCTTCGAGCTCCTCATCACAATCCACAAGACACCGAGCCTGAAGGAACTGTTCAGCTCTTTCAGATAAAACGCAGCTTACTCAACTAATCAGAGTTTTTCCCCAAACACAGTGAGAAAGGCTTAATCGGGAACATAATGTCATGTGTGAAGGACGGTTTGTTAAAAATATACTGCATGTACTGAAGAACTCTATTTTTTTCATACGATGTGACATATTACAGGCACTGAACCAAAACGCCACAGAAGCATGTAGTTTATGCTATCTCACCGGACTACCAAACAACGTTTAGCATTGAGAAAGTACTGCAGATATGTATCAAAAGATGTATAAATGTTACTTTACACTGTTACCACAATGACTGCTTTTCTTCTGTGTTACCACAGCTGTTAAAAAGCCCTAATAGAAAACTAATAATGCAAGTCATTATGAAACATCTTAACCTCATTTTGAAAATATGTACAAGCTTTTTTGTTACTCCTGCTTCTCTGTCTCCTAATCAAGATCTCCATATTGAGCCCAGTTTTGCTTTTTCTTAGCAGCATAAATTAGAAGCAACTCTATTCAAGTCAATAAAATTACTCCAACATGAAAAAGGAATCAGCCATCTGCAAAAAGCTGAGTCTAACAGGTAATTTTCCACTGACAGCTCTTACCATAAAACAGGTTACAGAGATTACTCTTTTATCTCACATTGAAAGTAAACAATTAATGCAAAATGTACAGTGTCTATAAAGACAGCATGTTCTCTTCTTGTTCCCTTTATACGTAATTATTTTCATGTTAGTAAGCAGACATTTAAGTGAGACCACCATCAGTGGTAGATGGAGCCTACTCATCATGCAAAACAGGCAACTGAACATCTCTGTTTGTTTGTGCATTATTTTACCTTTTGTTCCCAACTTGGGAAGCATGTGGAATCTACGAGGCATTTTCACGCATCATTTCTTGCTGCAGAATGTCAAGTCACCTTTTATTCCCTCAGGCGAACTTCTCCTACCTGATCTCAAGAGCTGCCCACACCGAAATTATTTTTCATACCTTGTGTAAGCAGCTGGAGGTTTCGGACTTCTTCTCTCACCTTCAGCTGAAGGACTTGCTGCAGAATGTGCTGTCGCAGGCTTTCCTGGGCAATGCCCATTCGTTCAAGCTTTTTGTCAGTAAGTCTCAGCAAAGCACGGCCTGGATGCAAAAGTCAGAAAGAAAAATCACACAAGGATTTCCATTAATGTAATATTCTCACTCTGATGGGCTAGTTTCCTACAGCAAAAACTCCCAGCCCTGAAATACTTCAGTCTGAGATGATTGTCTCCTCAGTTAGGTACTGTTTTACTGTCAAGAGATCTGTGTTCCACTCTTCCCTTTTCTCTTGACTTTATATATTGTTTTGATACTTTGTGAGCCATTTGGACATGGAAAATTGGTATCTGGTGTCATTTTAGATGACCAACTGCTGTAGCTGAGTGCCAGCTGGCCTCCTCCAGAAGTCTACAATTGGTCCAGGTGTCTAAACAGGCCCTCACCTATTATCAAGCATGTAAATTACTGTCAAGAAACCACCAGTGAAAGTGAAATTTGACCAATTTAATCAATTTTTAGATACGCTGAGGATGACCGTTGTTGCAATTCAGACATGTTTATAGTGTAATAGCAACACCTCTCAGGAGAGCCCTATACTTGGAGATCCAGCCTTCCAAATCCCTCTAAGCAGTAACCTATCACAGCAGAACAGAAGAAAGAGCCAGAGACTTCCCTTATATGTCCCCATATGTCATCTGTATCTAAATCATTCCTGAAAGAGCTGTTTGCCCAGCTATAGAGATTGCCCTATTACAGTCTTTGCAGGCTTTGAACTCTGTTCATGACTTAGCTTCTCCATTAGGGTAATGTTGCACCACGGTCCCATGCAGATTGTAGATGTTAAAAACAATCCCCACTCCCCACATTCTGCTAGTGGAACTCTGACTCCATCTTTTGGGCATCTTCATGCTGTGAGCAAACAGGAGGAAGGCTGCGCACTGGCAGAGCCAACACTGGAGAAGTATTTGGGCCAAGCAGAGAACCAAAGCATCATGCAGAGCTTTATGTTAGGCAAAAACAAACAAACAAACCTTATTCTCTTTCATTTACACCAGTTTTGTGAGCTAATACAGGGAGGACAGTCCTGTGGCCCTCTACTGCCCCTTATTTCCCAATGTCTGTGTTCATCTATCCACAGGTGCCCTGGCCGATGCTGGCACAGCACACTGGAGCTACACCAATACCACCTTAGAAAATGGCACGACGCTTGGTTCAACTTTTTAAACCAAACTTTTTACTTCCTCTAGTTCTAACAACAACCACTTTTAATTATTAAAAATCCCTTCTTTGATTTCTGAGGCTTTATTCTGAAAGCAGAAGAGGATGGTGAAGAACAAGTTACTCTCTCCCCAACACAGCAGCCTCTGTGCTGCCATTAGTGGGGCTTTTGGATGAATGGTGCAATTTAGCTCATCATAAAGCATTACTCAACACAGCAAGATAAGGACCTTATTCAATCTCTTTCTTTACAAAACAGCAATATGGGTACAGGATTTTTATGATTATTTTAATTAAAGAATTTGAGATAAATTAACCACCAATTAATTAAGGGGACACAAAATTTGCCCCAAACCCAGTAGTTAGCAACCTCCCCTGCACTAACTGCTACATTTCACCCATAAAAAGTTCTGTGAAGTGGTTGCTGGGATCTTGATATGATGTAAATGTAATGTAAAGTGCTGGGATACTATTATTAACAACGCAAGATCTCATTGATCAAATGAAAAATGACAGGGTTCATTCATTTCCTGCCCTTCCATGTCTCTCAAGCATGCAATACCATGGAGGATGACCTTTTGATTAGGAAAACTTTCTTTGAAATCATAAACAAGAAGAATTCTACGGGTTAATGTAATAACAAACTATGGAAATTAGTTCCTTGCGGATCAATGCCAGCTGTCCAATTCCCTTGGTGATAGAGATAGTAATAATGACTTCAATTTTTATGTCGCCTTATCACACTAAAACATCTTAAAGCAATTTACAAAGGATGTACAGCAGCCTAACAGTATGGTCTGTAACGTCAATCTAGCAACTGAAAGCAAACAAAAAAATAAACAAACCATGAGTTTAAAGAGTGCCAACATCCATGTCATCTTAGGGCAGGGAGTCAGCAATAGTAATATGAAAGGACAGACACAGGCCATGTATCTCATCCAGTGTCCTCCACCTCTTTTTGGCCGTGGATATAGCCACAACTCTTTACTTCCTTGGGGGCACCTCTTTATTTCATATTCAAGTCAGTTTTCTACCCCAGTCGCTGCCTTTGGAAGTTGAGTGTGCACAACACAGAGACATCTCTTTTCAACTCCAGGCATGCCAGTTCCTCTGCGGCTTTGGCTCAAAGCACAATGCCATCGGAAAAAAATGTCTTTGACTCATACTATTTGCAGCAGCTTTTACAAGCTGCCTTAAATTAACCCTTGCCTGCACCAAATCCAACTGTGACCTGTTGAGGCAGTGATGAGGCAAGAAGGTAAACATCCATAGGCAGAAGGTGGCATTTCCAAAATGCAGAAAGTGACCTGAACTAAGATGATCCAACCCTCCCCATACTATCTTTTTTCCCTCTCAGCACTCAAATCAACAAAATCCAAGTCAGAACTGGAATAATTTATTACACTGGTACCAAGTCACGACTTCAAAAAGATAGAGCTAATGACTGGCGTCACCAAAGCCAGTTAGTTACTAAGACCAAGGTCCTAATAATCAGCTAATGATTTCAAAAGATTCACTGTACTGCTTCCTGTACTGTACATATCTGAAAAGTGCTACGGACTATCTAAGGGTTGTTGAACACTGAGCTTAGAAGTCCAGAGAAGTTGTGGAGTCTGTTTGGAAATTCTAAAGACCTGACTCACAAGGTCCTGAGCAACTGGCTTTAGTTGGTACTGCTTTGAGCACGGGGACGTGACTAGATGAATGCCAGAGGTGCCCTCCAACCTCTGCTATTCTGTGCTGCTGTGGCTCAACCTTCATGAAGGATCTCAAGATTAAGATCTATTTTCACTGAAAAAGAGAAGAGTAATGAAGAAAATTAATAAGCATACACAAAAGATGGTCATTTTGGTGAGCACTGGGGATAAAAGAGACAGCTATGCAGAAACCATTGGGGCTAGAGTTTTAATTCTCAGAGCATGTTGGACAGAATAAATTATCAAGAGCAGAACACGTAACAAGCATTAAGGTTTTCAAAGAGCCTACACTGATCTTTGCTAGGAGGCAAGTATCTCAGCAGAGTATTCCTTATATCTCAGGAAAAGTTCCCAAAACTAAAGAATGGCTGATAACTCTTTAAAGGCTGTTTTATATATATGTAGAAGTAGCAGCTACATGCGTAAAAGACACTAGGAGATTTTTTTTTCAAAAGTCTCTTGGCCAGCAGAACAATAAAGACTGTAGTCACAAACACGTAGGCCTTGGCTCAAGTTATCTGCACGGCAGGGAACCAAATGCTTTTTAAAAAAAAGAGCAACTCTCAGTATCTCTATGCATCTTTTAGCACCTAAAACCCAGCCCTCGCACAGTCAGGAAGGAACAGCCATGGAACGCTCTGAGACACCCCGAGGGCAGACACAGAATATAAAATACTTTCCAGCTTAATAATGGATTGATGGCCTAATTTCTTCTAATATGACTTAGCTGTTGCAGATCTCATCTGATCAAGCTGGGATTAGATGAAAATTTAAGTGGAGGGAGAAACATTGCATGCCACAGAACATTAATATGAGTATAAGCATTGGTCCAATGAGGTTGGCATTGGCCCTAGAGCAAGGAATGTGGCGCGGTCGTCTGTACCAAATCACAAACGCTCATACCTCCCCGCACGGGTACAGCCTACTGCTCCTCTTCTTTTCCCTGAGCCTGTGAAGCTGACTGTTCACAGACATCTAGAGGGAGACCATGCTGGAAGGCCTGAAAGTATACTTGTACAGGAGGTGAATGCTTAAGGAAGAAAGGGTTTATTAAGTGTAGAAAGAACTGAAGAAATGCAGGAAAGCAAGAGCAAATAGTAGGAGGTTGATCTCATGCAAAACCTTGAAGAGAACTATGGCTAATTTAAAGTTGATAAGATAATGAGCCAAGGGTGGGAACAAACAGTGTGTGTGAAACACAGCCAAGAAAGGTGATCTTGTCTTCTGAGTACAACCTGATAGGCATACATGAATATCAAGACAAAATACTCAGTTTACTGACCGTGGAGCGTAGAATCTAACTGAGAAAGAAAGAACAGGACAGAGAACGCAAGGACATTAAAAATGCCTTACTGCCAGACCAGCAGTTCATCCAGCTTTATATTCAGAGATGTATTTAGGGAGAGCTACCAAAAGGGTTACTATCTGAAGTCATTCCCTTTGAACTGTGCCAGCTACACTAGGGATACTAGAGAGTACATCATTTTTAGCACCTACATATTGTCCTGATGTCCATAAATTTGTCTTCTTAATCCTGCTGATACTGTCTGCCTCTGCGGCCTCTTGGGATAGCAAATTCCAGAAGCTCACTGCCCGTTTTTGCCTGTTTTATATTGATTTCTTACTGACTGCTTCAAGTGTTCCCTAGCTCTTGCATTGCAGTATTTGGTGAACAATTCCACAATCAGCTTATCTGTTGCTTTCATGATTTGTAAACCTCCATCATTTGGTCATATTTCTGGATGACAAACTTAGAAAAACAGGAACACAGAATTCATTAAACCCCTAAATTATCCAAGCTGAAAACCTGAAAAAAATATTTCCATGCTAGAACGACTATTTTAAATTGTTGTTGAAATGATTGCATATTCTTACTTAATTGATAATAATGTGCCTCTCTGGTTTTTGTATAGAACAATTTCAGACATATTGCTTTTGTATTTATCTCTTTAGTTCCATTAACATATTCATAATTCTAGTTCACTGCTTTTTTCTACTTGAAATAGTCAGATCACAGCTTTCCTCTTGTTTATACAGGCTGATGTTTGTTTCTCTTCACTTCAGTGCTTGAAAACAAGCCTCCTAGGACTTACCAGGTAAGAAATTTCCGTGACAGAGATAGAGACATTAATATCATTGTTCGGGTGCTGGTGAGACAGAAGTATAAAATCCTCATCACACGCTCAGGAAGGAGGAATTCAGACAAGAACAGGCAGAGAGAGGCTATGACTTTATAGTGAGGAATGGTGCAATTATTTCATGTGAGGATGCTGGATAAATGTAAAGCCACCTCCAGACTGAAAACAGCCTCACAATGGCAGTGGAGAGAGATGAGTACCAGGGAAAGAGAAGAATTATTAAACCAAACAGCTAAGTTAAAAAGAGGACAGATGGATATGAACACAATCGAGGAAGCTGGGTTCAGGAAACTTTTGTAAAAGAAGTAGTAGAAACCAGTGATCATGCATGTTTTCAGAACAAACTTGATACGACAATGATATTCATGATAACCCATCAGATCTCATACAGTCCTAGATTTTCTGCTTTCCATATAAGAATTTAAGAGCACGTCTCTTTCTCGTGCCAGTCTCATCACTAGTCAACCAGACACTTCAGTCACTTCATCATCAATGCCCTGGGGCAAATCTACAGCTTTTCCTGCCAAAGGAGTTAGGTCTGGCTCATCTTACTCATTATTTAGCCAGTACAGGCTGTTGGGCAATGGCAGTTGCCTTGCCCCTTTCCTTGCCCCACTTCAATTTTCTAGCATCTCTCTAATGAGGCAAGACTCAGTTGCTTCAGAAGTAAAAATGTCAGACTTAGCACTGCAGCAAACACTTCATCGATACCTACTAGCATAGTGGCAAATGCCAGCATAGACAAAGGACAACTTTTTCCCCAAATTTGCTACTGGTAGCTGCCTAGTGCTTCTGATATGATGAACACTTCTCAGCTGGGGACCCACTGACATCAGGAGACATAAGGAATACTGGTATGGAAATAAAGTAGAGGGAAGAATTGTTTCAAATAATACGGAACAGAAGGAGCAAAGAAGACCCTTCAACCTTGATGAATACAAGATCTCCAGCTAAGGAAGTTCTCTAACATCCGTGACAGTATTCTTGTGCTTTCTCATCCTGTTAGCAAATGCAGAAAACCTCCATGGAGCAGAAGGAATTATTTCCTGGTAAGTCATAGGAAAGGGAGAGGCTCACATCTCCAGCATTCCTCCAGTGGAAGAGAAGAAAGCACAGGAAGACATTTTAGATTTGCTCATGTATCAAATTAGCTTTTTGACTCGCCTTTATTTGTTAATATCATCATACATGAATAAGATGACTTTCTGGCTCTTTATCACTCATTATTTGCTGGATCTGGATGAGGCCAGCTCGACAGTAAACTTTATGAAAGCAAACACTGTCATAACTGGCCAATTAATGTCTGATTAATCTCAAAAAAGCAGCTATGTAAACAAAGGCGCTTTCTGAATATTATCTGCATCCTTTGTTTTCACATCATCTCTGTTTACAGTTCTGAAAAGAGGAAGAGATGACTATTGTTACTGCTGCCATTAAGTCTACCATCAAAACAGTTTATTTCCATAAAAGCTCTCTCAAGTTGCAGTTCTCTTGCACCTTTCTGCCCCTTTTCTGCACTTCTGAGCTACAAGCATGAGCAGGATATGGATGAAAAATAACACAATCTTTAACAACGCTATATTTTCAAATACAAAAATAGCAGCAGCCAAGACATGAATTTGTTTCTAAATTTCTCTGTTTCTGACAAGCTTATTTAGCGGTCAGTAATAAATTTGTGAAGCTATTTAACTCATATTACTTAGTGTGGCCTAACTTCCTCTCACCTTAGCATTGCCTTCCCAGCTCCCTCCATGTTCCATCCAAAAATGCTGATCTTTTCTACTCTGAGCTAGTCCTTTGAGCTATGTATCTCCTGGTCCCCAGGTTTCTCTGAAAATGAGCCACCTTAGAATCATTGAATCACAGAATCATTAAGGTTGGAATGGTGTGGTACAGAAGGACTTCCAAGATCATCTGGTCCAACCATCCCCCTACTACCAATGTCACCCACTGAACCATGTCCCCAAGCACCACGTCCAACCTTTCCTTGAACACCCCTTGAATTAAGAGAGCAGCATGAATCATGGATATTAATTTTAGGGACTTAACTGTAGGGTTATTAATTTTGAACAAACTTTCTTGAAGTCAGTACTATACTCCTGCTCTCTCCTTGGTAGACACTTCAGCCAGCCAGGCATCTCGAAACAGCTCAGGTATCTTGAAAAGTCATGCTAAAGGCAAAATTCCCTCTACAGAAATAGGAGTCTCCTGACACCCACATCCTTCCATAAAAAAATATAAATAAATAAAAGAAATTCCTGCTCCATGACTCATCCACACATCTTCAAGAAACTATTTTAATCATGTACTACCTAGTGGGGAGCATCACACATCCGTATATGTAACAGCCTTAGTTATTAGATGTTGAATGAATTGCCCTAGTTTGTAAAGAATTACAAAAATATTCCAAAATAACTTTATTGGAGGAAAATAATGATTCTATATAGAGAAAGGAAGGGGTTAATGAGAAACTATGCATTGTGATTACTGGAAGTGGTTCAGTAAGTAATTTACTATACTGATGGGAACTATATTGATTCCTTACAAGTCTTGGGTAAAAGACTGTTAGACAGACCTGTTTTCCAGTTGTACATATTTGGGACCTGATGATTTTAATAGGAGGAAATAGTAATAACTTGAATTCCCCTCTGAAATATAAATTCAGGCACAAATCATATTACACCGCTTTGCAAATGTACTGTAAAATGTGAGACAACCATTTTTAGTACTCTCAGGAAGGACCCGATAGGACCCACAAAGTAAATTAAGGATAAATGTAAACCTTTAGCAGGCAGTCTATAAATCCACATTGCTTGTTGTATATACATTTGCCAACCTACTTCCTGGCCATACAAAATTATATATTATCTACAGCTATATATAAAGATGTAAAGACATGTAATAATGTGCTTCTATTATATTGCACATCATATTTTTAAGAAACACAATGCAGGACTTTTGTTTGCTGGTATCAGTATGGTAGATTTATGGTCCCCCTATACAAATAAACAACCTCAAGGTCCTTTTTGTTTGTGATGAAGTGAGTGAATCTGTCAACACCTTTGATTTTGTCTACCATCAGCAGGACACACAGTTCTTCCATTCCCTGTTAATCTAATGTTGCTCAGTGTGCAACCCATTATGCATTAGATATCCCATTTCTTTATTAATTGCAAAAAATCACATTAGATCATGCCCGCTGGCAAAACTCATGTTAATTTATTCAGGAGTAAACACACATTCATATATTATAATGCATGGCTTCTACATAGAGCAGATTATGAAAGGGCAAGCCAATTTGGGAAGCATTAGAATCGACTGAAGGCTTTACAGCAAACTCAGGCAAAAGGGTTTCCTGTAACTCCTAACAGTGGACCTTACAAAAATCATTCTTCTTCCAGAAAAATGATAATTTAATACCACAAGAAAAGTAATGACACATGCACACACAAAACAACGGTTATTCCTGAGGAGCCCAACTGAACTGGAATTGGGAAATTCTTGAAAGCACGCAGAAGACTGTCTCACCTTTTGGTATTTCTAAAGCAGAAGTGGTTCTGCAGTTCTGCCTAGAAATAAACTGGTGCGTGCATCCAGCAAAGGGGGCAAGCCCCACAGAGTACACACGTGAATTTGGAAAAGCTGCCATTTAATTAAGTGAGGAAGAACACCTGCTCCCATCACATGCAGATATACCATTAAGCTCTCTGAACTGCACTATAGTAGGAAACATGAACATGGCTGAAGACTGGGCTCTGGGAGCGTGTTTCCACAGTCCCAGGGACAGAAATTGTCAGCGAATATCGTTGCTTGCTCTAATTTGCTAGTGATCAGTCCATCCAATAGCTCAAAGATGCTAGGCTGCAAAATACACACCAAACTCACAATTCTTCAGCATGCAGCATATGGAAGGACAAGGAAAGGCAACCTATTTCTATGCAATAGCTTCCTTTTTTTTGTCACGGCTTGGTGGGCAATCTTGGGAACCTTCTCTTTCCTTCTGTGATGCTAGAGAGAGCCAGCCCTGCTTCTTTCTGATTACTGTGTCACACAGCTTTCAGGCAAAATTCTAAACACGGGAAATTTTTAATTCATTTGCTGAGTTTCTTTTAATGCCAAACTTGCAGGAAGCAAAGAGGACCTACATAATGTGACCAGACAGCTTACTGTACTGCAAAAAGAAAGCTGCTGGTCATCATGAGTTCCAGTAGACCAGAATTTAAGACCTTAGATTTTCTAGCAATACTTCCCAATCACTTTTTATTTGGTTGTTTTTAAAGATTAAAATTAAAATTTTATGAAATATTAAAATAAACTTTCATTATCCCAATGCTGAGGAACACACAGTATTGCTACCTTTCCTGGTCTGTATCCCTAGCTCTCCTCCATTCCACACTGTTATCACCAAGCAGCTTTCAGTGGTGCTTTCTTCCATGCCTGTTCTAGCTTTCCCCTCCATTTTTTTAATAAAAAATGAAACTGAGAAAGGTTTTGTGTTAATATTCATGATGTTAATAATTAATGTTAATAAAAATGGAAAATCAAAAGCAGCATGCTCATAGGTTAAGCACTGTAGACTGCTTCAAATCTCCTAACCTGAAGAATCAGGGACATCCCTTCCTCCCTCCTCCTGCACTACCAGGTCTCTGTGTGGGCTTCTAACCAGAAGCCTGGCACCTCCCAAGCTGCATGCACCACCTTTCGTGGACCCTTAATTTATAGTTGACCATTTTATAACCTCCAGGAGTATAATTTTCCTATTGTACGAGTCACCTCTAGTCAATTATGTACACAGCCTTGCAGGTACAGATACTAATCTCTTGCTGCGTTGCTGGTTCAGTAGCATGATAAACTTTGTAGAGCTCCTTTGCATTTCTTCCAGCTTTTATTACTGTAGCTGTGAGGTCAATCGGGACATAAGGATTTTATTCTGCTGGCCTATTCCTTCTATTTAGTACTTGACCTACACAAAACTGTGGGACCACATTAATTTTGGATCAGAAATAAAGAAGATACCTGAGCAATGATTTATTCTATCTGATCTGTAAGCAACTGGGTCCTATGAACCCAGCCCTTATTTTGGGAAATTCTCCGTCCTATATATACTCCGTGACTCAGAAAGGCATTCCATCAGGCATACAGAAACAGGACCAAACCCCAAAATTATTATAATGATAATAATAAATAATAATACACTAAGGTACAGGAATGCTACCAAAGGCTGCAGCCTGGGGCTGCAGTCCAAAGGGAACATGTGGGCCTGAACCAGGCTTCCAGGTGTCGTGATCCTTAGGAAAAATAAAAGCTCATTTTCCCTACAAGGGTCAGGAAGATGATGTGATGTGTGACACTTTAAATAAAAATTACTACAGTTAGGAGCAATGCAGCTCTCTGGAAAGGAGGGGGATGCCTCATGCCCTAACCCTCTGGGGAACATGCTGAACCCCAGTGCTACTCCACGACAGGGCCCCTGAGGAAAGGAGGCCTTGCCTGTAACACACTTGGGGATGCTAGATCAAAGGACAAAACCTCTTGGCTGCTGTTCACCAAGCAGGAAGGCCTCCTGGGTGTCACTGCCAGCTCCCAGACCAGGCACCGAAGTCCAGGCCTCTGTGGCTGTGTTACAGAAGCAGGTGCTCTGTTCCCTGCCCACCAGCGAAACCACCAGCTGCTGGGCAGGCCGAGAGCTTGGAGGCAGGGTATGAAATCCCTCAGGCTGAGGAGGAAGCCACACATACTCCTCCTGGTTCCTGGACGAACGCTTCAGTTCCACAAAGCCCGTCTTCCTCCCTCACCAAGAGCAGCGAGCACAACTGCGCGCTGCCTGGAGGCTGGTCCTGGGCCAGGCACACCAACTGAGCAGGCTTTTTCAGTCAGCTTATGCACCCAAAGACCTGGTTTCTGAGTCACCACCAGGTGTAAATATGAGCGAGGTGCTCTTCTGCTCAGAGCAAGACGATTTTGGACATGCACAAAAATGCAGCTCCAGGCACCGAGGTAAATTTACAGCTAAAATGGAAAAGGGAAATATGGTGTTCAGGTACCTCCAGGCTTTTGCAGCAGCCACACAAGCTTGGGACTGTTTTAGATAACAATTCAGGATTTTTATTTTATTTTATTTTATTTTATTTTATTTTATTTTATTTTATTTTATTTTATTTTATTTTATTTTATTTTATTTTATTTTATTTTATTTTATTTTATTTTATTTTATTTTATTTTTATTTTTTCACTCTAGAGCATCTCACCTAAGTCCTGCATTCAGTGCCAAAGCCCATAGCTGGCTCTGTGCCTGTCACCAGCTAGCTGGCTGCCCTGTAGCTGATGTCTGGAAAGGCTTGGGAGCAAATCAAGAATGTGACACCGCTTTCCCCAAAAACTCAGTCTCCCAAACCTTGTCATTTAGGGACTAATTAGCATAAATAGAGTTGGCCTGTTTGAGCTTCAGCTGAGCCTGAGGTCAGTGGACGGCTTCCAGTGATTTTAGCCATACCTAGAGCTGCTTGTGAGAGGAAGCTCACCAATGACTTTAAAATGACAGAATAATTCTCCCATCCCCAAGGTGATTTCATCTATCAGGATGGGGCAAAACAAAAAGCAAGCGCTGCAAGGTAAAGCTAAACTAATTAAAACGTGAAAACAGGCAGAAGAGTTCAATGACGAAGCTAATGCACAATGAGATGCAAACTAGCAGTGAAATGGGTGAATCTGAACTCCTTTCAGCCTTTAAATGAAGCCTTGGGAAAAGACAATTCAGAGGAGCTTAGGTTGTTGCAGTCTGTACAGGTTGCAGTACTGGGGGACTGTTTACCTCTGTGTGAAATCCAGCAATCCAAAAGGCCTTAGAAAAAAGTGTGGGAAAGAGTAAGAGAAAGAAAAAGAAATGTCTATAAACCAAACAAGTACTAGCCAAATCCTAAAACTCGATCATTTATTTATTTATTTATATTATATTGGTTTTCTGATAATTTCAGTGAGCTTTCTTTCTACAATAAATTAAACTCTTCTCTTTTAGAGATAGCTTTCATTGCTTCAGATCAGCAAATATTAAAGCACTGCATTATGTACGAACCTTCAGTTGCGCTTTGTTTTTAATAAAGGAGTATATGGAGTGGAAACATTTGAACATATGACATGATGAACCTTCAAGACTTTTTTAAAAGAGGCAGGCACTGAGTTCAACAAACACTGATCAACCAATAAAATCAGATCAGAGAAAAAGCAACTGCAACTACTGGATATACTAAAGCCCATATGAACAATTTGCAAAGAACAATTCATACAGAGGAATAAAATTGGAAACTATCAGCACAGAAGATTCCGATAATAATGCTGAAGACAAGCTACCTAAGTGGTCTGTGTCTAAGTACCCAAGCAAAAGAAAAGGTGACTGTTTAAGCAGTGTGTTTACTTACAGAATATGCATTAGGTATCAGTGACAACACACTGGTTAAATCTATGGCCAGAGACTGTCCTGGCTGAAAGAATGACTATACTGACAAGTTCAATGAGGATGCATCCACTCACAGCAGAGCTCAGATACAAATATAGAAAACCTTTTTTTCTGCTGTTTCACACACACGCAGAGAACAAAAAAAATAAATACATTTTCAGCCTGGCAAAATTTTCCTAAACTGTAAGAGTCTAGCGCGCATTTTCTGAGTAATAACATTGAGCCACAAATTGAACCCTTAGTCAAGTACAAAATTGCTTATTTATCTTCATCTCCACTCATTAGCTTGCGCTCAGGCTTCAGTACAAAAGCCAAATCATTTTAGGGTAAGCTTGAAAACTAGTTTTGGTTATGTACAAAACAATTTCTTGTTTATACATGATAAATGAACATTTAGGCTCAACACTCTTTCCTGGGTTGGAGACACATGCACATGAAACTCCAGCAAGTATCAGTATTCCCACAGCAAGATTTGAATAGCAGCAACAGAAACCGAAGAAGCAACAACAGGTACAAAGAAATTATTTACTTCATTTTCCAGCGTATAATTAAAATTCTAAAGCAAACGTCCATATCTGTAAATACTCTTTGCTCAATTCACTTTTATTTTCCCTGCAATGTTCCTTAGAGTCCTCTTCACAATACACTTTACGTTCTGTTTTCCTCACCAGCGTTCTTCTGTTTGCTTCCCACTGGAACATGTTATTTTCTACAGTTTTCTCAGACTGCAAAGCTTCCGTGGTTAAGGAATATGCTGTGTGCCATGGACTGGCCACGTGAGCACTGACAGCGTGAAATCCTGTCAATACCCCAAAAGTAAATCAGCTGGATGGTAAGCAGGATCACAGCTGTCTATAGATTGAAGTATCAGCCACAAATCCTTCAGCACAGTTGCTTGAGAAGCTGATCTAAATCAAGTTATTTCTAGCCTGCTCCCGAGCAATTTTCTGATGACCTTTGAAGATGGGCAGGCCAAGATCCTGTCTGCAACGCAGAGCCATGGGCACTCCCTTTCTTATCCTCAAGCCCTTGTATCTGCTCTCAGCAACCAGGTTTGGCTTAAATGAAATGGAGGAGATCACATAAGGTCCATTTACAGTGTTGTAGGAAATATTTTTTTGTTATTAAGCTAAGAGGAAAAGGACCTAGGTTCCTGGTGGACACCAAGTGGAACATGAGCCAGCAGCGTTGCAGCAAAGAAGGCCAATGCTCTTCTGGGCTGCATGAAGCAGAACACTGCCAGCAGGACAAGAGAGGTGATCCTTCCCTCTGCTCAGCCCTGTGAGGCCACCCCTGGAGTGCTGAGTCCTGTGCTGGGCTCCCCAGTACAAGAGAGAGATGGACATACTGGAGCAAGTCCAGCAAAGAGCCATGGAGACCATGATGGACTTGAGCATCCGTTGTACCCAGAGAGGCTGAGAAAGCTGGGAGAAGGCTCTGGGGGAGCTTTTCAACATGTATAAATACCTGATGGGGGAAATAAAAAGACACTGGGTATAAACTCAAGCACAGGAATTTCCATTTAAATGTAAGGAACTTTTTATTGTGAATGGGGCTGAACACTAGAACAGGCGTCAGGAAAAGCTGCTGAGTTTCCATTCTTGGAGTTAGTCAAACTGGTACAGACCCAGGCAAGCTGCTCTGGCTGACCCTGCTTTGAGCAGGGGGGGCAGTGAGCAAAATGACCTCCAGATTTGCCTTCCAGCCTCAGTGACTCTCTGACTCTACAGAGGAGCAGTGAAAATCCAGTTGTCTGAATTTCAGCAGAGTTAGCAAGGTCACAATTAACAGCGACCGAACACAAGATTCTTACATAATTTGTACATCAATATATTCGATTGAAGTGTGCAAACCATGGAGACAGGTGAAAAAATACCTATGTGGTTGGAACCTCACTCAGAATTGTTCGTATACTAGCGTACATGACCTACAGCATCCCTCAGCAGGAACACAACCAGACATTGAGTTTCTATAAAGGAAACACTACAACTAGCAAGGTTACAGATGCAGAAGGATGGGGGCCATTAAGCATGTAAAACAGGGCTTTTTTTCAGCCCATTCACATAATGTTACACACTCTCAAAACCAGGGCACAGCTGGTTCCCAGAATCTGCATCCCAGTAAATTAACCAGTGCCACACTTGTCCAGGCACTGGAACTCAGTCATTTCCATTATCATATTGCTCCAGGGGTTCCTGGTATGGTTTGGCCTGGGCCAATTAACACTTCCCCAGAAAGTCCCAGATATGGTTCAGGCAGAAGCACAAATTAGGGGCTGTTCTCCACAGACTGTGTGAACGCAGCCATCCTGCTCTGAAGAGCAAAAGCCCGTGGCAGCCTGGGCGTGAGCCATTCCACGCCAATTAGCCTCGGTGCCAGGAGGTGTTTGTGGAAATGCCACCGACATCAACATAGCAGTATTACAGAGCCATCAGTTCTGTCGATAAACCCAACCAGCTCTACTAACACAGCAAAATGTAAGCTGGCTTCTATGAAATCAGGGGTCTAGAGGTGAGAGGTTAATATTTCCTCCCTCGGCAGTCCTGGCACGTCCCCTGGCACAAGGCAGCAGTTGGAAAGGATTTCCTCCACCACTTCTTACCTGTACCAAACTATTTAATAATACAGTTCTTTCAACAGTGGAAATGAGGAAAAGCAACAGGAAAGAGACATTTGGGTAAGCTTTTACTGATTACAGTGCTTTTATTTAGATTTCGTTCTGCTGTAGTATTTCATTTCCAAGTATCTGAAGGATCCTGTCTGTTTTCAGGCCTGTCTCAGCTCTTACGTATCCAGAGAAATATACTCCAAAATTTTCAAACACTGGAAATGAGGAAGAAAAAAAGGTGTAAATTATTGGGACACTGTGTTTGAAGAAACACAGTTCTTCTTCTAGGAACATTGTTTTTGTGAAGTCCTGTAAGAGACAGCATGTGAAAGAGCCCAAACAACAGAATCTCAAGACCAATTTCTGGACTACTTCCGAAGGGCAGCGTGCTGCATATCACACTGCACAAGTCAGAAGAGCTGTCATGGATTTTCACATGCGTATTCCACCTGCTTCATAGGAAGCACTAATTACAGTTGTAGGGTATGTCTGTGCCAGCTCGCTCCCCTCCATTTCTTGGGCATACCTTTAATGTGTTCTGCAACCCTGACCTCTGCAAACCGCTGTTGCTTCTGAAGCCCTGTCAGGTCGCAGCGAAAAATGCTAATGAATATTGGTCTCCTCCCACCTGCACAAACAGCTACACTGCTGGCCCAGCCTCCACAGGAACAGCTTTAAAGCAAGGGCAGCGAGAGCAGCTGAGAAAAAAAGGAAGAGCGTCGACACTGGGATACTTCTAAAGGTAGTTTGCAGGTTTTGATCTTGACGTAACCACAGCAATTAGTAGGATAAGATATCACTCCGGGTTCAGTATAAACACCACGTGATAAAAGTAAACCACCCTCTGCAAAGTATGGAGAAGCACCTGCTTGTTGCTCCCCAGGAGCCTCCTGCTGTTGCAGAGTGGCTGCGTAGAAGCAGAGCTGCTATGGGACTGCTGCAACAAAAGCATGCACAGACACCAAGAAAACTACTCTGCTGTCAGAGAAGTGGGCTGTATGAAGGCAGTTGCTAATAGTTTGTGCTGCTAGGGTTCCTGAATGGCACTGAGCTGTTAATAAGAAACACACTTACTGTCACTTCCCAGTCTAAGTTTTGAAATTCACCGTAGGTATTTCCATCAGGCTTTAGAGCACCATACTGACCACTGTAAAGGGTTTACTCAAAGGGCTGCTGGAAAAGATTAGAAAAAAACAAAATGCCAGGTTTTTGAAAGGTTCTGGCTTATACCACATACATGCTGACAGCTGGAACAGTTGCATCTACAGAGACGGAAATTCAGGACTTGCAGTGTTTGGGAACTGCCAGCTCCTCAATATACTAAGCTTGCAAAACCATTCACTGAACACTTGCCTTGAAAAGAGAATCAATCCAAGTCTGTCTCAGGGAGTCCCAGAATGATTGGGGAAAATGGCTTTTAGAGTGCTAAAGGTTAAATCAGCTAACCAGGCTCTTAAGACAGAAACATTTCTTGCTACAAGCGACTTCTGCAACGCGACCAAGGGTTTTCTGCGAGTGAGAGAGAGCTGCACTTCTACATGGAGTATCAGGTAATCTCAGTTACACAAAACAGCCTCTGTGGAAGTGAAGTGATTGAGCAGAGAGGAGTCTCTTATTTCAAATCCAGGAGCAGCTTGTGGGAAATGCATGTTATTAGATAAGAAATTTTACTTGTGTGATAAGGTAAAATATTGCATGCCTCAGAGCCTCACATACACTCACCTACTTGTGTGTGAACTCATGCGAAGTGTTACTCATAAGAGGCATTCAAGCTCTCATTCATATTTTATATCTTCAGTTTTACTAAGCTATTTGTTACAAAGTTTTCACCCAGGCCTTGTTCCAAATCTGCTACAAGATTTGGATCTTATGGCAGTAGTGCTTCAAAACAAAAAGAGAGGAGTATGAAGCCTTCAAATGACAAACGCAATGATGTTTCAGGATAATATTTATTATTTTTAATAAAAAAACCTGAATTGTATACCAAAATGAAAGTTGTTCACATTAAAACTTTTTTACTGAAGTGTCCTAAGGCTGTGCAAAGCTAGAACAACGTTTGCTTAAGGAGGCCAAATTGCTTCTCCATCAGCCAAGTTTCTCTGTCTTTTCCTCACATTGATAGAGCAATGAAAAATAAAGCACACAGGTTATCTCTGGTGCCCTTCTCAAATTCTTTTAGTCAGGTGATATTGCTATTTTTTAATCCTTTATTATTATTGTTATTGGATTTTGGTGAAAAGACACACTTTTCCTCAGCTTTCTCCTTACTCTAAAAGAGGAATACAAAATGTGCATCACCTCTAGCACAGCTGTTACACCCAGTCCAGTGGCAGTGTGGCAGGAAGGCAGCACTCACACATTATTTCTCCTCCCCTTAAGTTGTATTTCTCCATAGTCCTACATACTTACAGGGATTGGAAACGTCTCACTGGAGATGGTCAAGATTTCTGCTCTTGCTCTGCCTTGGAATCACTGGAGATTTCTATGACTCGACCTAGTGCAGTGGGGTAGCAGCCCCTGGGTTTGGGCACAAGTTGCCTTACTGACACCACGACAAGCTTTGGAAGCAGTACGGCACATGTAAGAAGGATACGCAGGATGCCTGGTTTACAGCACCACACCTCTCATCATATCGTTGAGCAGCAATTGCCAATGCAATATAGTTTAACCACAGTAATTCCATTTTACAAAGGCACTGAGAGAGTCCTGGTCATCCCCTTACTAAGGACCTGCCCTGACTCCTGCTTTTATACCTCTGTTAAAACTACTGCCTGACAGCTGGCAGAGATAAAGCTCCCCTCTCCAGGGGTCAATTACACCAAGCATTTCCAGTACCTGACCACAATACACTCGCCTGAGGCGTGACTGGGGAGTAATCCGGACAAAGATATGTGATCTCCCACAAGTTAAAATCTCAGAGGATGGTAGCAGCCACACACCAGTATTTAAAACCAGAAATGAAATCCTGCCTGGATGTCCCTGGAGCAGGACAGAACACATTGGTCTGCAAATAGATACAGCTTTACTGGATGTATGAGGTGTAGGAAACTACCTAAAAAACTTATCAGGCTTGCACGAATTGCAAGAGGACACAACAATATCCATGCCTACTTTGTTGAGGGCAAACCCAACCCGCTTTTAAGTGAACCCACTTCCAATGCAGTTTGACAACCAGAGGACATACGAAGTTTCTGGGCACAAGGCATGGCAGTGCAAAACAATTCAAAGTTGAGTCAAACTAATTTGTTGTCCGTGTTGGGCCACTGCGGCTGCAATCAGCTCCAGCACTTTTCAATAACCTCCTGCAGGGGAGAATTACATGACTGGTCACTGTGGTTCACATCAAACAAAAGAAGTTCAATATTCCAGCTATGATTCCACTCCAAGGTCATATTTGGCAGCTTCACTGCTCTGCACTCGGAGAAAGCCATTAATTGTTGAAACAAAGCAAGCTGCCTTTTTTTTTTTTTTTTTTTTTAAAAAAATCAGACTAGAATTAGCAAGTCCCCAAATGCTTTGGGAAAGCCATTTAATCATTTTGATATCTTTTTGAGAGATATTATCAAAAGACACCGCTTCCCATAGTCTCTTACTATCAATTATAATTGCAGGTTTGTGCAAGTGAGCGTTTCAGACTGGTTGTTTGTATCGTTCTTTTTCTGTCGGCAATTCATTGAGGTACAGAACAGATCCAGCACATCAGAGCTTTCTCCATACAGAAGTGTTAATGGCACTGCAGTTTACAGCGTTTTTTTTCCCTGCCAGATGGATGATCATATTGGTGTAACAGTTCCCAGCAATTTTTGCAAGTCAGCAATAGACTGCACAAGATTTAGTGGATGCTGTTTAGCTACAGTTTGCTTACATACAGAGTATGCAAATACTTGCTCACTACTAAAGGATTCACTCAGATGGGATGCGGAGAACCACATTCTACTTTGTCTTAAATTTTTAAGATTACTCTAAGAAAAGAAGAAGTTTCCATCTTTTCCTTAAATTGTATTCTGACACCTGGCATTCTAGAGCAGGCAGTAAATGCTCAGATGCTGTAATTGTTATTTTACTGACAACTAGCTAGCTCTGTCTTAAAGGGGAAAAACAAACAAACAAACAAAGAGTCAGTCCTGAAGCACACCTGGTGAAAATAAACAATCTGTCAGGGGAATGAAAGCCAGGCATCATCCAGCGAATTCAAGAAAATAAAAAGGCTCGCCGAGTTCCTGTGAAGTGGCGTCTCTGAAGGTCAGAACTGTGTGCAACAGTATGGATCTGTACGGAAATGTTGCAGGTTTTTCAAAGCAGACTTCCAATGTTGATAGAAATATCTCAAACTACGCAAACCTGAATCACGTGTAAGAACTGAAACAGACCCACTTGGGCTTATGCTGTGCTCGCTGAGGTTGCATTTTTGGAGGTAAAAATATTTGTGCCACCAAATAATCATTTTGCAACTAAAACATTAACTAAGCATCAATAAAAACTACAAGCTCAGAAGGCATACTTTTCTACTCCATCAGCCAGTTTTGTTGTCACTGTGGGCTTTTTTGTTTGTTTAATACCCTTATTACTCCCTCACATCTTAAAATGTTCATCTGTTCTAGTATAAAACATACCAGTATCACTGAGCACACGAAAAGTCAATATTAAAGCTGCACTGTTCAAATCTTAGAAATCAGGCAATGCCAGCTTTTGGGTAGCATGAGCACTCTTATCTTTGTCCTTTACTCACACATCGTACCACAGAGATTTTGTCTGTGTGTTCATATAGTGGCTGCTCAAAAACATGATTTATCCTGCTTTCTGGAAGACTGAACCACAAAGTGTTGGAGGGCAGGAGGGCGTTAGAAATATGTATGACATATGCTTGCCCTGTTCTCATACTCCTCCCTAAGCACTTCATTTGGACAAAGATAAGACTCTAGGCTAGATGCATCATGATATACTATAGTCAGAATCACACCTATTTTGCTGCTTTAAAGAGGTCTGTAGAATATATTTGAATACCATGAGGGGTGAGAAAAAATGCATGGGAATGATTACAACACATAGAAACAGCATACACAATGGATTAGTTGTAAAAAATTAAACTCACCAATGATTATTTTCTAAAGAGAGAATGATAACATACTTCTAGTTTGAAAAAATCGTATCTAAATACAGTAATGAAATAAGAAAAGAAAATGAAAGCTTCCATAACAGTATATACTTGATTTGCAGCACAGGGGCAGCCCCTCTAGACAGCATTGCCTTTACACAGAGAAAGGTGCACGGCAGCTGATCCGGTCTCGTAGCAATTAGGGATTGCATACATTCCTAACAAAGGAGACCAAATGCATGTTTGGGTACACACATACAGCACAGGTGCTGATGACTGTGATTATAGCCGCTTGACACCTTTCATAATCATCAAGTGTTGCTGAACCACAACCACTGAGGCTGAAAATTTCCACATCAGTTATTTTGCATCAGTCGGATTTTTGGTAGGCTCAATTGTTTTTGCCAAAATTTCAACGTATTTCAATACAAAGTGAGGGAAAATATTTGCAGTTCTGTTAAAAGAATCAAATAGCAATTGGGAGGAAGAAAACAACCCCACAGCTTCTAGTGTGAAAGCACAACCTGAAAATAAGCCTTTGTGCCAACATGCTGTCTCCATTAAGATCTATCTGAATTTGTTCGTGTTAGAACCTTTTAAGCATTTACAACCACTCCAGACTCATTCAAAAAGTCACTTCAAGAGACTGTGCATGCTCCAACCTAAGACTATGGGACAGAGTCATCCAAGCCAGATAGAGCCTTGGTGGAGCCAGGAACAATAAGAGAAGAAAACTGCCCCTCCTGAACTCCTAAAGGTTTCCACTGCTGGTTTTGGGTAGCAGAAAGAAGACTGTTCAGACTTTTGGTCCTTCTGTTGAACACAGAAGATTCTTAAGAAGACTAAGCCTAGGACAAGGAAATGATGAAAGGTCCCAGACTGACCAACACTGAGCCAGAATTTGCCGTCTTTTGAATAGACATTTACCAGAAACAGAAGACTCTTGAGACTTCCTCTACCGTCAGCCCGTTGCTGTGAAATGAAGCCTGTGCTGTCCTCCAGTGACTGGTCCCTGTAGAAGATCAGAACCATCACATATATCCCTAATGCCATGAGCAGTCAGGGCCAGACCCACTGAATGGTGGCATTAAAAGGTAGAGGGTATTTGACTTGGGCAGTCCAGAGTCAGCGTTTGAACCATTCACACGGTAGTTTAGCCTTGTCATAACTAAAAGGACAAACACAAAGGAAAAAGAAGTCTTACTCAGTGTTGGTCAGTTCTGTGGCCAATGTATTCTTTCAGCTGGAATAGGTAACTATTGCTGCTTTAGCTAAAAATAAAATCCTGCGTCAAGATAAAATATTCTGGAAGCCTACTGCCCTTGAATTACCTTTGTTGAATGGACACCAGAGATAACACCCTACTTTTAAAAGTCAAATCCCTGAACAACTTGTACAAAATGTTTAACCCTGAGATTAGGTAATTACTAAAAACCAAAGAAGCCCTAAGCACGAAAAAAAAGAAGCAATGGCATTTGCACTAGCAGAATGTATTTTGCCTGAAAAACAGAACAAACACAACCTGCCTGAAACTTGCTTTCCTTTAGATTGATTTGATGTCCACACTCTGCACCTGTAGGTCCCATCCCAGCAACACAGAGATGGATCAGGAATCTCTATGGCGCTGCTTCACGAAGCATATGCAGGCCAAAGACAGACAGTTCAAATCCTTCTATTGATCTGATCCAGACTGCATCAGCTGATGGCCACAGATTTCTGAATTGGGAAAACAAATACTTGAAGTGTTATGCTTTTGGAATAAATGGTCTTCAAATTATTTTTGTTATCAGTGTTAACACAGTGGGATAGCCACTTCTGATGTTGCAAATTTAAGGATATGCATGGTATGACAGAAGAATTATCTACCTGCCCTACAGTGCTTTTTGCAGCAATTCCCAGGCAACAGCTCTAGAAGTGAGAGTCTCCTAGCAGGCTGTAGGTTCTGGTATCCTCCCCAATAAGAGCACATTAAATCAGCTTCAGCAACAAATGTTTCTTTAATCTAGAAGAATGTGTAAATAAACACAGCGTCCAGATGGTATTAATAGGCTATAGGGGGAATCTTGTGCAGAAGCAAGACGTAAGAACAGAACTAAAGGAACGGCAGGTATGTGAGCACGTATTAGCATCCCACCAGACTTGCAACAAATGTGTAATAGATTGTTTACAGATGTCATCTTTGCATATAAACCATTTGGTATATTTGCAAAACCCAAACCACAAGGGCTTTCAAAAGAAGATAGAGGACATCTTGAAATCTCAGATTAGCTTTTCTATACTGTATCAATCTAGTCTAACACACTCTTTGGTCAAACACAGAAAACACGTGATGGATTCAAGCCTTAGGAGAGCAAGCATTACATGTATAAATTACTGATTGGTTTTACCACGTTGTTTCTTAAGTATAGATACTTACCCCAAATTTTTATTAAAGTGATATATCTAGTAGCATGCAGGACTCCTCTAAGTGGGAGCACAAAATAAGTTGCCTTTCTATCAGAAGTTTTACCCTAGACCTAGTCTGATGTACTGATTGAGTACGAAAAATCACTTGTAGTCCCCAAAAGCAGCTGGGTAACTTGCAGATTATTTCATCTGGAGTTGTTGCTAATTAGTTTGTCACACAGTGTGGGGTGCCTTGTTCAAGGCTCATTTGAGCTTCCCAGGGACCCTTGCTTCTGGAGGCCTAGACTCTCATGAAATGGGAAAAAACAAAAACAAAAAAACAAAACAAAACAAAAAAAAAAATAAAACACAGAAGCTGTAGAGTGCATTGGGCCTAGAAATTGCAGGTATTTCTGCTAAAGGACCCCCGTGAACATGCAGCCTTGGGTGTTGCGTGTACACATGCCTAGCAGGTATTTTTCCACCCATCCATCTCAGCTTTTACAAACTCGATTCTGTCAGTGTCTGCCTTTTTTTCCTGGTAAGCAGCTCCACTGCTGAATGACCTGCAAAGACAGGATTCATTTTCTGATTACTGAATCACTCAGGCTTCCAATTTCAGCTTTTGAACGTACGCTCTTGTCCTGCTAAGCCCCTGTACCCAGTTATCGAGTCACCTATCAAGCTGCCTTTCAGCAGCTTCATCTCCTGTAACACGACAACACAAGGCTCATCTTCCAGGCTTGGGAAAAGGCCTGGCTCTGCCTTCCATCTATTTCTTTCCTATTCTTAGAGTTGAAACATCACAACTGGACACAGGATCCTGGCAGGTGTCCTAAGTGACCTGACCTGTGTAGGTTACAACAGCCCCTACTATTCAATACGACTTCTACAACCAGAGATTACATTAGGCCCATTAGCTTTGCGTTTAGAGTACACGTAACACGGCTACCTATAAAATCCTAATTCATTTTCTTCTTTGACAGGCTGCTTTCCAACAGGGGAGAGGCTATCCCTGCGAAGTGGAGGGACTTCTCATATATTGCATTACATTAAATTACAATAAAACCTACTTTGTTAGGACAATTTAGCTAGATTGTTCATATCACGCTTGTATCACCAACCTAATTGTTTGCTGCTGCACCTCACCACAACGTTTAGGCCACTGACACGAAGTCTGAATGATGCTGTGTGACCAGGGGACACCAGCAATGTCCCTCTTCATCAGCATCTCCTCACACCGGGGCAGAGAAGCCTCTGTCAAAGAACCAGTCTGAGTCCAGTGCACAGCCTACGTATTAGAAGGCAAATGTTTAATGAAGATGCCACATGATCCTATGCTGTATGCTTTGGGAGCGGAAGCATACTGTATTTCCACATGGTGGCTGTTAACAACTAAACTTGTAACCCTGACAATGGAAGAGAAATAAGAAAGAAAAGAGTATCAGGTTAGTTTGACAGGTTGGACATCAAGATGACCGGTATTAACTATACAAGGCACTGCTTTGTTGACAGAAACCCAAATTAACTGTTCCATTATTTTGGCAGAATTGGCAAGAGGCTAACAGGTCTGTAGCTTCTTGTGTTGAGTGTAATAAAAAGGAAAAAAAAATCCCAGAGCAACATTTTTGAAAAGAAAGCATTCTCCATGAGGCAGACTTGGAGCAAGTCGGTATGATATGGGTCTGAATGGGGCTTAATGTGACATAAAAAAGGATTGTACACGTCTGTGAATGGCAAATTCAGAAGTAGATTTGCTTAGGATAAAGGTTATGGGTGACATTCATCACAGTCAAGCTGTCTTTTGTTTGTTTTTGATAAGCCAGTATATGACAAGCTCTATCTACATGTGTCTAACGTTCACAAGCCGATGGACACAGGCATTTTAGCACTGCAGTTTAACCAGTGCCTGACAACAGATTGGATCGCAGCACTTTATAGATTTGCTCACAACAGATCGTCACATTCCTGGCATTTCTCCAGACAGTGTTTATACTTAACAACAGCAACAAAAAAATTAGAACACGTAACAAACATTTCCTTATAAGCCACTTGGGATTGTTCCACATTTGGCACTGTTTTTTGAATAACCCTACTAATCCATCTTCAGGTTCTGAGCTGTTATATTTAGGTCAAGAACATGTGCTAAGAGATAAAAATCTATGCAGCCTATGCAAAATAAACATTAAAAAGTGTACGCTGAAAATTATAGTCAAGGAAAACCTTGACCAAATAGACCATCTGTGCAGATGATTCTAAACCCTACTGGACACAGTCCTGGACAATCTGCTCCAGCTGACCCTGCTTGAGCAAGAGAGTGGACTAGATGATTTCAAGTGGACCCTTCCAACCTAAATAACTCCAGGATGTGGTAATTTTGACCTGTGAACAAGTAAGTCATCTCAATGCTGCGATTAGCTGCACCCAACAAAACCTGCATGGATGGCGACTGAGGTTTATATACATAAACCTGTTTGGACTATCAAACAGTTCGGCAGAAGATCTTCCTCTAATCACGGCAGAGGGAAATGCAGGTGCCCTGTCAGAACAATTGACAGGACAGGGATTACATTGACGGCCTGTCTTAAATACATGGCACAGTGACAAAGGATACACATTTCCTCAAGAGTATCACTGTTCTGCATTTCACTGAACAGAACCTCGAATTCCCCTTTGGGGAGCATTTGTGTTTGTTTTTTTTTTTTTCAGTCAGTGATTAAGAAGCGACATTTTTAGTCTGTGAAAGCTGGAGGCTTCTCTTACCAAGCTGATGGGGAGGAGTTCCTCTGTGCTTCAAGCAGAGCTGTTGGAGAATTGGGTGAGGTCTGTACAGGCTCCTGAGATTCTCAAGACTTCTATGGGATAGCTCACATTCTCACATCATTTTTGTATGCCATCCTTTAACCCTGCTTCTGCTGTAAACACGCAGCAAGGTAATCCTGAATGACTAAAATCCACAGCAGAATGGACTTCAGTGACCTGTTTTTCAGCAGCAACACAGCCTTCAAATACATGCACTCCCATACAGGACCATGTTAGATAGTAGCTGCAATTAATAGTAAGCCATTAGAACAGGAGTTCCCAAGTTTTATCTGAGGTTAACCACTTAATGCTGATTGCAGTTTAACAGAGTTGGCCTCCGATAAGTACTTCTAGGCTCAGTAAGGTTAATGAAACCCGGGGGGAGGGAAGGAACTATTATTATTACTTTAAAAAGATACACTGAAGGCATGACTGCTTAAGAAGGTCCACGGATTAATTTAGGTGTCCATGCTGCAGACCAAAATGCCTTAGTAAGAACCTACTTTGTGTGTATGTCTAGGCTTGTTTTTATACCTGCAGGGCTCCTGGTCGCAGATAACAAAAATCAATAAAAAGGCTCAGGTTTCTCGCACTGGATTCCCCTTCTTCAGAAGCCAGCAGTCCTCCTGACTGCACGCAGGAGGACAGTAAGCCTGCTCCTGCATCGGGTAAGTGTTGATCACTGCTGAGACCTGAGGACTCAGATAAACACTTCACAGGGTGCACAGATCCTTGTTGGGCAAAGGGCTGAAAGTCAATTCCTAAATGCAGTAAAGGCTTGGATGGGATCCAGCCTCTTTTTTTTTTTCTGCTCTGAGAGCTCCTTCAACTGAATTCAAGAGGAAAACACCAGGTCCTTACATCTTTGCTGAAGGAGCCAGGTATTTGTGACCTCCCTCTGCTGTGTACTCTGCAATAATGAGGATAAAGCTCAGCATCAGATGCACCGTACCAGACCCTGTCAGACTGTTCAACCTGTTCAATTAACTATATCAAATCAAACAATAATTTTCCCTGGACCGCTGGGAGGCTCTTCTTTTTACTGAAGGCTATTCCCTTGGCAAATCTTGACTTTCAGAGGCCAGCTGCTTCAGCACTTGAGCTGTTCAGAAAAAAGCAGCTTTGGATTTTACTTTGAGTAGAATACGGGGGAGGTAGGGAAGAGAAGAGTGCTTCTTCCTCCAGTCTCTTTGTTCTCTGTAAAAGGCTCAGCTGGCTGGGATAATATTTCCAAGAACTGAATCGTTTTCGAAGATGGACATGAAAAAATTAGAACCTCATGAGCAACAGTCTACAAATTAATCAGAAGAGACTGAAAACTGGGGGTAAGGACTGCCTTGTCCTACACAGGCAGGGTGTAGCTGTCACTGACTTACCCGAATGCTGATATTTTGTTGGGATAAAGCCAACTGTAGGTACTTAGAGCTGCTGCTGTAATTTTGCCTCAGACTGGATAGCAGGTTCCCAATACAGCATCACAAAGTTGCTGAAAATACAGCCTACCGGAAGCCTGACCCAGAGGCTGGATATCAGTTATTTAGCTGGTGTGCAAGCTCCCCCCTGAGGAACAAAGAATTATTGCACTACATATCAATGAGCTGCCGAGGTCTTTACTAACTACAGGGAAAAAAAAAAAAGTGTTTCTACTACATTTCACAGTGGGAGAGAAGGAGGTAAAAACCCCACTGCCTTCCCAAGTGCATTTCTACTTCTTTTTAAACATCAGCTGAGATGCACTTGGGATGTACTGAAGATTACGCATGGCTATTTCCCTTCACCCAGTAACACTGGGGGAAATCTGGGCACAGAACCATTGTTGACAACATGAGGAAGCACAACAGAGAGCAAAACTGAGGATAAAAATTAAGCTATTTGTGAGAGATACAGTGGAAGACTGGATTTGCTGGCTACATATATATATATATATATAAAAGATAGAGACAGCAGAGAACCTGGAATCACAGCATAATTGTCTGAAGGCTCCTGTCTAGGGAATAGTCACAGGGGATTAGGTAATGGTCAAAGTCTGAGGTGAAAGGAGGAATACCACAAATTACAGACAGATCGGATGTGTGAGATTAACTACGCACTCGCTTGTTTCTGTCACAAAACAGAAGCCAAACTCTTGGATGTGGCTTCCTCCAGGTTTGGGATTTCAGGAAAGCTTTCTTCTGTGTTTCACCATTAGGTTAGCTTTGTTATTAGACCAGGGAACACTGCCAAATAATTATAAGATTACGTTAAGACTAAATCCCCGTATCATGAATAGCACATGCTGGCAAGTAACAAACTAAAATAAAACGAATCAGCTCTAGCTGCTCACTGATATCACAAACACACACCCACTAAGCAGCAAATTAATTCCCTTCTTCAAAGTGAAGAATTGTAAGGTCCTCTAACAACTCCTCCACTTAATCACTGAAGTTTTCCCCATCTAAGTTTTCCTTACCTACAACTGAGCCATAAAATTGACTTCATGTCTGCGCAGCAAGAAGATAAATACTCCTTTCCCAAGCAATAGCACAAGTAATCTGAAAGAAGATCATCCAATACCTCCCATTTTTGTCCCAGTTCCAAACAGAGTGGGAATCTCAACTTCCAAAATGCTGCAGAAAAAAAGATAACTTTGCAGTAAATGAGAACCCAGAGGTACTGACCAACAGTTTAACCTAGCTAGGTAAGGAAGGTCCAGACTCAACAGATACAGCAGAAATTTTTAAAAGCAGTACAGAATTATAGCTTAACGAGACTGTGGTCAGGGCAAAATACTTGGAATCAGCACAATTCATAGGAAAGCCTAAATATTTCATGACCAGTTGCAAACTAAGGACTCCATGCTTTGTTTCAGTGGAAGACTCCAAGCTGTTATGCACCATATTGAAGCAGTTCATTAGTATTAACTGAGTGGGGAAATAAAAGAGGGAAATAAAGAAGCACACTCAGAGTTAACGATGTTACTTCCTATGGTTTCACACTGCTCAGTGGAGATCTCTAGGTAATAACAGTGCTTCTCCCTGCCTAGCTTCTAGATAATGTGACTGCACAGTCTAATGATCAAGGGACATGGTCAAGTAATAATCTGATCACTAACAACTGGTGATAGCTCCAAAAACCTGTACAAAGAGAACCTCCTGATAAATAAAATGAAAGGGTAGAGCTTCAATATTCGGCAAAACATTAAAGATATTATTAAAGTAGTCATTGCTTATCTAAGGCACCTAAAGAAAAAATAGTTGATAAACATGCTTTGTCAAGAACTTGTCAAGGGTATTGCAGTGGGGTCTTTTTTTCCTCCCCAAACAAGTGAAAGTGCACAAAAGAAACAGCATGAATATAAAAGGGGTGTTTTCATTACCCATTTCTCTAAGCCCACTAGATTATTCTGTTTGGTGGCATGCCTTGCCTCTTCACCACTGATTATTTAGCAATTTACTCACTCACCCTTGGTCTTCTGAATCACACTTAAGTTGGATGTCTGAGTCACCTAAGATAGACAGCGTAAGCACCCACAGGCTAAATCACCAGCTTCTAAGCTTTTCGGTTCTGTCAATGGATCACAATCAGCGTTCAGTTCTTGCAGACACACCGTGCAGCCTTATCGGCAAGCTAGGAAATATCACAAGGCTTTACAATATGGTTCAAGAATTCCTGAAATAGGTTTTGCTAAGACATTTGATACAGCTGTCTGTATCTTACCTAATTCAGATTTTTAGCTCCCCTCTGAGTAAGAAACAGAAATTGATTTTGAAACTGGCTGCCAAGGTGAGAGGTTCTTTCAGCAAGTTTTACATGATACTGATGTGAATCAGTGTTTCCTTAGGGGATAGAGCGGATCCAATTTACAAGGAATGGGTAACAAAGGTCTTTTTAAGAAGAAAGGTAAAAGATGGTATGATCTCTAGTTAGCAGAAGTTGACTAAAACAAATAGAACGAGACTAAATTAAAAATGGGGGAAAAATGTGTTAGAGGGAAGAAATAATCCAATTATTTTTGCATGTAATTATGAAACGTTAATTCCCCAACATCTGACAGCTCTTGAGAAATAAGTACTGAGGAGTAAGTACAAGTAAACACTACTTCAGATGAAGAGCAATATACTTGCTCCTGTCACCTAAATACTTATACTCTAAAGGTACAGAACAACTTCTTTAAAGCTAAGATGGGGAATTTCAAATCTGAAGCTCAAGGACCAGAATTCAAACGTTACTTGCATTCTGTTATACATCAGGTAGGAGTAAAAACTACAGCAAATGGGGCTACCATGGCTTTTAGTGAATTCTTACAGAGTAGCAGAATAAAGAAAAAGAGGCAGCTAGAGTGCAATTCAATTCTGAGTATGCTGTAGAGGAATCATTTATTGAAACCATAAGAAATTGTCCCAGGTAGTTACAAGCAGAGTGAACATTCCCTAGCAAAGTAACCAGATCCAAGAAATATCAAGTAAGACAGGAAACAGTGTAAAACATTCATCAACTACTCGCACAGCAGTTCTCACATCTGATAATGGGTGAGGAGTATGGAAATCCTTAATTCCAAATTTAGCAGATAAAGAAGCGGTAACATTAATATGTCATTGGCAGGAAAGACCAAAAATGTCTCAGTAGCCCTTCGGCAAGTTCTCCTTCCTGTTAAACATAACACAGTAATACAACTTCCTCCACACATGATTTCATGTAAAAAATAATGGAATTGGACGCTCCCTACTGCTTTGTGCACGAAGAGAAGATAGCTCCACTTCACGACTAATTGACTCAAGTGCTGCGTACACAAATAGGGGCTGGTTCCCTTGTGCACCAGCAGCAAGTTGGCTTAGCAATAAAGACTTTGTCATGGCAGCTAGTTAGAAAATAGTCTCCTGCTTCAGCCTCTTTTTTTTTGTTTTGTTTTTTAAATCTCAAGAGAGAAGACTTTCTGCTATAC
Organism: Anas acuta; assembly: GCF_963932015.1. Lineage (NCBI taxonomy): Eukaryota > Metazoa > Chordata > Aves > Anseriformes > Anatidae > Anas > Anas acuta. Next base: position 144,378,631 of record NC_088980.1, read on the forward strand.
TACTCCACAGACGATTTTGCACGCAGAAAAAACAATTTCTCAGCAAATAATTAAGTATTTTAAAATCAGAGCACTACTTGAACACTTCCTGGAAGTTGTAATTTAGGTGCCTCACCACCCCCATCTCAACTGCAGGGAGCTTTCCTGGTAGTACTAGGTCTTTAATGAGCCGCTACAATTTTGTCTTCTGGGAGTTCCCTACACATTACATGAGCTATAATCTAAGTGAAAAGCCTGACCCAGGCGTCACTGTTGAGACATGAGAAAAGATTACTTCCATGCAAACCGTTATTTTATCAATAACAGTTTAAAAAAATAAATAAAAAAGGAAAAGATAAAAAAAAGCCCCACTTTCCAACTACCGGGCCCATCCAACTTCTTTCAATTAAATACATACAAAGCTATATAAACACAGGGTTGCGTTAAAATACTTCCAATACTATTCTCCACAGTTAGACTTTTGCCACATATTATGCAAAAAGTAGCCTTATCCCAAAGCCGTCACTCTTTGATGTGTTCCACATGTTAAAAGTTTGAAAGCAGCCAAGTATGAAATAGGAAAAAACTCTTTAGTCCCTCAGATTTTCCAACACTAGCATCACAGCTCCATGAAGCATGTTGCAAATAAGACTGACCTTATAGTGGGAGAGCAGAATAAAAGCTTTCTGCAGTGTGAAGCAGCAATTTCGTTTTATTTTTTAAACTGCAGATGGAAGCAGTCGGGATTGATTTGACAGCCTGCCAGCCAACAGCGTTGCTAAGACTTCACAGAGCAAGGAAAAGTGGCAGAAAGGACTGTGGGCAAGGCTGGCTTACCCCTTGCATCACAGAGAAGAGAAAAGCTTCACAGAGATGGAAGCTGCTTTACAAACCACTATCAGGACACTGCTTGGGAGAAGAGGTCTGTTGTGCTGAACAGAACTGCCACATGCAAAAAAAAGAAGATAATTAATATTTTATTTGAAATACCCTACATTTGGACACAATTAAGGTCCTTTTTTGTTTCTATTAAAAAACACTTTCTTTTCTTTTCTTTTTCTGGGAATAAATTAGGTGCCTTCTGAGATACCTGAGAGCACTAAGGAATGCTCAAAACCTGCCACAGATTTGGAACCAACCAGAAGACCATAGTAAACAGAACTGAAATAATATTTTACAGGAGGTCAAAGTACTTCCAACAACACCTTGCCTTGACCCAAGACCTTCTTTACTTGGAACCAGTCCTACATCTGATCATAAAACCAATCCTCAACCAATAATAACCCGGAGGGTAGGTTGTAATCATTTTATACAGGAAAGTAAAACAATATACAATAAAAGAAGCCAAGAAAATGTGCCAGTTTATGTCATCTTCTGCACTGAAACTATAGTAGGATTTGTGAGAAGATTCTGGAGGGCCAGGTGTCAGGTACCACAGACAGGGAAGCATCAGGGGTGAAATCCTACTGAGGTCACCATGCAGAGGCTGTTATTTTGCTTCTTGCACTAGGCCTCACGTTAGGTACAATGTGCAACCAGCACAAAAGATATTTTCAGTTGATGTGATACTTAACAATCATGGAAGGATGAAGGATGGCAAAGTTGCAATTGTTTCTCAAGGGAAGGAACAGCAATAGAGAAGTGGTTTCAAATGAAAAGTACTTCCACCTGGAGTACTGCATTCAGCCCTGTTGGAATGAGTCTAGAGAAGGGCTACAAGGATGATCGAGGGGCTGGAGCACTTCTCCTGTGAAGACAGGCTGAGGGAGTTGGGGTTGTTCAGCCTGGAGAAGGGAAGGCTCCAGGGAGACTTTACAGCAGCCTGCCAGTACCTAAAGGAGGGCCTACAGGAAAGCTGGGGAGGGATTCCTTGTCAGGGAGTGTAGGGATAGGATAAGGGGTAACGGCTTCAAACTAAGAGGAGGGAGATTTGGATTAGACATGACAAAGAAATTCTGTACTCTGAGGGTGGTGAGGCACTGGACCAGGTTGCGGAGGTGTTCAAGGCCAGGCTGGATGGGGCTTTGGGCAGCCTGGTGTGGTGGGAGGTGTCCGGGCCCATGGCAGGGAGTTGGAACTGGGTGATCTTTATGGTCACTTCCAACCCAAACCATTCTGTGATTCCACGATAAAAGAACCTGTTACCAGGAAGACTCAAGTAGCTCTTACACATCTCTTATTCACATATCAAAATACATTTATTTAAAAACACCAATACATTTATCCCTGTTGTATAGACACCAAAATGTTTATGGGGATCTTGATTAGGAGATCACAACATGCGGAATAAAGCTACCTGTTTGTCATCACCCTTCATACCCACCGAGCCTTGAAACTGAGATAGGAATGAGACCCAGGCCTTCTGCATCCCCCTTCAGATCTCTTGCCCCTATGACATTTCACTGGTTGTAGCACAAAACTTAACTGAGTTGTGTGAAACAGAGTATAACCTAACTATATATCCTGGAAACGTACCTGGCAGCACTGTGATAATAAAAAGGATGCTCTTCTCTGTATGAATAGAATAACTTAGATCCTTAGGATTCAGTATGCTGCCTAATACCAGAATAACCTGAAATAGAGCCAAGACTTCTCTAAATTCCAGTGTAGCATTTAAAACCACAAGGCCATCCTTTTACCAATGTGCTCACAACCTAAGTATTTCAGTCGTCATGATAAACCCATTATGTTTTGCAAACATATTATTTAAATGAAAAAAAAAATCATTTCTGATTTTAAAAGCAGTATTTTTATATGAATTTCATAAAAATATAAGGCAAAGTAGTTGATTTAATGAAAGCACCTTTAGAGGTTATAGAATTAGCCAGATTCTACAGCCATTTGTAGGTTTTCACTAGCAGTTCATATTTCATTTTCTGAGGTGCCATTTGGTATTTAATGAATATTCATAAATTCTGGTCCCTTCTAAAACTAAAAAGAGGTTTTCTCGAGTCCTGTTCCCTTCCTCCTTAAAAGTTTAATTTAAAAAGGCTTGAGTCCTTTCAAGTACCTCCTATCAAATTCCTTTCCTTGGACCAAGGTACCTCTTGGGTATTACTTTGACAGAATGAGGTTTGTTTAATGATCATAGCATTAAAACCTCATGCTCTGAAGACATGCATTAGCACACTGGGGAACAGGGTGTAAAAACAAGAGGTGAAGCAGGGTTTCTTTCCTTCCTTCCTTTCTTTCAACAAATCACACATGAATAAGTAGTTAATTAGGCATCATCTTTATTACTTTGCCAATGAACCATTTTCCCCCAAATGGTTATTCCTTAGTCATTCTATGCCCAGCCTTGCTCCTATTAATTTTGAGACATGGCAAAAATCTTCATTTGTTTCAATGGCACAGGATAAGGCTGTCAAAGAACAATTCATCTCTCAAGAACTCCCTAGTCATTTAAAAGCACTGCTGCCTTGCAAATTCAAAGCCGCATCCAAACACCAAAAACAAGGTACATTTCTCAGTTTTGTTCCATGGATTATGTTTGTATAAAGCAGGTATAATGGGCTGTGCAGTCAGAACAACTTTTTATGCTCCCTCATGCTGCTGTAAAAGTCACCACCAGTTGTAGAGCCTCTAGTGTCAAGGTCATACCATTACATTCTTTTCTTGGTTGTACAGGCCACTGGCATCCTTGTTTTGCTCTTCTTATTGTCTTCTTTTTTTCCTACCATTGGTAATTCTTATCACGTGCCTTAGATCTTGCTCAGAGTTAGTCTTTCACATTGTTTTGGTCCTGTCTTGGGCCAAACACAATGCAATTGACCTCTGGCCTTTTGCTGAGTATATCAACCAGATGCTCCACTCACCAAATCAGTTTTTGTGTATTAAAAACATCTTCTAACTTCTTATTGGACCTTTCTGTATTTAATCCTCCCTAACTGGCTGCAGAATGCATTTAATTGGTTCTGAGGTGATCTGTATGCACTCAGCAAATTGTAGCATCACCAGAGAACTCAGGTTGGAAGGGACCTCAGCACATTTGTAATCCTGCTCTGAGTGGGGTCAGATATGAGATCAGATCGCTTTTCTCAAGGCTTTTTCCAGCTGGGGCTTGAAACTCTCCCAGGGCGGAGACTGCACAACCTCTTCGAGCAACCTGTTCCAATGCCCAGCTATAGGGGAAAAGTTCCTTAACATATTCAGTCTTAACCTCTCACTTCAACTTACATATAGTGACTCTCATACATCTCTGTGATGAACCTGGCCCCATCTTTATGATAACATCCTTCCACATGCTGGGAGCTGCTGCTAGTCCCCTCACCCTACCCGAACAAGCCCAACTCCCTGATGGCCCTGCTCACATTGAAAGTGCTCGAGCCTTGAGCATCTTGGTGGTCCTCACCTGAGCTCACTCCATTTTGTCAATGCCTTTTCAGCACTGGAGGTCCAAGAACTGGAGTTTAAAACGCGTGAAGTACAATAACCACTGTCCTTGATCTGCTGGCTGTGCACCTGTTAATACTACCCAGAATTCTGTTATTTTATTTTTTTATCATTTTTATTTTTTTTTCCCTGTCTATCAGGACCACAGGTCCTCTTCAACACAGCTTCCCCAGCCAGTCAGCCCCAGCCTTTATGGGGTGCTAGGGGTTTTGTCTTCCCAGATATAAAACTCCACATTTGTCCTTGTTGAATTTCATATGGATCCTGTTGGCTCACTCCTTAAGCCTAAGTCCCTGTCAGTGGCAGCCTCAGTCTTGAATGCATCAACCCACAATTTGGTGCAAATCTGATGAGAGTACACCGCCCCACAACATTATGGCAATATAAATGTTAATATAAATATCATTTTCTTTATCCTTGTTAGGTATACTAACATTATTTTTTTTTCCTCATGCATCTGCAGCTGCTTTTTGTCAAGAGTGCTATAAACATAAATCCTCTACAAAGGACATTTTGTTTCAAATTTTTTGCCCTCAAACCAATAAACTATAATCAGTAACTAACAGTCCCCAGGTACTCAAAACGCCACACTTTTCAACACCTATGGTTAAGGTGACAACATCTAGATATGTTTGTCCAAGAGTTTTTTTCCTGGCTTACGACCATGCCTTAGATTTTATCTTCAAATAAAGCTTAAAAATCCTTTTCTTGTCATTTTCTTCGAGTCCCTTTCATCGTATTTTTCCATATCAAAGAAGCCTGTAAAGTCAACTTAATTCCTGAGAGATTTTCAACAATCACATTACTTTTCCATAGCCATATCTGGAAACATTTACACTATCTTGGCTTAATCTTCATAGCAGTTTTCATGCTCATTTCGCATTCTGCTTTTCTTGAGCCAAAAAGTTAGTGTTCTGCCCCTTTATTAAAATATGTCAAGTACTTTGAGGCATGGGACCAACAACACTGGAAGTATCCTCCTGAGTTACTGTTTTCACTCATAATATTATCACGATAACTTGTAAAATCCATGCAAATATTATCACATTTCTTCTGTTATCACAAATATCCCGAGTTGGAAGGGACCCATGAAGATCAAATGCAGTTCTTTTCTTTATTGCAGACTTACTTTCTAACACTCATATTAATATTTTCCTTATACCTCTTTTGAGTAAAGTAAGAAAGATTGATCTTGATTCTCCTTTTTCATAGAGGTCTATAAAGTTTAAAGTTTCAACCATCTACAATGAAACTACATGATTTCCATGTACGTTTAAATTGAAATGAAAACATTTTTTTCTTCAACTTCGGCTCACAGCGCCTAAATTCTAAAAAGAGACATGGTAGTAGTAAAATGGTAGTAGAAAAAAATGAAAAGAAAGACCTTCATTTAAAAGTTTTCTGGTAGCTCTCTGGAAGCAGTCACCCACGTATACATGGGTGGAGATAGACTACACTTCTAAGGACTTTATTCGAGATATTGAGAAACAGATGACTTAGAGGAAATAGGCAGTGATTACGTACTAAATCTCAACATTTACCAAGGTGACACAAACCACCTCTCACATATTACCCCATGTGTGTATTCATGGCTACACAACAATCGAAGATGAGTAGTTCAGTTTGCCATGTTTGCAATCACTCATTATCAAAAAGGAAATAACAAAAATGGGAATTAATGGAAAAAATGAAACACCACAAGTGCACATATACAAAGAGACACAGATTAAAACATGTATGAGTTAACAATACGTTATTGTTAGACTGAGGTTTGCACGTAGAACTGAAATCGCTGCTTTATATTAACTGGCTGAATGCCATTTCCAAGTTTTGTATACTACCACTTCAGAGAACAAATTAGTGTCCCACATTAGACTTTTTACAGACTAATTACTTCCTGGGATACAAGCAAAAATGTTATTTAACTCCCAGTTGCATTTGTATTTGTATTAATCCATTTACTCAGCTAAACGGATGTCAGTTCAAAGTGGCCAAGTAAAATACTACTACCAGAAACTGAAAAGGAGTTAAAAAGTCAAGCAGATCAAAAAAATCAATATCAACTTCTAAAGTAAATAGGAAAATAAAAATACAATGACGCTTTTTAATATATTGTTTGCAGACAAAATACCAAGTGTTGAGGATTTGGAGGTCTTCCGGGTATTTGGAGGAGAAACTATGACAAAACAAGTATTTTTTAGACTAGCCAAAGAAAATATGTGAAAGTGGGAAGCCCTCTATCCAATAAAGGAAAAAACACAAGAAAAAGAACAACTGTCTACTCCAGCTACAGACTTGGGGCAGAAAACAGCTTCACTAGCAGCAAATAATAGTTCAGATTGATACTAGAAAACTACTAACTTTAAGTTAAGCAACCACAAAGTTCTGGAAAAGATGTAAAAATCTCCTCTGATCGCACATTTTCTTGAACAAAGTTAATGAAATATGCATTAGAAACAAACTTTCTGTGTTGAAACTGATTCAGTCCTAGGGTGGGGATCACTTGGGCTCGCTTCCCAGCCTACACATTAACAAATCTAAATGTAATTAAAAAAAAAAAAAGGCCAGAAAGATATGAACTCCTTAAGGTGGAACATGTCAATGAAAAAAAAAAAAATCATTTATATTTTTCCTCATGAGGCGTTTCTTAATGTCTAGGGGTTTGATTTGGAATGAACAGGGTGTGGCCTTTACGCACATGCAGACTAACTTCTCATTATATTAAACCTTGAATAATCTGAAATAAGTATTTAAGACAGCTAGGAAAAATCAGCTATTCACCACAGGCAGTGGACACTGTTATTGTCCCCCCGCTCTAGATCTTGCAGCTCTTGAGTCATCCAGTCAACAAAAAGCCCTCAGTGTACAGTCACGATCTATTAACAACAACATAAAACAATTTATGACATTTTAACTAAGTAAAATATTTCTGATAGTGCATACTTTACCAGTTATGTCATGCTGTTTGAATGACTCACTGTAGATTTGATACTGATTAGGGCAATGTTTCTTCAGCCATTTGCAGACATCCTGCTGGGTCCATAATGCCACAGGCTTGGTCAGCTTCACAGTCCCAGACTAGAAAAGCAGAATGAAAAAGAGGAATGATGTTTAGTGCACACACAAGCTTTGGGAATTTTATGCTAACATCCCATATACAGTATTAAAATAATAAATGCTAGACGGGAGCTGCTGTTGCTGGCAGATATCCAAGTCACCAGCACATTACACATGACCCTACTACTCAAATGCATCATAGCAGGTATCACACAAAATTAAAGGTATTTTAACAGTTTTATGCACTGCATGTATGTTCCATGCATCACAAAAACGTACTGTGCCATGTCTTCCTTAAGCAACAGTTCAAAACTCTTTCTGAAAAGATTTTGATCATGAAGGATCAGATTCTTCCACATGCTTTGCAAAAATCACCAGAAAGCCAATGTCTATGACTAACAGGTCAATGCTACTTTTTGAAAGGAAAAAAAATCAGTACTTAAGTTTCCCATTATTGTCTATTAACATGGTAAACACAGTAAATGTATTTTCATTACAATAATCCTTTATTATTTTTTTTGGTACATATTCCTTATATCCACAAACAGAGGTTTAATTGTTTCTGTGAATCATTTTAAGGACTGTCCTCTTCTAACTCCACTGAGAGCTCCTTTTGTCTCTCTGTAGCTCTCCATCTCAATTGCAACCTACCAGGGTACAGTTTTTCATAAGTTTTGTCATGTTCTTGTATTTGAAGTTAGTTTGGAACTACTGAGTGTAATTAGGGGTAGAGAATCTGTTATCTGCAAACACTTCTGAGATAGACATATCAAGGCGACATTTTGCTCAAAATAACAATACTACATTTGGTAAGAAGGGTCCAGACTTTGCTTTTTTTTTTTTTTTTTTTAAATACAGTGAGTTTCAAGATAAAAAACAGACTGAAAAAAAAAAAAGCCTGTTTTTGCTCTTCATCAGACCTGTGTGATTTCCACTGTCATAAAAGGTCCAGATTATGGCCAACTGACAGATAACAGAACTGAAAAGTCCTAACACAAAGCCAGCTTGAACTTCAGGTCCTGGCCTGGGGAACAATTTCTTCCTTACTGTTTAACAGATAGTGGTTGCAGCCCTGTGAAAAGTTCAAAGCCAGTGCAATCCAGCACCCCTGAACAACTGATCCCTGCTTGGGGCTAGGTTCAGGCTCTCACTTTTCACAGCAGAAGCACGTTAGAGCCTCGGTCAGACCTTTCCCAAACTATAGCTCTTCTCATACACAGCAACGTTAGCCATGGTATCTAGCAGGTGCAGGGCTGGCTAGTCTAGAAGAAAGTTACTGAATTTATATATATGAAAAATTATAGAGAACTACATGACTACAGTCAGTACTACAAGGCAGAAAAAGGCAGTATGGGATAGCTGCTCCCCATTTCCCAATTATCAACTTTCAATTACCCTAACCTACATCTCAGTGCTCTCTTACTACTGTATATACAGACAGTCTCCTCCTCACCCACCTCCAGCACTCCAATAACAAAAGGGACATAGACAACCTGAGCTCTCACTGGAAAAAGCATGACAAATTAGTCACATCAGCAAAGGTCACCAAGAACCAAGAAGCATCACCAGTAGATGAGGCTTCTCAGCTAAAATCTGAGGCTATTTAGATCAAAGAGCAGCCTGAACCAGTTGTAATGTAAGGAAAACTCTGCACACAAACGGCAATAGTTGCAGCCTTTGAAGCCTTCAAATCCACAAGTGAGATCTAAGTTTGTGTTCCAGGTTGTATCAGATTATCTGGACAAACAGTAATGATTTATGAATGTTCTACCTATAAACTAAGTCAACTGCACTTTCACATGTAATGTCACATATCATTTAATCAAACAATTCACCTTTGCAGATCGTTTTTTTAAAACATACAAAAATGCTGGGTTTCAAAGTCTCTTTGTTCCCTTGCTGTGCATGCAAAATACTGATCCCTCCAGCTCCCTGGGTGTTGTGGAAGGTTCAAGACAAGTTTTTCTGTGCAAATTTGAGGTGAAAGAGAATATCACCTCAACCGTTCTTCTCCATTAGGACTTAGGGTAGATTTTCTCGATGTTGCCAGCCTGGTTTTCTTCCAGCATTTAGGTGGATGTATTTTGTCAGACAGCCGTTTTCAAAGTTGCTTTGAATTTTTTCATTACTAGAAGCCCAAAGGACAACAGCGGTTTTAAGCTAGTGCTTTGCATGTCTTATTAAGTCCGTAAAGGACATCACGCAAAGATATCAACTAAGGTCCGGGGAATACGGCAGAGCTAAAATTCTGACAGGCAAACATGTCTTGAATTTCTCATGTCCAATTTTGCCTCTCTCTTTTCATTGCCTAAATAAATATCAGAAAAAATATTGTTGAATATGCAATACAATTCCCATCCCTTAACTCAGCCTTCTTTGTTTCAAACAAAAATACACTCACCAGAAATACGAATCCTGTTTCAAACACATGAATATACATCACCTGCATTTAGAGGTAATCCATTAATGCAAACCCACCCCAAATAATTGATTCTCATCTTGTGCTGTCACCCACCAAGCTACAGCAGGTAGAAGCCTGATTGACAGGCTTGCGTCCACAAAGAGAAATCCAGAGCTGTTTATGATGCACTATAACCAGGACAGTGCTTGCTTTACCACTAACCCTTCTGGGAAGCACGTCTGTCTCACACACATATAGAAAAATGCTCTGGACACTGCACACATCTCGAGAAGGGATGGCCTCTGTGAAAAGAGCAAGTGCCCTGTAACTGTTCCTTCTGCATCTACGAAGACCAAAGAAGCTGAATTTCAATGAAGAGCCCACTATTATAGTGTTGGTTAGCTGACTTTTATTACAGATATATAGGTAATCCATTTCCTTCTCAAATACATCAAAGAAAAACACAAGTAAAAATAGCCATATAATAGGAGTAATCTCTCCAATTCCGTGGAAATTCCCCAACAACAGAATCTAGACTTTAACATGTGTATCTTTATACAAGCTGCTGCTTAAATTTAAAGATACTTCTCGAGCATTAGAATTACTGAAGATGAGAGGAAAATCTGTCAGCCCTTGAAAAATAAATTGTTAATGGTTTTTCTTGTACATCATAAAAATCCTTAAATTACAAATATTTGCAAATATATACAGCTGGCTATAGACTTATAAGCTATTTAATCCTAGCAGAAATTACACAAATAGTGACAAAGTTGGTTTTGACTAAGAGGATGCTGCTTTCAGTTCAGTAGCTACGCTCCTCTTACGAGCTTTAAACACTGTTATGTTAAATATCTGACGAACAAGTTTATCAGCAGTTAGGGTACAAATTTAACACTTCCTTCTGTGCCTGTAGAAGTGAAAGATGCCTCCAAATGTGGCTATTATGCCATGCAACATACAGATCACTGCCCAGACTCGTATACTAATCCCTTACTGTCCAGTGTTCAGAATTATGATTGAAACACTACCGACTTAAACTTATAACCAGCCCTAAGAGGATATTCTTATTATATTGGCACCATCAAGCATTATGTTTAATTTTCTAATTTGTACGGACTTGCTGAGTTAGAGGAATGTAGGTTTTTTAAAGCAATGGTTATAAACAGTATATTGTAGGTACTTTCATTTTTGGAACATCATACCCAAAACATTTCCCAACCAGATGCTCTAGATGTAAGGTTATTAAAAATATACTTCCCTCCCACAGAACTCATTTGTTAGTTCCTTTCCTGTTCTAAAGCTAGATCTTGCACTAAAAAATTCCCAGTATGCCAAGGAAAATGACCCTCACCATAAACATAGCTGCAAAATGAGTCCCCTGCCACTAACTATATACAAACTATCTAGACAGCTGGAAAACACATTATGTTTTATTTTATTTCTGTTTATCAGCTCAGTCAAATAATAAGCCCAAACTGATAAAATAGAAAACCTTGGCCTAGCCTTCCATTTTCCTAACAAATTAATCCTAAAATTGCCCTTTACTGGCAACATTTTAATGGTCTTAACGCTATGCCAATCTGGGTTGGGCCACATACAGGTCTAATGAGCACAAAAGTTCTCCGTATTCAGGTCTTGTCTGATATATTTGAAGGAAAACCTGTTTCTTTGGGATTTGGTGTCAAAGTCTTTCTTTTAAATTGCCTAAACACAGTTGTTGTTGTGTGTACCTCTGACTATAAAAATGACTGTCCCAAGAGAAAAAAAAGAATCAGCATATTTAATACATGACAATTTTATGCTGTTTGTTCCACAATACAGAGAATATAGTACCTAAAATCAACAACTCAAGAATAAATAGATAAATCAAAGTTATATGCAGTGCATTATTAGAGTGTATTTCAGTGTTCAGAATAGCATTAGCAGCCAACTCCCGTTCTTCCTGAGCAGCAACATACTTGTTACCTCTTACAGGGGCAGTTTACCAAGTCTGCCAGTTTCCAAGGTCGATTTATTCACCAGAATTTCTTTGTCTCTATCATATTTTATGGTGGAACAGAAAGAAAGGCTCTCATATTTTTGAGTGAAAGAAGATTCAATCTTATTGTTAAAAACACTTTACATACAATATTCCAATTTATTGTAAAGAGCTTCCCCAAAACCATATATTTTTGGTTTGGCATTTATGAGTGTGTTTGTATTACAAAATCCAGGCAATCTGGGATCAGGGTCCTCACTCAAACAAGGCTGCAAGTCTGCTGGAAGAATGTAGCATGATACCATTCGCAACATCCAATTTATCAACATACTAATTCTGACCTTTCTGCAAAGTCAATCCTTATTTACACACATTTATCTGAAGTCAGACTTCACAACTTCTGCCCCCCCCCCCCCTCCAAAAAAAAAAAAGGTAAAGGAGGCACCTCTCAAAGCATGAAGGCAGATTGTGCTCCAACATCAACATTCATTCCCTGCTCTGCAGTTTACGTTTTAACCAAAAGAAGTCAAAGCAGCAGCAATCTTGTTAGGGCTGCATTGGCCAAAGGACAGAAGCAAGGCAAGGCTGCAAGGACCTTCTCTGAACGGCACACTGAGCACTGCCAGCTGCACTTCAGGAATGGGGAAATTTTCACACCAAATACAGCTACTCTGTATTGAACCATTTCATTAACTCAGTTTGAGAGAAAAGGAGGCTGTGAGGGATGGCATGGGAAGAGCAAAGGAAAGAACATGGTCACTGCCATCTAACAGGGACAGAGGGCAAGATGGGTGGCTGTCACCCCCAGAATAATTCAGAGTCAGTTGGGGCAGGAAACACTGAAATGCATCTGAAAACACACGGATGTGTTTGTGATCAGAGAGAACGGGGCGAAAGAAAAGGGATCACATCATGCAGGATGCTGAGAATGAAATATTTGTTAAATCAAAACAAACACCCTCTGCAAGCAAACTATGAAATATTTCAAAATTAGATAAATGAAATTTTATTTGTATTATATATATATATATATATATATATATATATATATATATATATATATCAGTGAACTTAAACTTCACAGCTCTAAAAAAGCTGCTATTTCAGTTATTGTCAAATCTTTCAGGCTGTTGAGGAAGCAAGAATAATGGTATCATCTTCAGAGTTTATGGCACAAAGACGCAGGAGCAGCTATGTCCAGGAGACTTTCAAAATTGTGATTTTTTAAAATACGCTTGGGTTGTATTTCAAAATCCAAGAAAATAAGAATCTTTTTCATATATTCCAAATTACTTCTCTAATATTAAACCGTCCATGTAAAATTCAGTACCAACGGCTAACATAAAAGCTGTGATGAAATGAGCAAGGGTTATGAATATATTTTTATATGTTATCTTAAAATATTGAAGAATGTTGGAAGGAAACATTTTAGTTTAGAAATATACCTTCTCAGATAATCATACTTACGGATTTTTCTAGCAAAGACCAAAGAAAATAACAGTAATAAGCAGACAATCCATAAAACACTGAAACCTCCATTGTGCTAGGTTCTTGTCTCTGTTATTTAGAATTTTAATACTTAGAAGAGATGAAAACAACAAACCAAAGAAAATGTGTTTCTTTACTTAAAAAGAAACAAAGGAAAATATTGTAATATGCCTTCCCTTTTATACTGATAAAAAAAAGAATGTTTAAAACTAATTCTGAGTTACACTGTAATTTCTTACTTAAGTAACTGTAGAAAAGCAATCAAAGTCAGTACAGTAAATAAAACATATTTAAAAAAAAAAACAAAACTATTTAGTTGAAAGACCTACTTTGCACCAACTTTTGCTTTAACCATGAATTAAACCATTGCTAATGCCACCCCATGAGGATTAAAGTAGACAGACTACAGCAGCTGTTATTCCAGTCATACACCAACAAACAACATCCACTTTGAATAAGACACACATGACAGACCCATGAAGTCTCCCAGATTTTCTGGAAGTGTGGTCAGCCAGCACCTGGCATTCTTTGAGTTGCAAACCTGTCTCTCACATTTGGAGACCTGTACCAAACTTGCTTACTCCATATAGTAAGGCACTGGTTAGCCTAATTTGTGACCACCAGAGCATGGCAGAGTCAGTCTTATAATGATGGCAAGAGCTTTGACTTGGAGGCTGTGCAGTTCCCAAGGAACTCACATCTATTGATGCAGCCTGATACTCAAAAGCATGCCACTAGCAGCTGCAGGTACTCTTGAAGAACTGCTCCCACACGGCTCCATCCCATGGGGTCCATCCCCCAGGAGCAAACTGCTCCAGCACGGGTCCCCCACGGGTGCTGGCAGCTCCCCCCAGACCCCCTGCTCCTGCGTGGGCTCCTCTTCATGGGCTGCAGCTCCGGCCCGGGGCCTGCTCCTGCGGGGGCTCTCCATGGGCCGCAGCCTCCTCCAGGCCACATCCACCTGCTCCACCGGGGGCTCCTCCACCCATGGGGGGGCTGCAGCGTGGAGATCTGCTCCATGTGGGACCCATGGGCTGCAGGGGGACAGCCTGCTCCACCAGGGGCCTCTCCACAGGCCGCAGGGGAACTGCTGCTGCCTGCCTGGAGCACCTCCTGCCCTCCTGCTGCACTCACCTGGGGGGCTGCAGGGCTGCCTCTCACTCCTCGCACTCCCAGATGCTGTGTCACAGCAAGGAAAAAGACTGACAATAGGTGGGGAAGCCCTCTAAGATGTAGGAGAAGTGGATAAGGCCCTCAAAAGTTGATCTGCTACTTCCATCCTCCTGCTTCCAAGAGGAAAAGGTGAGGTAGGAAGGAACACATGTACTTCTACAAGGAGCTCCCTCCTATGCTATCAGTGGTGTCCCCCACTCCCTGTATTTGTCTTTCCACAGTCCCAAGGGCAAAGTCAACCACTGGCTTCTTTTTGTTGCCTCCAGCAGACTGCTGGGGATTGCTGCCCCCAAACAGGGATTGCACCAGCAGTGCTTAAAGCCAGCTCTGCACAAGGGGAAACTGCTCCCCTAAGGTCCCAAATCAATGCACCACCAGCTCTTGAGCAGACTGATGAACCAGGAGACAGGTGTTTTATCTACCTTTCAAGCCACAGCTGGGTCAACCCTATCCATTACCTTCCGTACCTGTACTACAAGCTTCAGTGCACTACCAACAGAAAAAGGAAACAAATTATGAGAAATAATGAGATCGGTCTGGAAAGTAACAACATGTTAGAGGGAAGTTAACTCTATCTTAAGGCTGTCACAAGTATATCTATCAACAGGAAAGAATGAACTGTGCTGCCAAATAAACTATCACTGGGCATTATCCTGATAGGGATAAATACAGTATTGAAACAACAAGCGAGAATAAATAAGGTGATACATTTTCTGTAAGAGTATTCTCTTTCATTGCAGAGATATTGCACTCTGAAAGCAAGAATCACGACTGGCATATGCTTGTGTTGAGATAAATTGTTGTAGCATTATCAACAGACTCTGAAGAACTGAAGTGTCAGAATGAAAAAGGTGAAGACAGAGCACTCCTCAACGTCATCAAGAAATTTGCCCGACACTATTCTGATTGCTATCAGAATCCTGAAAACCGCTACTGTGGCAGACCAAAAATGCTTAAAATAAAATCACAAGCAGGACCAGGAGGACAATCAATTTGGGGGGCTGACAGCTAAATTTAAATTAAGCGTGTGTGCAATGTTTTAAAATTCACTTCATCTAAAAACACTGTGCATTTTTATCTTGCCAAACTGAAGATTAATATCACTCAGTAGAGAAGATTTCTTTCAGTCCAAAAATATATACTTGCTTTTGGATATTTGCAGAGAAAATCAGAAAAGGAGAGTTGCTCTGTCAGGATAGGGATCTTAACTTCACAAAACACACCAGTTGTTCAATACCTCTTCACTGATGTGTATTTGATTCTCCTTCTGCTACCTGAGATAATTCGAACCACCTATTCCCCACTCACAGTCGGGGCTCTAGCCATCAGCATCTTGCATCACAGATGACAGTCTTCATAAAGTAAGCACAAGCCCTTCTGCTTTTCCACAGAGAAACCTACTCTGGATCCTGCACAGATCTGGAGAACGGACCATTTCTGTCCACACAGCAGGTACCCTACTAGCATGCCTTGTGCAGCTATGAAGATAAAAGGCTCCTCCTCAAACTTCTCTAGCCCGCTTGCTCCTGGTATTTGAGTCAAAGAGGAAACATAATTAATTTCAATTAACAGCCCAGTATTAACAACAACATCAAGTAATTAACTAAAGTTTATTACAAGCACATGTTCGTTATTGCACTTAGCCATCCGCTACAGGGAGAATAGAAACTCAAGACACTCACCCTTGACATGGCACACACAACTTGTGGGCTGGCTCATCTTTTATCCTGTCTTAAAAACTAAATGCTACACCCACCGCAAAGGAGATTTATGGCATGAGTCTTCATCACCGAATACTCCTCCGCTCAGACTGGCAGGAGGCACAGAAGAGTACCCCATCTTGGTGAAAGCACTGAGTTCAAACCCATTCGGGCAAAAGCATGAAAGTGAGCAGGAGTTACCTAATAACTAAAGACGGCAATGAAATGCAGCCCCCTTCCCTTTTCCAATAGTTTGCCCTGAACTCAGAAGTACTGCCAGGCAAACTGCAATTCCACTTCTGGGGAAATTCACTATTTGTCAAAAATACTTTCCCCAGGTCTACATTAAAATAAAAAATAACACCAGCACAAAGCTACCTGTATTACAAAAGTGACAATTACAAAGGAGTCTCCATTCCCACTTTTTTCTTTTCAGTCCTGGCACCTCAGCAAGTTACATTCTAGGCGATTTAAGATCAAACTAAACTGAGACTCCTTGTATTTATTTTAATGGAACTGCTGACAAGGCATATAAGTAGGTCCACTGATTTTCTTGGAATTTCTCACAGATTTAAAGATAGTGATGTAAAAGAATTTAGCAAAAATACAGCCTGGAGCTGCAAGGAAATCCATCAGCCAAAACACTACAGAAATGTTTAATTTGCACGGAACTATCAATAATGCACCAAAATCTTGTTGCTCTTTAATTGCAGAACAATAAACAGCACAAGAAGAGAGCTAAACATGGAAAGATCTGAAAGACAGCACAGTCTGAAAGACTTCACACTTGTGAATTCCATCATAAGAATTAAAGGAGGTTGGTCAGTTTGCATTTGTTTTGTAGATCACAAGAATGCTTCTGTCAGAAGCATGTATGTCAGGCAATGCCTTATCTGCAATTCTTCAGTCACTTAATTGGAGTCTTTCAAAAAATAGCTGAATTACCAATAGTCAGCACGGGGAATTACAAAACTGGCTGCTCTGAAACGCTAAGAGCTAGACAGGGCTATGACTTTTAAACGTACCTGTTTCATATTCACATTACCCATAGTAACACGGATATGAACTGAAATGTGACAATTTAAAATTATGAAGTGTAGCTTAATGGGAGAATTTTCTAAGGCTTATAAAATTAATGCCTTTACTAAAAATACTACTCTAATACAAATAGGTCTTTATTTCATGAAAAAGGAGGTTGTACAGAGCAGCACTCTGTATTTCCAGAGATTTCATGTAACTCTAGTAACAAAACATAAATGTATCTGAAGTCCCAATGCCTTTCATTTATAAAAATAATTTTTAAAATGTCCTTATGCTTCAAAATATTCAGAATATTCTTACCAAAAGTTGTTCAAATAGAGGGTAAGTGTAATCTCAGAAACAGTCACCTAATAGTGTGAGAAATTTGTGCTTTTTGGTGACCTGCTTAAAAAAAGCACACCTGTAGCATACTAGTACTTTTGCCAATGCAGTGTACCTTTGTCTGGGAGCGTTTTCATCAACAATGTTGGAATATTATTTTTATTCTTCGGATTTACTGGTAGAGTTAATCTGACAGCAAATCTGGGTAGCACAGACCACACCTACACCCTTCTATTTCTAATTACAGTGTTTCCAGAGAAGATGCTTGACATGTCATAACCTAGGGTTTGAGAAGTAACTGTTTAAGTTTTTTTAATAGCTGCTTTATGTCAGAGGTGAATGTGACACTCCTTTTTTCATTCTGAAGTTACAGAGCAGGATTTCTGGATGAGAAGAGCTATAAACCAGATTGTTACTTTGGCCTTAGCAGGTAGTGAGGTTAGTTCTGTCATTAACTCAACAACAGTACATTTGTACGAGGTGAGCACTTAACATCCTGAGAGGATCTTAATCCCTATAAAATAATGACAGGTTGCTTTCTTAAAAGATTTACTCCTTCTGAGTGAATCACATTTTTGGCACCTTTGTTTCCAGCAGATGTGCCAATTAAGAGGCTCGTACCGTATGAACCAGCATAACCTTCCCATGCCAACTTTCAGTCTTTATGGGTAGGCTCATTCATATGCAGAAGACAAGTGCAGCAGCCAAGGCATTTTATAGCCCAACAGCAATCAAAGTTCTCTGGATATCTTTGCCAGTTGACTCTTAACTACATTGTCTTGAGCCAAACACATTTTGAGCAGAACAACTTTATAGGCCAGACATGTATATGAGTATTAATAAGAAAAGGTCCCTAGGCCCCAGCTGACAGGTCAACCTCTTCCTTCCCAGCGATGTTTCCACTTGCAGCAAAGGAAGGAGAAGGAAGGTAAATGTTGATAGAAGCAGCAGATCAGCTCAGCCATCTGATTCATGTGATAGTGTCGCAATGTCTGTATAGAAGGTCGCAATGGCTTTCTCTGCTTAAACAAATATCTAGAATGCAGATGCACTACCTATTTTTCCAAACATGCAGGGCACGTCTGACGTCAATTTAATTTCCTGCTAATTACTTTTGAAAAACTAGTGTTGTCTCCCTAATGAGGCAAATGCTCATATTCTCTTATCTTCCTTATGAAGTCCTATATTCATAAAAAGACCTTAAGCTTTACAATGCCCTTTTATCCCCTTTCTTAGAGAAAGCATATAGCATCAAAACTGAGATTCATGAAGGCCAGCCCCTCTGGCTAGGAAGCCGCCCAAGTTAGCCAACAAGAAAACACAGACAAAGCCACAGAGCACAAGGCCCACGCTCACATAAAGGGCAACCCAGACCAAGGGGAGACATCCCTTCTTACTCACAGGAAGCACTCCTTGAAGAGAGGCAAATGAACTCAGATGCAAAACAAAGGTCAGGAGCTTGTCCTTATTTTAAAAGGAAGCAGACGGATACGCCAGCATCACTGTTTCCGCTCATGAGCCCAGATATTTGGAGCTATAAAGCCCGCATACATGGGATTTGGCACATCAGATTCAAGAAGAGACAAGGAAAAAGAAAATACAGGTGGAGGGTAATATTACTGCCATGCTCCAAACCTATTTCCTAGATCAAGCCATTCACGGGAAAAAGGGTCTTTCCCAGGAGCATCCTGGCTCCACAGAATGGTTAAGCAGGGGAAGTATGCCACTTACATGAAGATTTTGCCTTTGGCTCCTTATAACCTCTGAAAATCTAGCCCCAAATGTGCCAGCATCACCTTTCCCGAGGAAGGCAACTAAGAGATGTCCCTAGAAACATGGAGCTGATATTTTCAACAGCAACAAAAACAGACCTGCTGCAAAATGCTATGTCCACCTGACCTCAAAGTAAGGAATTCAGGTCTTAAAGAGATGAACGTTGGAAAAGGGCTCAAGAAGGTAAATTCACCATCAAGAGGAACAATATTTATCTGCTATGATGTGCTGAGCGCACACAATATATAGCCTTCCTGGAGAGAGCTGTGAAGGGCCATCTAAACCAGTGTGCTAGAAAAACAAACTGGCCCTGAGTAAGAACTAAAAATATTTTAATTACATTTCTGAAAGGAACTCAGCCAACTTCTCGTTCTTGGGTCATTCGCTTGCAGTTTAAGATTACACAAATAATTCACGCTAATCATTCACTTTCTGTGAGCAGGAAGAACAATACTGTCAGGCAGCAAACAGCAGACAACTCAAGATCCACTCTAGGGGCAAATTCAGCTCACAAGTCAGAACTTACCCCTTGGTTAAGTAGCTGATGTTCTATACACAGATGACTGATTAAAGACTCCAGTAACTTTAAGCATCTCAAATCCCACATCAGGTCTGCCATGCTGTTCTTCTGTTTTGATCAGGGCTTTCGTCTCAACAGCAGCCTTCAGCAAGCGGTACTTTTACACAATTAATACTCAAGAGCTGGCATATTTTCTGAATAATGAAAAATGCAGGCAGGTCCAATAATACTTCAATCACATTAATAAGGAAATCTTCATTTTTATGCAGCTTTTTATATCAATCCAACTATGGATGAATAAATGACTCGAGGTAAAACTCACAATTGCATTGATTCATTTAAGTCATTTCTAAGAAGCATTAGATTTTAAAATATGCTAGTTGCTATCTATCCCGAAACAGCAGGTAAAACTGAAAAGTTGGTATGCAAAAGGGAACTTTAGCTCTGCAGATGACTTGCCAAATCTGCTCTGCAGCTTTATTCTAGATCACATTGTCACAGTGTCTCTCAGGTCAGATGTGTTACTGAATTCTACTCTTAAAACATCCTCCAATCCACAATTTTTGTTCAAGGTTTTCATGCTGAAAGCTTCTGAGTTTGTTGAAGTTCAAAACAATGCATGTTCTCAAACAAAAAAAAAAATATAAAAAAAATTCAAGGATGGAAGATGTTTCAAAGGAATCTAGTCAACACCTTTTTTTTTTTTTTTTTTTTCTTGGCAGTCCTGCCAAAGCCTCCGAGTTTTCTAATCTCCTAGACATCAGAATTCAGAGAAATGAACTGTTAAGGAATGTTACCAGACCTTTTACATGAAAACACAGCCAAGCGTAAGGAGCATGAGTAAATAGCTGATATAAAGAGCACCATCTACTGACAGGCAGCATTTTGACAGACCCAGTTTTGCAAGGCACTGCATGTGGCTTCCCGATAATGCAACTTTTATGGAGTTCAGCTTTCTCCTAGCAATGTACGGTACTTTTCACATTTTCTCTCTCACTTGCCTTGTCTCTTCTGTGCTGTTTAACCTCTTCTCCTGCTCACCTCTCATGAGACAGCCCACACGCTCCAAGGAGCAGCTGCAGCAGCTTTTAACAATCAGTCCCCCCTTTCTCTTTCCATTTCTCTCATTTCAGTTTCTCATTTAAGTTTCCCACTTTGAACTACTCTCCCCTAGTACCTACCTGCGATACTACTATTTTACGATTATAAATTAACATTTTATTACTGGTTGCTTATGAGGACACGTTTCCAAAACCTCCTGAGTCAACAGCAATTTTCCATTGAAGCTAACTACCTTCACACTGTCCCTAGATGAGAGGCATCTAGCCTCAAGATTACTGGAAGCTTCAAGGTTTCCTTGATGAGATGAAAATATCTTCCCATATTCTTACAGAGGAGATGATACAGAGGTGAAGGTTTCTTCCACACTTAACCTATTTCTCCTCTATTTCTTTGAAAAAGTATTACAACTTTTTATTATTTAACAAGACAAAGTATTACCGATATCCACAAATGATTCTGATTCAACTCCCAGTTAGTATAATCAGAAATAACCTTTAGGAATGCTATTTAACATCTTGATCATTTTTTATCTCAGGCATAACATGCAGTAGAAATGCATAGAGCTATTATGGCACATTGCTTTAAAGTACTTGCCAACACTATTGCAGTTCCTGTGCACTATTTGTGTTGCAGCATAGTAGGAGCTAAATTTACTTACATACATTTATGGAAAAGGATAGAAAAAAGTAAATAATAATAAATTTTCTAACAAAATGGTCAAAATTCCCAAGTTGTAAAGGCCTTCACTAGTAAACATAAGAATCACTTCTGATAATTAATCTTGAAAGTGAAAGTAGAAAATAAATATTCAAAAAAAGTTTGCATTACTTTACTGATTAAAACATCAATAATGCATTTAAAGCTCAGTTACATTTTTATATTTCATCCAGATTGCAAGAGTCAAAGAATCATAGAAAAATTAAGGTTGGAAAAGCCCTCCAAGATCATCTGGTCCAACCACCCTCCTACCACCAATGTCACCCACTAAACCATGTCCCTGAGCACCACGTCCAACCTCTCCTTGAACACCCCCAGGAACAGTGATTCTACAACCTCCCTGCACAACCCGTTCCAGTGCCTTTCTCTTTCTGAGAAGAAATGTCTCTTAATTGTTTTAATTGTTGAAGAGTACTGCTCTTTGTTCAATTCTTTAATTGTTGAAGAGCAGGGGCATGACGCTTCCATTTTTCCACTCACCAGGGCCATCGCCCAAATGCCAAGACTTTTCAGCTATGATGGAGAGAGGCTTGGCAACTCCATCAGCCAATTCCCTCAGGACCTTGGGATTCATGTCATCAGGTCCCAAAGAACCTGCTCTTCACTTACAGTGGATGGGACTTTGATCCCCCAGCCTCTATCTACGGGTTCAGGGAAATTAAAAACTTGAGAAGCCTGTCTACCAGTGCAAACAGAGGCAAAGTAGTTGTTGATTAACTGAGCCTTCTCCATGTTTGTCATTACCAATTACTCAGATACAGAAACTCATTCCTAATATAAGAAATTAGCCACCTATAATTGGTTACATTACTATTTTCACCCCTCAGTCTGTTTTCACAAGTGTTAAAGGTGCATGGTGGCCCTCGGGGACTCCTCCTGTCACCCCAGCACAGCAGCCTGAAGGAAGCTGGGTCCTCTCTTGTGTTGTTCCTCCAGGCTCTGTGCAGAAGGGATGCCACCTCACAAACAAGGGCTGGGGGATGGGAAAGAAGCACTCACACAACCCCTGAGAATCGGCAAGAGTTGTTTATTGCCAGGACATCTTGCAGGTGAGCCTGCGGGATGTCCATGGTGTTTGGTGGCTCCAAGCTAATGCTTGGGATAGAGCCTGAGCGACAAGTAGGGAACTTTCCGGGCACTGCTGCAACGCTGGTAGGTAGCAAAGACATGCCAGGGTAGCCCCAGGTCTGCTCTGGCCGAGGTGGATCCACTTCCATCGGCTCCTCCACATCTCGTGGATCCAGCTCCATGGGCGCCATGGTGTTTGGCAGCAGGACAGGCCAGTCCTTGCCTGGGACTGCCCAAACAGGATGCCTTCTGTCTGGAATGTTTTCAGGCCAGAGTGATGAACCAGGAGGTCGTCCAGTTCCAACCCTAGGTCCCACGCCACTGTTGGGCTGATTTCCATACACCGGTTCAATGCTGCCATCTGTTTTATGGCCCTGGCTTGGTCCCATGCTCTGTTCTGGATGGCTGGCATGCCTCTGCTCCCCATGGCTGTCTGCCTGGTGCTCCTGCCTTCACTCTACACCACCACCACGCCAGTGGTTAGGCCCATGCCCCCCGTGGCTGTATGGCTGAGGGGGTGGCCTGTTCCCCATGTCACTGTGGTGCCACAGAGGCTCTATCCCTCTGCCCATGACACTTCTTTGCGTTAGGTGCATTCCTGCTCGATGCTTCCTCAAACTGCATGGCTGTCCTCACACCAAGAGGCCTGCCGCTCACCTTGCTCTTTCTGGTCGTCTTCCCACCACACAAGTTGGCCGTCAGAGTGCCCAGAAGCTCAGCGAAGGAGAAGGAGGGTTGCGGCTGTGAGGGCCCCTTTTCTGGGGCTGGCTCCCCCAGGCCATTTGGCTTGCCAGAGAGAAGGGCTGTCCCTCAGTCACAGGGACCGCCCTGCACCTCCCATCCTGTGCCCTGGGTTTATTTTTAACACTGGTTTTTAGGTAATTAAAATTAATTTATGAAGAAGAACAGAAGCAAGGTGCACCTTAAGCCCTAATTCCCATGAGCGCTTTGTGCTCTGAGTGAAGAATTTCTTCTTCACATTACATCTAATCTAAATCTCCCCTCCATTTGTTCAAACCCTTTATTCCTTGTTCTATCACTACACTCCCTGATAGAGTTCCTCTCCAGCTTTCATTTAGGCCACTTTTATGGGTGTTAGGTTAGGTGGCAGAACTGCAGGACCTTGCAAATTGCAGCCTTATCTACCTTGTTCCACGTGTTCCACGCGACATTTCCCAGCTCAGCCTCTAGCCTCTCATCAGTGTTACACAGAGTCATTCAGATTGGAGAACCCTTCCAAGATCATCTGGTCCAACCACCCCCCTACCACCAATGTCACCCACTGAACCATGTCCCTGAGCACCACGTCCAACCTCTCCTTGAACACCCCCAGGGGCGGTGCCTACCATGATCCCCAATACCTTTTCTGCAAACATCCCTTCCAGCCATCTGGCTTCCAGCAGCTGCTAGTACATGAGATTTCTCCTCTCCAGGTACAGGCCTCAGCATTTGCTTTTGTTGAACTGCACGATGTTCCTGTCAGCTCATTTCTCTGGCCTGCCATACTGAGATTATTTAATTTCCATAATGATTAAAATTTATTATTGCTGAGGAGTCACTGCAAAACATTCAATTTACTGTTTTTATACAATAAACCTTGTCAATCTGTTTAGAACAGGATTGAAAGAGAAACACCTGATCCATTTTGCTGACAGAGATGTTATAGTCAATCTGTTCATCTATGTAGCAAATTAATACCCATTAATAACATTACGAGAGTAATTTTCTAATAGGAAGGGAAGTTCCAAATTCCACCATGATTTATAGCCCTGCTTGCTGGGGTCAGCACTGAAGCTTGAGTTTTCTAGACTATTTGCATGCAGAAGCAACAATTTTCTTTTTTTTTTTTTCCTTTTAACCTTTCTCTGCTCTAGATTTTTTTCTCCCATTACACTTTATTTCATCCTTTGCAGTCCAATTCCCTTTTACCACCTGTGATCTTTACCTGATCTCCTTCATCTACCTACTATCCCTATAACCTATGCCTGCCTCAGCTTTTTATTTTGACCCTTTGAGATATCCCAGGTGATGAGATGGGTAATTTCACTGCTCCCCACTCTACTTCTCATATAATTATAGCTCTGGAGTTAGACAGCAGCTACACTTCTCCGAACAAAAAAATTTTGCACCTGTTTCACCAAAAGAGCATCCAATTCTCGTCTCTTATTCATCAGGACAAACTAAAGAATTTGGTAAAGCTGGTGAGGTGCTTCCTCAGAGATGCCCTGGTACAAAGCTCTGTAAGATCCTGAAGTGTACCAGGTTTGTCAATGGAAAAAAAAAAAAAAAAAAAAAAAAAAAGAATTAAAAACACAAACAAAATCCACAAACCCAGAACAAAAGCTTAACCATGGGAAGAGTGTGTTAGGGAGGAAGATGAAGATGATCATGCAGAAAAGAGAGCTGAATAAAAATCTCATCAGCAACGACTTAGCCTCATTTGCCATCATCACGCCACGTATAGAAGTGCTGATCTTATTTTCAAGCCCAGTTCCATCCTCTCATTTTATTTTCAGTTTTTAGCATCACTTGCAGTTTGTGTAAACTATTTTATAGCACAATAAGATGCACTCTGTATTGTTTTTTTTACCCCACCAAGTGTCAGGCCTATTCATTTAACCTGACTGCATTTTACAGTGTTCTTTGTGGAATCAAAAGTTAATGCAACTGCCTTCTCTGCTATTATTCTTTCTGGATTTTATCAGCATTTTTGTGTCCTTTGCAACCTGGAAACCAATGTGGGGAGAAAAAGTTAACAGGGAAAAAAAAAAGTTAATGTCTTTTACTGTCTCCCTTCCAGCAAAACAGGCAACATATTCCAATGGACACACACGAGTAACTGAATTTCATCTGAATTTGAGATTTTATCACCATGCTGAACACTGATCTGAGCACCTCATTTGGCACTGTTCTTTGTTTTTCTCCCCTTCAGAAATACTGTTTAAAAATGAAACGCTTCAACTACCAAAGTTATTTTGCCAGATATTAAGAAAAAATTAAATAACAGCTAAGAAAAACAACACTGATAATTCTTAGGCCAAAACCCCTTTTTCCAAATAATCACTCAGCTACTAGTTAGTACAAACAACTAGCTATAGTTTGCAAGCCATGAAGTAGCCTTCCATACAGAAAAAGAAAACAGCAGTGACAGTTGAGTAAGCATGAACCTTAACAAGCACTTCATTTTCAGAATCTTCTTCTACAATCAGCAGTAAAAGTTTTGGGAAACTTTACTACATGGAGTAACAGTCACAGTTTTCCTCATTGGGTCTATGAGTATCACCAATCACATTTAAAGATGAAATACTGACAATAAAATTATTTTTTTCTTCAAGACAAACCAAAAGAAGAGCAAAACGTCTGAGTCACCAGAAGAAAAATGTTCGAGACAGTCACGTCTGAAGGAGAAGATGTTAATCATGATGGAAATTGTACCAGAAAATGTTTTTCTACTTAATCAGCAAGGACAGCAATTAGTTAAAATAATCTTCAAATTTAGACACAAGCTGTATTTAAAGAAAGGACGCTGTATAAGCAAAGGTATGCTGAAGTTCAGTCACATCTACTTTTTCATAATGAAAACATTCAGAAAATCCTTGGCAATCTAAAGCGTACTGCTAAGATTGAAAGCAATCAGCCTTGAATGAAAGATGAATTAATAGCGATTCCAAAACCATTAGATACAGACTCTATTATCACGCTTTTGTTTAAAGCAAGGGAAAAAAGGCAAAAAAGTAGAGGGTGTCTAGGTCAGCAAAGTCATCAGTAGTTGATGGATGCACTTACAGACATTGGAGAAAAAGAGAAATAGGCAGAACATAAAACCCACTTACAAGATGCTGTATGTAAAGAGTAGGAAAAAAAGGCCTTGAGATGAGCAGTAACTCTACCTTGTTCAGAGCTGAAGGTTTTCTACTTCTAGATATGCATGTCAAGGGCACATTTAACCCTAGAGTCACAGCTTAATGCATCACAACATTATTCATTCCTAGACATTTGATAAAATTAGAAATATTCACTCTACCAACTGTATCTTCTGAGAACAGTCCCTACCAGCAATGTCCATGAACCCTGGGTGAGGAATTAGGGGGTAAAGGAGACAGAGGAATTCTTACTTCAGAAAGTGTTGATGACTGCTTCATGGCTAACCTCTAGGCAAGCTGGAAACACAACATTTTTCTTGTGAAAAATGGTCAATTTAACAGCGTGCTACTACCCAACGCAGCAGCCTTGCTCCCTCTCCCCGGTATTTTGCAGCTGCTGCTTCTGCTGGCAGAGCTCTTGAGGTTGCAAGGAGAAAGACCACACCTGTTAGCTGCTGTGAGATATAAAACGGGCATAGATGTCTCCCCAAAACCATGCTGAGCTTTTGCTGCAAACTCACAGTCGGACTGCTAGGAAGCCCTGAGCAGATCCTGCTGGTTATTCAGACGTAAGCTCTGGTAGTGATGCGCCACAAGAACCAGCATCAGCATCTCCCATTTCAGGCAAAGCAAGAGTGAGAGCTACATCACTCTTAATCAGTCATAGGAACCCCATGCTACTTACTAATTGGTTAAAATATTAGGAGGAAAGGGAAGAATTGTCTCACACTAAACATGACATTCTCCTTGCCTTCTGCTTGCTTCACTGATAATACAAAGCATCACAGAAGATGTCATCTTGGACATTTGGGAGTTATCTTTCCACTGCCTGCACTGGCACAACAGCTACACAGTAATCTGAAGCTGGCCGTGGAGTAGAGATAAACCAGAAACTCTTCTGCCTGCCATCTACATTCAGAAACAGCCAAAAAACTATTTGCAAAATGTGAAATCAAAGCATACTAAAAAGCCTCCTCGATTTCAGGTGTTATTGTTGGCATTTTTACAATGCCTTAAGGCCCTGAATGAGATAAGGTTTCCCTCAGCACCAAACATCACGCACATGCTAGTAAGTTCCCAGCCACCAAATACTTCCAATCAGAATCATAGGGAAGACGCAAGAAGCATTGAAGTTCTCCAAAATCCTCCCCAAAGTAAAGTCCTTACAAAAATGGAAAATCCCATCCACACCATCCATCAAAAATTAATTAAGGCTTGCAGAAGCCAGCATATACCAAACCCACCAAACCCCACTGTGCTTTTTGGGAACTGTGGTGGAACAGCGTCCACATCAACCCCTCTTTTAATTGGGTGTACAGCAGACAAAGCACCCGAGGAGGCCTTCACCATTACCCACCATGGAAAACAGCTGGAGAATCTATTCCACGGAGGAGAATGAGAACATGCAGAAAATGCACCACAGCATTTATTATTCTGGAGCATCCTGCCCAAGCCAATGTTTTCCAGGTTTCAGGCACACATGGCAAAGCGTTTGGAGAACCAATGTTACACATGTACAAGAAAAGATTGGTAGCAAGTTTACTCCAAGTCTGTTTTAACTCATCCTAATTATCTTCTTTTTACAGCTGGAAAAGCTGATCCACACATCAGGAATTTCACTTCTAGAGAAGAGTAACAGATTTCTGAAGTCCAAGACCTATTAAAAGAAAGTGGGTGGGTGGGGGAATACACACTCCAATCTTTTCCTTTTAATCCAAAGGACAGACTCGTTCCAGATTAGGCAGCTTTTGCTTGCTAGAAGATCATATTGAACACAGCTGTATTCCTGTGTCTAGTTTACCCTAAGTGTAAATGTATGATTTTTGAGATAAACCCAATTTCTGAAACACAGTCTTCTAACACATTTCACCTCCATTAGACATTAGTAACCATTTCAGCATCAGACAAAGGCTCGTTAGCTAGTAAGGTTGAGCACAGAGTTCATTCGGAGATCACGATACCGAAATTCACATCAATGTAGTCCATGAAGTGTAGACAGACTCTGCTGAGCAGTGCTCACATCAGGTCAAATCTAAACCCTCTCTATGCTCTTCTGAGTACGTTGACTGGATCTTCAGCAAAAAATAATAGGAGTTTAGATACCTGGGTTACACGCAGACACTTAAATTAAGTTGCCCTCATCATCAACAAGCTCAATTCCACTCATTGTAACCGAGGGAAAGACGGACTCCATTCCGCCCCCAGCCATCCTTTTCCAGGCCCTTAATGAAATCACTTCCTTCCTTCGCACACCTCTGCACTGAGTGAAAGCTTGACAAGTTGATAAC
This sequence comes from Anas acuta, assembly GCF_963932015.1. NCBI lineage: Eukaryota > Metazoa > Chordata > Aves > Anseriformes > Anatidae > Anas > Anas acuta. Next base: position 144,407,452 of record NC_088980.1, read on the forward strand.
ACAAGAAATGCCCTTCAGACACTATCAGGGCTATTATGCTCACACACCCCTTTTGTGATTGTGACACATTTCACTTGCAGTGCTAAGCAATTATGTCATTTTTTCAAAATGGTAAAGAAAAAAAAAATCCCACTTGTAGAGAGAAAGGTGGACTACAGCGACTGCTAATCAGTTTTGTCACAAGTGTCCAGCAAACACATGTGGCAGATTAATGAAATTATTGTTATAACTCAGATGAGATGCACTATTTGCAGAACTCACAGTGCCAGCAGTGAGGCATTAAACTGCTTTCCTATTTTAAATGCTAAATTGGTTCTATAATACATTTTGTAATCCCTCTAATCAGTATTCTATTATTTTCTTTAAAGGACAATTCTATACTTTTTCTTCTCCACCAAGGCAGCTGTGTCATTAAAATACTGATTTATTTTTAAAGCAATCTCCGGGAAGCCCTTAGAGTAGCTTCAAAGTGAAAGCAGAGGTTTTGGATGGCTTTGTGGAGCAGCTTCAGAACAAGGCGAGCAGAACAGGCAGTGTAAGTACATTATGCATCTGCACGCTGCATGGAATTGCTTTTTTCCTCTAAAAGCCGCTCCATCTCTTTATCTCTATTTCTTTTTCCCTAAAGAGAAGTTCTTTTAAACAATGCGCCTGTGCCTACATGTGCCTATAGCATCAGGCATCCCACTTATTTCTAGAGTACTGCCACGTCTCTTTACTACTTGTTTGCTAATACATCCTGCAGTTGCTGCTCCTTTTCACACTGCTGTAACGGAAAAGCACACAGATTTCACACTGATAGCTTTCACAGGACAATAGAAGCCTGAAGAGACGACGTTTCCCTCCTTATGCTCCCTCAGCTGCCTCTTTGTAGCCATCTGCTCTTGCCTAACCTACACACGGAGGCATTCACCCCCTGCAGCAGAAAGCACCATTTTGCTGGGGATTTGTGCAGCCCCCAGCCCCACCATAGGGTCACAGGCTGCGATGCTTCCAGCACCCTGCCTTCCTTCACGTGCACGCACCATGCACATGCAGGCACCGAAAATGTTTTCATTGATTTTTTTGGTGAAAGTGCAAACTGTAAGAGGCCTGAAAAAGAGGATTTTCTCTTCCTGGTATCCTGATGCAGCGATAGGCCTTACTTGTAAAGGATCTCTTCAAATAGTTCGGAAGGTCAACCGTGGTCTTGTCTTCTGCGAGTAAATTTCATCTGCTCTACTTACAGCCACCTAAAGAGCTAAGCATTAGTCTGAGCTAGTTATTTTGAATTCCTGTGGGGAGAAAGGAAAAAAAAGAGAAGCAGTAGGAGTGTAATCTCATCTTGAGACAGGGAAGGAAAAGAATAATGGTCCTTTGCAAGATGCCCTTCTTTTCCCTTCGCTGTCCTGGGCAGAGCACAACAAATGAGGTCAGGCAAGATCTCCCACTTACATGCAGCTGCTGTCAGGGCAGCTGATATTTCCGAATCCCCAGGTATGCAGTCACGATGAACTGGAGAAGACAGATCTTTTATAATGAATGCAGAAATCTTGCTGCAAAAAACATGGGGCATCACAGTACGCTATTCATAACAGGATTGGAAGACGCAGAATGGGGAAAAACACGCTATTGGGAATACATTTGGACCCCGAATCAGGCATTTGTCCTACAACAAGCTGACTTAGAGGACTGCAGCAAACAGATCTGTTTCTTGTCTCCCTGGCTAATTACAATTTAAATTCTGTACCAAGCAGTTAAGTTCTGGCCTACAGGTAGGGTTCCTCCAGCACTTTGTGCCAGCCAGTGAGGGATAAAAACATCAGCCTCAGCTGCTGGAAACACACAGGGTCACCCAGCATTCCTGTTTCACCGCTCAGGATACGAGTCCACTGCACAGTTTTGAGACTTCAGACATCAGAGGTCACAAACAAATGGTAAGCTGAGAGAGGAAGAAATGTGTCCACAAACATTTCAGCACCTGAGTGGAACAGACCAGACGGGGTCACACTCAACCTCCACTTGGCCAAAATCCTTTTGGGTTTCAGCCAGTCCAGTCTGGGTTCTTGTTTACATACCCCACGAGGCCACCGCAAAGAAGAGGGGAATAGTTGGAAAACAAAGCAAAATGGTAAAGCTTCACCAACCAACCCACTCAGTGGCTGTTGATGTTTCTCAACCAATTACAAAAAAAATAAAATGTTTGAGCAGCTGTTACGAATATGTGCATGTATGTAACGTTACTCATATCACCAGGACTGCGGCTTGGCAAAAACCCTCTCTTCATCCTACTCATTTTATAAGTTTGACTACAAAGGATAATACTGTGAAACAGAAGCCACTGATTAAAAAACCTAGAGATCTTTTCTACAGATTTTTTTTTTTTGTTCTTCTGTTAGAGATTTTTTTTTGGAGTACCTGACAAAATAATATCTATGCTGCACACCCCAAGTACTCCTGTAGCAGAGCAGAGCTCTTCAGGAAGCCAGAGGAGCTGCTTCCACCCCATCGACCCTGAGCTGGACCCAGAAAGCTGTGATAAATGCTCATCCTCTTGGTAGCGAGCTCAGTCAGTCCTTCAGTGTTGTTCAGTGTCACTTAGAAAAAGCTTTTTTTTTTTTTTTTTAAAGAAAGCAAAAGCAACCGAAAGAGTTGCTGAGCCACACTCTAACAAAAAGTGTACTCTACTGGTGTCTACACAGCAGTCATCAACAGAAGGCAAGACAAAACACCTCTCTATTTACCAATTTCCTTCCAGAGTTTTCATGAGCATTTTAAAGGACTGTTAATTTGTCTCTAAGTCAGATAAAAATCTGCTATTACTAACACAAAAGTCTAACTAGTGGTTAACATTAAAAAGTCTATTATTTGCTACTGCTGCTCCCACATGAGACAATATGTGTCATCAGATATACGCACCTTACTTAAGAAACAGTCTTTTAATAAGTGACAGACCTTTAATAAGTGACAGACCAGATTTGGGGGTCACGCTCACACTGAACAGCACTTCATGAGTGCAGTACGTGGGCAGCCTTGATAAAGCTAGCACTTCTTTGAGAGGCCTTGCTGAACCTTGTTAGGAAAGGCTTCCCCTGTTAAAGCCTATACTGACAAAAATATGGGACTTGAGAAGTATAGTAAAGCTCTCAGTACCCTAAATTATCTCTGGATAAACACGAGTCAGGCCAGTTGGAGCTACTGAGTAGGGTTCTATTAAAAAAAAATTAAAACCAGACCATAGCAACCAGAAGCAGCATTTTAATAAAATAAAGATAAGAATTCCAGAAAACACATATGACAGGCAGAAGGTGGTAGTTAAATGAATTTTATACACTATTTTTATATCTATATCGATAGATATACGTGAAGCATCCTTGCTCTCTCCAATGAATTTTTCTGCTCTGTAAGACTGTCCACTCAGACAGATTATTTTATACAATCTGAACACTGAAAATCATTTACTGACCAGGAAAGTATACATATTCATATCCATAAACACACACTTTTAAACACATAATGCTATTTTAACACTTCAATAACTTAATTTGTATTATCTCCTGTATATCAGCATCTCAATGAACGAAACACATCAGTTTAAATACGAGTAATCGTGGCGTTTTTCAGACTTCCTTGTATTTTTTATACATAACAAGCTGGTTCCTTAGCAGCGTTTGAGGACGACTGTGATCATGACTCCATTATTCTTTAAAATCGCACCTGTCTATGAAAATTAGATTCCACATTCATCAAGAGCTTCTAAATGAGTGCTCCTTCAATGAATCTACACTTTCTGCTGTCTGCATCCCAGATATAGAAACAAATACTTGTATTCCCCTATTTGCAACTCAGTAGCTGCAGACGAACTTTAAATCTATCTGTGGCCCATGAATTATTACTGTTCTGCAAAATCATAGCTGAAGACAGAAAAAGAAGGACACGCTCTATTAGAAAGGAGACTCTGTTTGTTTCTTTGGACAGCAAAACCTTAGAGCTGCCAGGGGTTTAAAGAGCTGGAATTGGTCCCAATGAAGACAAATTAGAAAGCTGAAAGCAGAGAAGACAGTCTATAAGGCAGCCTAAATTGCACTCGATACATTGCAATGCTTTGTGCAATGTATGTCTCACCACTGTGGATATGGAGCATGTTTAAATATTATCTGAATGCACAGGATTGCAAAGAAGCCTTTTTAAAAATAACTGAGCAATGAGGAAATATAGAACAAATGGATCTGCCACAATGTTTTATTTACAATACTTGCCTCTATTCCTTCTCATCTTTCCACTGTATGGGTATGATTGCATGTATAAAGTTTCATAATGACAGCTTGCTTCAACTCCTAAAGCCACACAACTGACAATCCCAACTCTACATTCACATTTTAGAGGATAAAGCAACACAGTTTTGACAGTTAAGTAGAGCAAGTCTGAAAAGACAGGCCACCTCAGGCTATAACATGAATCCAGATGAGAAACGTCACAAAGTTAATGCCACACACAGGCACACACACACACAAAGAAGTTATGAACAAGGCGCTCACAAAAAGCAGCCCACTTCATTAGCTTGATATTATTATGCCAAGCTTATTCCATCAAGCAAAAAATTTAGTTTGGGGTGGGGTTATTTTGCCAGTTCTGTGTTAAATCTGAAAAATGCCCAACTCACATTAAATAAAGCTCCTGTAATCAGATTTAGGAAACCAACGGCTGATTTCACTACATTCAAAGTGGTACACTCCCTCTTTTTCCTGCCTATCCCTAGCACAGAAATGGTTCCCCATCCATCAATCCAACAGGTACAGCTCACATAGTAGAGAGAGGCTCCATTATATTAAATCACCAATGTATCTCATTCCAATTTTCCACTAGAATAAGTCTTTTGCAAGCAAAGACAAGCCTGATCTGCCTGTGTTCCGTGTCAGCTACATGAGCCCATTCTCATCTGGAAGCCCCATTGCATCACTAAGCTCGTTCATGCCTAAGCTTGTAAGATCTCTTCCGAGTTTAATGTACTTGAGCTTTCAATACAGGGCAGATCTGCATCTGGTGAGGTCAAAACAGGGCAGAGTCAGATTGCTTTTGTAAGTGAAAGGCTGGGTAAACACATTTTTAGCTGAGCTTTGTCTCAAAGCTCATCCAAAATTTGGTGGTCTTTACACCAAACGGATGATTCCAACTAAGCACAAACCTGTTCTCCAAGGGCTCAAGAGAAATCATCAATGTGCTTGATCACTAGCCCCAAAACAGACTACAAGTAACAGTGATTTTCATAGAATATCCCAAGGTGGGAAGGGGGAAGGACCCACTTGGATCAGAGCCCAAAGAGAGACAGACTTTAATCAAAGACAGCTTGAACTTGATCTAGTTAATAGCGTTAACAACTGGATCGAGCTGATAAAGACAGAATGAAACGAGCGTAAGGTGTTCTTATTCATAACTAGGTATTTTAGACAAATATCCAAATGGAGAATTCATACCAAGCCTTTATTGTTAAGGCTACTGCTCAAAACATTTAATGCTATTTTATTCGAAAAGTGAAATACCTTGTAACTGTATGCATATTATTTGTAAGATTTACTATATTGATGACAGTAGCAAATACTCTTACTGGACCTAGCCTTTTTTGGTCCTTTAAAAAAAAAAAAAAAAAAAAAAGGATAGATGACAACAGTCATTTTATTTGCACTACTAGCTCCCAAAGTACCAGATTCAGTAACAATGACATTTTTCATCCCCTCAAAAAAACTGCTTTTAGGCAGGTCAGTAAGACTGATAGGGCTTTTAAAGAATCTCTCCCAGACTACTAGTATTCTTTAAAAAAATATTCTCTCATATTAGATACATTTTTAACTAGAACAATATGTGACAAATTATTGTTCTATCCCTGAAGGGTCTGGAGCACACACATTCACCTGCACTTCACAGTCACGTCTATTGCACACAAAGAAATAGCAAAACTCTCATCAGCTTATGAACGGGTGCAGAAGCTTCATTTGTCTTTATGATTCACCCATGAAGTGTGTTTATTCACTGACATACCAGACATGGAAGAACTGACAGGGTATTTTTCTTAAAATTAGTTAACAGTTTGTTGAACTCAGTTGTCCATATAAACATCCATACGTTTAAACCTTTCTCTTCCTTTACCTGCTCCAGGAAAAAAATAAACAAGTTACCAAAAAGAAAAGAAAAAACAAAAACCCTATCTATTGCCATTCTGGTTGCTACTCAAATCATTCAGAAAACAGGTCTTCACAAAGCCTGAAAAAGAGCAATTTCATTATTTATCATTATCTTCACACAGAGAGAAATAAAATAGTGCAGCGTCCATGATGTGTGTGCAAAAACTCCACAGCAATACCTCCCTTCTGTAACACCCACTTCCTTAGACTTATTTTTGCACCTTTGTATGTCTTTAATAGGATGATGAATGCTTTTTAAGCAGTAGTCACGACCTCAAAACGCCTGGATTCTTAAAGACTCACCAAAATAAGTAAGTATCCCGTTCTACTCACTTTAGATATTTCTGGTTCCACTTGTTGCTTTTTGGGGGTCTCTTTTGACTCGGGCCCTTTCGGAGCACTGGTGTTCTTCGCAGAGGGCGATTCACCTCCTTCACCTTCAAGTTGCAGATTAATGCCTTCTGTGGGGACAGGGTGATCAATACCATTTGGATTCAGATTGCAATGGATAGCTGGGGGGAAAAAAAGACAAAACACTGCTTAGGAAAGAAGAACCCAAATGTTGTAAGCATTTATCACAAAGTACTAAGAAATGCCATACAGTAACAGAGTTATGACAGATAATGGCAAAAACACCCTCTGTAGCTCGACATGGATCCAGGATAAGATATTTGAGGAAGAAAATGCAAGGGAATGCAACACTGTATAAGGCTATTCTGTGCAAGTTTCTATGTCAAAATTATCCTTCTGGCATCACTAGAGTCCCCCAGCTTACAACTTTTACTAGTGTAGGACAATCTATCTCATGTATTTATCCTTCAGTCACACTTTTTTTTTTTTTCTCTTTTCTAGACAAGTCAGTTGAAGTTTTTCTATTGCATTTTCCATTACCTATAACATGCAAGGCTCTAACCAATGTGGGATAAGTAAGCTGTGCACAGAGAGTCGGTCTGTGCATAGAGTAATGCCTTACCCAGCTGATTATCTCCCCTTCAGCATTTTGTGCCGCTGCAAATCACCACCCACACCCTCCTAACAAGCAAGAGGGATGTACTCTCTAGGAGCACATAATGAGGTGTGGACTAATGATAGCAGAATAAGGAAAGCAGCCAGAGGGGGGGGAAAAAAAAGAAAACAAATGCAAACCATCCCACAGAAACGCGCATTTAGAGCTATGGTGGTGGTTTAATTGTTTTCTGCCTGGAATTTCACAGTTCCAGCACTCACGGAGAGAAGCAGCCTTAATAACCTCCTTGGCACACACAGAGATTTTAAGATGTACGGATCCTGAGGCGACTTCCCTTGATGCACGGATCCGATTTTTGTATTCCTGCTCACGGGTAACCGCGCTACCTCTAGCGCAGCTCCCTTAATGGCCCCAGCTTCCTCCTTCTTATGCTGTGGTGAGATATTTCACAGCCCCAAATAGAAACCCAAAAAACAATGTGAAACCGAAATAAAAGCTGCCCTTTTACCCGTGCTTGGCTTAGATGCGAAGGGTGGGGAGCAGGGGAAGGAATGGGAACTGCCAGTTTTAGCAGCCGTGTGAACAGCCCCGAAAGACTCTCACGGAAAACAGGCCCCAGCAGGCTCAGAAAGCAAAGGATCCTACAACCCACTGAATATCCATACACCTGAAATCCAAATCCTAACTGAAAACTTTGGGCCTAAATAATAGAAATTCCTTGGTGCAGAATTAAAGCGAACCCAGAACACCAAAAGTTTGCCTTTTCCCCTTGGGATTTCACAAACACCCAAATACTTGTAAGCAACGGGGGATTTGTACAAGGACCACAGTAACTACATCTGCACGTTAAGGACGGAAACCTATTCTAGGTTCAAGCCAAGAGAATATGACGAAGGGTATTTCATTAACAACACTGAGTGATGGAAAGAAGTAAAGAATTGCCACGTTGTATTACAAACTGCATTCTCTCCAGAAGAATGAAAAAAAAATCAGTCGCTGGTCCACAGAAAACCAGTATATTAAAGTAAAAATTGGAAGGGAACTAAATTGCACTCTTGCTATAAGAGAACCTAAAGGAAAGGAGGTCTGCAGCAGTCTGCATGGCTCATATCTGCCATCTTCTTGTCTCATTTCAGCAGGCCAGGCATCTGCAATTTCTTCCTAGAGAGCTGTTACAGAGCCCGGTTTCCCAAGCCAGCTCTGAACAGTTCTTCTTTAAGCCTAGCTGCAGCGCTTTTATTTGAAAGCCTCTCTTCCTTCATGCAAACCGATTCTGGAGCTCGGCTGCAGGCAGAGCAAAACCCAAGTCTCCTCGTTCTGACATCGCCTCTCACCGCTGAGGAGGGAGAACAGACGGCTGTCTGCAAGGCACTCCTCTCCTCCTACTGCTTCTCCCAGCCACACCGCTCAGTCAATCCAAAATATAAACACTTCAACCTTAATAATCTCAGGAGAAGCATTTCCTAACTTTTGAGCCCTTTATTTCTAGATCCACGCCATACCTACCTCTCCCTGAATTTTGCTTTTATCATGGCTACAAGACCACAGTGGAGCTAAACTTGAACGCAGCTGCTTGATTTTTCCCTTACTGAACCTCTTTCTGCAACAGAAAGAAATGTCAAAACCCTTTTACTTCTGCAGCGAAGCTCACAGGCTTCACCTGCTCTGGCTGCATGGCCATTATGTTCCCATACCACAAGCCTGACAGACTTATGATGGAGTCTTTAACACTTTTCAGCTCCCAAGGGAGGTTTCAAAGGGAGTGTTGTGTGGTTTATATTTACATTCTAGTGTGCGTTAGGACACTAAAAAATTCCCTCTCCCCTAAATCATACTCACCCGTCATGATCTATCTCTTCTAGATCATATTTACCTGCCTGAAGGAAAAAAAGTAATTACTAATGACTACTTTACCCTCCAGACTACAGAAAAAAATAGATGTGATCCACCGAGACAGACTTTTCCATGGCCCAATACATATGGAAGCTGTCCTGTTAGCAGGCAGATTTAAGACTGCAATTCCCCTCCTGCACAAAAAAAAAGGGAGATACCCTACCCACCCTGTAAAAGCCCTCCCTTCCAGCACACCCTGCTCAAGCAGAGGCTGGAAACTAGCAGTGAAAGACGCCTGGTAAGGAATGGGGGCCATAAAGTAAGTATCAAACTGTCTTTCCTGCCATGATCTTACCTAGCCCAACAGGAGGACTCCTGAGCACACCTTCCAAACACTCACACACCACAGCAGCACCCAGAAACGTGCAGCTTGTGGCTGCCAGCCTCCTTCCAGTGCTCACCAGAGAGAAATCACAAAGCCCAGTGGGACTCGAGCTGGCTGGAAGAAGGCTGCCAGCAGCAGGCTTCCTGTGGATTGCAACCCCTCCCTTCCCAGTGGCCCCAAACAATACAGATTCGGGGGGAGGATGGGATGCACGACAAGGAAAGCCTTCTAGGTTACAGCACCAATTTGCTGTGCAGCACAGGGAGCAAGCGACCCAGCTTTCTGGTAACGTGGTAGCATAACCACATTATCCAAGCTTTAGGATCCAGGAGGAAAAATAAATTGGAGAGGCTGCTGGCAACTGCATGTGCTCCCATTAGCTTTTCATTGAAAAGATGTGACTGTTCAAAAGAAACACGGACTGCCTCAGAAAAGACTTTTCCAAAGTTATCAGTGTTAGGGTGGGAGAAAGAAACAACTTTTTACTGTATTTTCTAGGAGGAGAGGGAGAAGGGAAGAGTTCAACTCTCCTTCTTCCCCCCCAGCACAGTCTTGGCTTACCACTAAGCCTGGACTGGCAGCCTCAGCACTGGGAGACCGGAGGAAAACATGCAGAAGTGAGAATAAATATCACCTCGGTCACTTGGCAAAGCTAATATCTGTCAGGAGGCATCATCAGGTGGCCAGCTCTATTGCTTTTTCTCCAGTGCTGCCTCCAGCTCTCAGCTAGGAGACAAAGAAGGAAAGAGCATCCTCTTGCACTCTGTTACTTTCCATTAGCAGACAGAAATCCCTTATTTTCATTTCTAGAGCAGGCAGAGCTCTCACTTTTTTAAAAAAATGTCAATAACAACCATAATTGCTCCCCTTCAGGATTTGTTAAAAGCAGGGGAAGAGGTGAAGGTCTGGACGATAACAGCATTCCCTCTTCTCAGATCAGCACCTTGTATAATTTCAGCCAGATAAGACTGGCTCAAAACGTCAGGACTGACTACGCAAAGCTCAAGGGGCTGACAGCTTCTAGGGCTGAAGTCCTCCAGAACTGATCTAAGCAGCTCTAAGAGATCTCAAACCACCAACTTCATCACAGCCCAACTCCTCTGACCCACCCGGCTGACCCCAAACTGCAGAGCTCATCCCTTCCAGGACGCCTGACAAAGATTCTTCTCTCTAACTACAGACCAAGGAGTTTCTTACTAAATTACTTGTCCAGGCTCCCATCTCTCTCTACCCTGCCCTTGGCTACCACCACCTTCCCCCACCCTCTGGCATTTCCCCGTACCACTGCTTTGACAGCAGTCCCAGCACTTCTTCATTCTGCCAGATCAAATCCATCTCAACACTCGTAGACTTCAGAAGCCCATCAGGCCATCAAACCCCGCTTCATACCAGTTAATACCATACACATCAGTAGCATCATTAGATCTGGAAGCAGAACCTAATCTTACTCCATCCATCATCCCTGTATCTCAGTACCAAGTCTCCATCCCGTTCCAGATTGCTGAAATTCTCCTTTCCCTTTATGCCCACCAGCTGGACAGCGTGCTGAAAACCCCACCTGACAGCTGATTAATGCCGTGTCTGTCCTCACGCTTCCCAGCAATTGTTGTTTTACTTGGACTGAAAGCTTTCTGTGGTGGGAACGTTCTCCTTTTGGGGCTGGGTGCTCTGTACAGCACTGGAGCGACAAGCGCATGACAAATGGTGCTGGCAGCCACAATGACAGAGATCACAGATTACATTTAGAAAACCGACCATTATTTAAAAACAAAGGTACTCGAGTGCTCTTGTACTCCTACCTCAATGGCAGAGCCGAATCTACAGGAAAATATCCCCTTTTCCAGAACTTTAAAGGAAAGGCTGCTTAGATTTGCCAAGTTAGGAGGGTCAGGAACTGTGAGAAAACAGTAAAATGAGCACCCAAAGTGGAAAAACGACCACACGTACCCTAAAAGACTAGGGACGCAAGAAAACTAAAGCGACGCAGTGCATTTTTCCCATAGGCTAGAATACAAACCCAGTTCCTTTCTGAGCAGACAGAGCAGGAGAATTTGTTGCCCTCCAGAAGCTGATGGGGAGCAGAGCCCTGCGCCCATGCAGCTCCCCTCCAGCATGTGTACACAGCTCTGAAGGAGCTCGCAGGGCAATGCGAAGGCTCTGCTCCCCTAGCTGCCTTCCTCCCCTCCACGTCTGCCTCACGGACAGCAAGCAGCCAGGAGACAGCTTGTCTGAGCACGCCTGATGGTACACAGCAGTCACCAAGAGCCACAGCAAGCTGCTGGCATCTGGGAGGAGGCCCGGCATTTGTCTAGAGGATACTCCGAAAACCTTGAGACGAGCCTGAAGGCACTCTTCAGAAGTCAGCCTCGATACATCCAAAGTTTCGTGCGGCCAGATGGGGAGTCAGGCTCTCCATCTGGGGGCTCAAGGCGTAGCAGATCAAACCCAGGATCAATCGCTACCTCTGTGCGCTCTGCTGCCTGCCGCGTCAAACGTTTCTGAGCTACTTGTTTCAGTGGGAACACTGCTGGCTGCTCAAAATTTTAAGGAGATCAATTAAGACTGCATTAAAGCATACTTGGCAAGTGCTGGAGTTGCATGCAATAACAATTGCTCTATTCTGAAAAGCGATCTGGTAAAAATAGCATCTTCTTACTCATCTGCCCTGTTCTGCGTGCATCACAGTCATGTGCTAGCTTTTGCTCTCTAGAGACAAGAAGCGCACACAAGAGACACCCATCCAACCTCTGAACCATTAGAAAACTTTAAAATGTAAAACACTTGCAAACGTCCAAGCTTTATTTCATGTGTTTGTGCCATAAACTTAGCTGCACAACGCCAGGAGCTGTCGACACAATCCACCTTTCCATCTTTGCTTGGTTCTTCATCAAAGGCCAATCAAATCTCCAACCATGCAAAATTCTGCAGTCAGCTCTTTCTGCCAGGCTCCTGCACACTTCCAGGTGCTGCATTTCAATACTGAGTGGTCAAACAGCAACCACTGGGCTTTTTGCTTGGTATCACTCACAATCCACTTCAATTATATTGATCAGAATCAGGGAGGCATTGACACAGAGAACAGATCTTGCTCCAGACAGATGGCTGCTCACATTGACCGAGCAAGCAAAAAGGAGTTGCATCAGAGCCCTTCCCCAATTTCCAGAAGCTTGTACTGCATTAGTAATTCTAAACACCCCTAGAAAATATAGGATTATTCCCAAGATTGTCAAACCTGAGCAGTTGTTACCACTTCTACAATTTTTTAAAGGATAAAAAAAGAAAGATTAAAACCACCAATACAGATGACCTTAATTAGTGCCACAAAATATAGGAATCTTTGACTGTTTTATCTAGCAGGAAGTTTTCCCACAGTAATCTGTTTCTGTAACTCCTGTGGATGGTCCACCCGCCTCATCAAAATGTTCCTAGTTTGAGAAACTGTCTGGCTTTTGCCTGCAGGAATTACCTCTCCATGCACTGCAACCTCCAGCTAACGTAAACCCACACAGTCCCACCAATTCATCACTTTGGGCCAGCTGAAGCTGTGGTCAAAGCCTCACATGGATCCATCCTGATGGTTATGTTGCCGTCCAGGTTGCTGGCATCCTGCTGAGGAAGTACCTTCAAAATCTTGCCTAGACCTGTTTCTCCAATCTGCTTGTCTGATGGTCTCAGCAGCATTCACTCAGACCAAGAAGCCCCAAGTCAGTCAGGATCTGTTCTGCTTCGATAATGTGGACTTACCAGAAACCTCCTTGACAGGTGAAGCCCTGAAGTATTTTGCTGAAGTAATACCAATGCCAAGTTGCCTGTTTCTGCTGGTCAGCATCAGGAATGAGCATGAAACAAATACAAACAGGCTGTGCCAAAACCCAGGGCTGAGCTGTGGGGAGTTTTGCAAAGTGGTCCTAGCGATGAGCTGCACCAGGTGGTTTGGGTTCAGAGCTCAGGCAGGCAGGGACAGCAAGACAAAGCCTCAAGTACCCACATCCCCAACGTGGCTCGCAGCTCTCTAGCTAGGCAACTGAGTAGCTATGTCATGGTACCACAGTAATTAATACCACAAGCCATTCACTCTCCCCAAAAACAAACAAAAAAACAAACAAAAAAACAAACAAACAAAAAACTAAGAATGCTCAAAACTAAAGGCAAAGGCAAAAGCAAAAGGGAAAAAACGTTACTCAGCTGCCTACACTCCACATACCTCCCTTACACCTCAGCTGTAAGAGGCAGCTGGTGAGTTTTGTGTAGCATCAGAAATATATCACAAAACCAGAACAAGTGTCTCAGCAGTTTCAGTCTGAATCAAACTGAGCAAATAATTCTGTAATTTGGTTGAAGCTCATGCAAATCTTAGGGGTATAAAGAGGAGAAATACTCCCTACTTGTCTACTGAACAAAAATGCCAAGTCCAAAACAAGAAATCTTCTTTTGGTGTATGTTAAGTTTGCCCTTAAAGACCCTTGTCCCACCAGGATTTATATGCACTCAAGCCTACTCAGTTAAGAAATTTGCTCTTGCTTTTTTGAGAATTTTCCTACTGGAAACTACTCGTTTATTTTATGTAAGGCAATACCCACTTTCCATCTCTGATTTCACAGATTGTATTAACGCTGTAAACCAAAAGCTTTCTGTTCCACCTGCTCTTCGGGACGCAGCCTGCACTGGCTATCACTAGACAGGCCCCGGAGCCTCAGCAAGGCAACGTCTGCCTTTTGTAACAGCCACAGGCCCGCGTGATGAAAAGCAGAGACAAGGGCTGGGCAGCCAAATTATTTCTGAAGCATTTTTTAATTCTATTTTAATAAATGTGCGATTGGTGCGAGCAGCTCTTGAATTCACAATGGCAACAGAGAGACTCATTGAAAAATGGGCCAGTTCAGTGAGTAAGGCAAGTCCGCCACAAACCCTGGGCAGGTATGTAGGACAAAAATGGTGACAAAGACAGGGAACTAGTGAGCTATGCAATTAGCTTATAGTAAAAGGGATCTTAGTGGGGAAAAAAAGTAATAAAGGTCAATAAGTAACATGCATCATGTGTATACAAGAACATACTATGACCTGTCTTACGCTATAATCCACTGGTTGAAGTATGTTTTGCAAAGTGATCTTACCCTTAGTTATTAAGAAGGTTTATGCCAGTATCTGCAAAGCTTCTGCTGAAAAGTGAACAACTTTGGATTTCAGACAGGTTTGTGAGATGCACAGCTTTGCAGTCAAAGAGGATGTTGCAGGAGGTAAGAGGCCTGAGTATGAAAAGCACAAATCAGGAGGTAGACAGAGAGGAAGAGAGCTGAATTAATGCTCTCACTGGAGGGAAAGCATCCACCACACATTGCAGTCAATCACCAAACAACCTGTGCAAACTCCTGACTAGATACCCCTGGCTGTTGCCCACTGAGGATTTCAGAGCGAACACAGAAAATAAGATAGAAAAGGGCCTGGAGCACAAGTCTGTGAGGAGCGGCTGAGGGAACTGGGGGTGTTTGGTCTGGAGAAAGAGGAGGCTCAGGGGAGGCCTCATTGCTCTCTGCAAATGCCTGAAAGGAAGCTGTGGGGAGCTGGGGGTCGGCCTCTTCTCGAAGGTAACCAGCGATAGGACTAGAGGGAATGGCCTCGAGTTGTGCCAGGGGAGGTTCAGGGTGGAAATGAGGAGACATTTCTGCTCAGAAAGAGCAGTCAGGCACTGAGACGGGTTGCCCAGGGAGGTGGTGGCGTTCCCGTCCCTGGGGGTGTTCAAGGAGAGGTTAGACGTGGTGCTTGGGGACATGGCTTAGTGGTGACATTGGTGGTAGGGGGATGGTTGGACCAGATGATCTTGGAGGGCTTTCCCAACCTTAATGATGCTATGATTCAGCTGGGTGAGAAACAAGTCTTCATTGGTTCCACTACTCCTGGATCAAACTTGTCTTGTGGTCACTAGATGAGCTCCTAAATATTTTTGCTGCAGAGATTAGCGAGCCGTGGTCCACCACAGCCTCTATTTCTATGAATGCCTCCAGTCCCAACCGCACTACTACTCAATTCTACAACCAACCATGTTAGAGCCCAGCGAGCCCGCCCAGCACGTCCCAAGCCCTGCCCAGATGCACACAGGTGTTACAGCATCAGCAGTGCGCTGTCCCACACACACCACAGATCTCTTGCCTTTGCACCTTGTGAAAGCTGCTGTCTGCTGAGCAAGTGCAACAGAAATGGCTGCAACTCAGCTGTGAACCCAGGCTTTATTCCCCGTCCTACGTACGATGCACAAAGTCATCAAAATGCAGAGGAAGAAGCAGTTACCCATTCCCACTAGCATAACTAGTCACAATCTGGCAGCTGACTTCTGTTTCCAGTCCTGGCTTTCTCTCAGCTGCCTGTTAAGCTACCTCTTGTCGGTCCTCAAGGCTGTCCCTTCCCTTGCACATTTAACGAAGGAGCCTGGAAATGCCTTCGTGCCTTCCCCCAGCAAAATTCTTTACCTCCTACAGCTTACTCATACCACTGTGTCCTACTCCCTCCAGTACCACAGCTGACTCTTGTAGTGACAAACCATTAGCTGAGAGCATGCAATTATTTTGCTGGAGGAAAATCCAGGAGAAAGCTTCTATTTACACACATAAAAATTCCTTTTATTTCTGAAACAGCATTATTAAAGTCTGTTTCTTGCTTTTGCTGGGATATTTTCAGAGAAGCAAATCAACTCAGCTAAATGCCCTCTACCAAAAGAAAACCAAAAACTGCACTAAAGACAGGCTAAAATCCACCCCAAATTTCCTCCTCAAGCCCTTTTCCTATTCAGCCACATATCCCCTGCAAGCATTTTGTATCCTGTAGATGAATGCAGAGCTCACTTCAGCCCATATTCAGTCCTGCTGCCCACCTGCTTGCTTTGCCCAGGAGCAGCACGAAGGGGAGGGAACCTACACCCTCAATCCAAATCGGGCTTTTAGTGGTGAGTGGGGTTTTTCTGGGTGCACACAAGTCAGATTTTCTCATAAAAGCCATCAGGATGGGTCAGACAAAGTCTAGCCTCATATGCCACCGCTTAAGGGCACACACATGAATTAAGCTTGCCTTGGCATGTTAGGAATGACCCAAGGTTGAACTTAGAAATTGTGTAATTTGAAAAACTATTTTTTTTGAAGCACAAAAGCCCATACCTTCATTGTTCTGCCTTGTGAACCAGTTCCTTTTTCTCCTTCTCCAAACCATTCATTAATGTCTAAGGATTCTCTTCATGGTCATCTCCTTTCCAGGTTAAAGAACCAGAACCTTCCCTCAGAAAACACCCCCTATCTCTAACCAGCTGATTGCCCTTTCCTGTAGTCTTTCCAGCCCTGTGTCTTTTTTGGGGTGTGGCAAGAAAAACTGAATGGAGCACTGAGAATAGAAGAGTAATATAAAAAGAAGTAGTAAAAACTGTTCCTTGCTTCTTCTTTTTTGAGCTCTTCCTCATAGTTCCTAAATTCCGTTTGCTATTTTGACCATGACCAACCAGACGGTTCCAGAAGACTTCAAAATTACTCAATTTTCTGGCCCTTTCCTCCACCTTTGCCTTTGGCACCTTCCAGGACTACTCCCTCTACATTCCCTGCATGCTTTGAGCACATAATTTAGCGATGAGTAGTTCAATTGTTCATCTTCAAGGCTAACACCTGTATGCCAGCCAAAGGCAACAGCTTTCACGAGAAATAACTCAACATAGGATTGCTCAGTCCAACCTTTGAGCATCTCTCGTTCACAGAAAGGGTCCTTGCCTCAAAGATCATACCCTGTGAGCAAGAAGAGAGACCAGAGAGATGGGACAGATCCAAAGCACGGAGGCTAAAGCTGTCTCAGCCGTGACAACACAGAAAGTTAGCACCAGAACCAGACATAGCACCCCTAACCGATCTGCAACTCTGACACCGCCTGGCTGCAATGCCTCACCCACAGTGTTTCTTGCTGCTACTCTCCTGTTGTAACCCTTGGGACAAAGCAGTCCTGCAAAGTCCAAGAGACTGGCTCCAAACAGCCTGCCCTGCCCTCATAAACTGACCCGTGGGAGGAAGCTACACAGCCTCCTTTATGTTACCTACCTTGCTAAAAAAAATAAAATAAAATAAAAAAATAAAAGAAAAATTCTGCTTTATAAGTTCTATTTAAGCAATAAATGTGGGATCCTACAGTGTCACTACAGGCGTTGTCAGTGCTTTCCAGCAGCATGTTAGGAAATGCAAATAACATCTATCTTCTGTCATTCGCTCTCTCACTTTCTCTTCTTGGTAGAGAAACTTTCAAAGCACCATTCTTTCCTTCGCCCATACATCACCACCACCAGCAGCCAAGTTTGATCCTTGGGATGGGATTCCATTGCATCAGAACAGCCAATGTATATCAATCAATGTCCTCCTGGAGCTTTGGAGTTTTCCAGGTGTTTTAAAGGGTAAGAACAAACAGTCATGGAACTGGTTGACCTGAAAACACTTCTGAATTTTCAGGTGCGCTCTTGTGCTACAGCAAAATCTCCTCCAAGGAAAACGCAGGTATATGCCAAGCCTAAACTGCCTGATTCCTGCCTAATGTGAGTTCATTTCTAAAAGCAGGTAGAGGAAAATGAGCACACAACCTGAAATCATATCCCCTTGCCACTCGGTCTAAACTCACCCAAGGTGACTTTAGCATAGTGCCACTCTTCATTGCACCAGCTTAATTTTGGGGTGTCTGATTGCCACAGTGCACCTGTTGATGAGAGCCTGCAGTCCAAAACAGACTTCTGGCTTTAGACAGTAACAGTATTCCTCTGGAGAAGGATCATTAACTATCTGTCTTTTCAAAGATGCAAGGAACTGCAACAGAGCTGACTTTTCAAAGGGACATCTTTCCTCTCTGAGCTGCTACAGAGTGGTTCAGAGGAGGACAGAGGAGCACATTGCCACCAAGCTGTGTGCACACTGAGGCAGGGGCACGAAGGGAAGCCTTATCCTCCAAAATCAGGCTGCTGCTGAGCAAGAAAGAGGAGCACAGATGTTACTGCCCAACAGGAACACAGCCATGTGGAAGGGGGTGGAAGAGGAGCTATGTTCCAGCCTGGAAACCTGTAACTGCTGAGGCATTTTTACAATAAATGGTCACCAAGCAACATACAGAAGCAGCACAAAGATCAAAGGCTGCAGTTCAGGTCTTCCTCTTGCCTGTCCTGTGCGTGCTTCCACCACTGGTCCTGTCGATCTCCTCTGCTACAATCTGAGGGGACACTTTGAGCCGGAGAGGCAGACACATACATCAGCTCTGCGTCCAACTGGCAGCTCTTTCCAAGCTTTCCTGAGCCCCTCAAGCTAAGGAGTGGTTGGAAACTATTAAGGAAAACAAGCACTGATGGAAGCACAGACCTTTTGGATGGCAGGATTTGTGACTTCTTTGCTAGGCAAGGAATTAAGTGTGCTGAAAAAACACGTATTAGATCAGATTCCGTGACATCTCAGGTGTGCAGACACCTGGTCTGAGCCTGGAGTGGGTTTAGGAGCAAGGAAATGCCGAATAACTAAAAACTTGTTAAGACAGTTGTATTTTTGAGCACCCTGTGGGACAGCATGATGGACGCCTACACTAAAACTAGAAGCTCCCTTTCTGATGGTCCTGAACTTGCTTTAACACTCTTGGCAGCGCTGGCACTGCAAGTTATGAGCTCACCCTATCGCAAGGCTCTGAGGAAACACATGGCAGCACTCAATATCCGCCGGGGCTGGCTGAGCACTGCAAGCTTTCCACCCAGGTGTATCACACTGCTGAAATTCAGGACTGCTCTGACAGAAATCAGTTACAGGCTGCAAAAAACTTTGTCTTGCAGCAGTTAGCCTTGGCTCCAGACCCCATAACACTCCCAAATCCTTTGAGCCTCCAGTCTCCTCCAGGACTGCCACGGGGCAAGGCCAGAGCCTTTCTGTCATTTTATGTCAGCAAGTCTCTGCTTCTTAGTGAAAAATGTTCTCCAGCAGGCAGATCCACCACTGCAGAAGAGCCATAGGACAGGAAAGAGTTTATTTTTCCATCAGCTTTCAGGAGGAGACTAGCAATGAACATATGCATATACTTTCCAAAGCACACGCATGGAAGAGAAGGCATTAGACCAAGCTCCACTGAACACTCGCTAGGCAATAATTCCGTGACATAATTAGCACTTCTTTTTTTTTTTTTTTGCTCAGAAACCTCCAAGATGCTGCAGGTCAGAGCTGCAGGGGAGCTGACAGAACTGTGTGGGATTACCTGCAGACATACATTAGCTGCTGGCTGCTGTCAGTCTCTTGCTTTCCTGTGCAAGAAGCATTGTGGGGGGGAAGTCACCATTCTCTCTTCCCCTTTTCCTCTGCTGCACAAGAGCAAAAAAAAATAATAATATATTTTTGAGAACACTGTTGCAGGGATCAAAAGCCTTTTTCGACTGGCTCTGACCTAGTTCTTTCATTCTTACTAGAGGGAGGAAAACACTTAAAGGAACATTGTCAAAACTGCTAGGTCTAAAATTAGCCTTACCTTGGCAGTGCTCCCATCTAGATGGGCTCGTGTTAAGGAGAGCAAACTCTCTCTCCCCACACAGACTCTGATATGTTCATCCATCCCAAGTACTGATACTATGAGCCTGAAGGACCACCCAGTCCACGAGATCTCTTTCGGGACAAGTAGGGCGAACCAAGATCGAACTATTTTGGCTGAGTCCCTCTGAACCCCCGCTCAGGTATGTGTTATGCAACTGCCAAAGAACTCTGGGATCCTCCAAATTCCTATTTCATATTTGCAAATCCATCTCTGTCAGCTATTCCAGTAAAAAAAAAAAGGGATGTTTTCTTTAAGTAAACTGCTGGACATTTGTTACCATAACTAAACTCCAGCAATCCGTCCTAAGACGGCATTAAAAATAATCAAACCCGAGGAAGATTTCAACAGGTTGTTAAAATAAAGTCCGATTTATTTTTTTTCTCCGCAAACTATATGTTACAAAATGCTGCCATTTCAGCCACATGGAGCGTTTCTGAAATGAAAGAGGGTAAAAAAAAAAACTCTCTGGGTTGGTGACTGAGGCTGTTTTCCCCAGAACAACAGCAGTGGCAGAGCTGGTCAGGCAGCGGATGCTGGCTCCGGCCAGGAACTCCCATGCTCCAGGACCTGTGGTTCCCTCCTGCCCCCAGGGACCCCCCCACTCCCTGCCACTCGTGTCCTAGAGCCAGCCGCCTGCGAGCCCGCACGAGAAGCGAGCAGGCCTGGCAGTCCAGAAGCCTCGTGACACTAAAAAAAATAAATAATAATAATAAAAAAAAAGCTCTGAAGTCCCAGGAAGTCCACGCTAGCCAAGCTCCCAGCTGAGCCTGAGAGGCTGGACACATTCCACTTAAGCCAGGTTTTCAGGGCCCTCCTTATTACCAGGCTTCCAGAGCTGATGTGCACAAGGTTATGCTCTCAAGGTCCCAAGCAGCAAAGCAGGAAAACATTTTTTTCCAACAAAAACAAACAAATCAACTAAAAAAAAAAAAAAAAGCAGTTTGTGTTCCCTAAGTCCAAGACATTGAGTTCAGCAAATTGGCATTTTTTCTCCAAAACTCTTTAAATTTGGAAAATTCCACAGCAGCTTTGCTTTTGCCTGGAGTGCAATCCACGTGGTGTAGTGACAGGAGCCATGAGGGACATGGGGTGAGCTGGGCTTCCCTAACAAAAGGGCCACGTGTTACCTGCCAAGAGGCACAGGTCATGAAAAGCACACGGCCCACACCCAGGGCTCCGATATTGTGGAGCATGCATTAAGATAAAAGCACACTTTTAAGGGCCTTTGCACAAAGAAGCCCGGTCCCAAAAGAAAATTAAGGGTAAGAAAGGGATGTAAACGTGCACGCACTGCATTGACAGAAAGTAGTCATGGACACAAGGCTCCTTGTGCTGGAGAAGTAAGGAGTCACCTCGCTGTGCTAGGGAGAGGGACGGAGCTGTGCAGCAGCACAAAGGCAAGAAAAGTCGAGGGAGGAAGCAAACAAAGCGAGGGGAAAGTGGGACATGCAGACACGAAGGCCTGTTTTGAGAGCCCACAGCAGGGATGCATCCTGGGGAGAGGAAACGGGAAGAAGGGGTTAAAGAGGAAACAAATCCCAAATCAGCTCGGGAGAAAGGAGAGGCACTGCTTCCCAAAGGTTTAGCAGAGCTTTCCTTCATTAATATTTACCAAGCTTTTCGAGATTCTCAGATGGAAGGCACTGCAGATATGACAGGAATTATTACAGACCTGAAAAAATCTAGCAAACAGACTGAGAAGGGCTCCAAGTGAATAAAGGAGGATGACACACAGAAAGAGGGGTTGCTGCTGGCGTATGAACCATCTGGTGCATGGCAGTCCATTTCATTTACTTACCCACTACCAGGCACGCATGCGTGGTTCACACTGCTAAGTTTTTGCCACAGCAGAAGAGATGCTTTCATCCAGGACCACTACCTTCCTTCCACCGTTACAGTCTCCAAAACTGCTATTCAGCAAAGCACCCTGGGCATAAGGGATCTGTTTGGCTTAAGGTGAAGCTGAAATTTCGGGACAGGCACCTTTTGAGACATAGGGGTTTCGTTTACCTTAATATAAGTTTGCCTAGGAAGTTGGTTCACAGGGATGCTGAGGTGTCCACTGGCCAAGTTTCAGCTCGGCACTAATTTGTGCTGCTCACTTGGGTACTTTAAAGAGCTTCAGCATAATCCTCGTGGACACAGGCGGCCTCGGATGGAGCCACAGATCTCAGCACACCTGAGAAGCAGCTGAACGAGGGCTGCCTGAAGGCGAGCACCCCCAAAACAGCGACATACCCCGAGTTATGCACAGGGGGTGGCTGCGTGGCTGGCTGTCACACCGTGGACTCCTACGGCTCTCCTGCGGGCACAGAGGAGAGCAAGATGGGCCCTGAATGCTAGAAAACAGGGAAGTTGAGAGGCAGGCAGTGAGGGGGAAGATGTACCTGTCCCCACACAGCGACCCACATCGCTCCATGACCTCCCCAAAAGCTGCACGGAGAGGGACCACGCGCCCACCAGAAGACCTCCACAATGCAGCCACCTGTCTCGGGAGCTGGGCTGCTCACCGAGCTCTGTCCCCTTGAATTTGGGCACCTCTTGCTCAGGGAAGGAAAAGGGGGCGAAGGGGGGGGGATGACAGGGGGGCAAGGGGATAAAAGGGGCAAACACGTCCCCGGGCCGGGGGCTGCCTGGGGCTCACGACCATGTCAGTGGGGGAGGCACGGAGGGTCGGCAGCGGGGGGCAGAAGCCCTGGGGGGTGGCTCAGGGCCTTGGGGGAAATTTGGGAAGGAGGGGAAGAATGAAGGGAAGGAAGAGGGGAAGGAGGGAGGGAGGGCAGGAGGCGCAGACCCGCCGCCCCCACCCTCCGGGGCGGCACCTCGGGGCCGACCCCAGGGCTCTGCATGCCCCCACCCCACCTGCCTCCCCTCACGCACCCCCGTTTTGTTTTTTTTTTTTTTGGGGGGGGGGGGGCCGCCCCCCTCCCACCCCAAACCCACACCGCAGGTGAGAGCCCGGAGGGGAGGAGACAACGGGCGGGCCCCCGGGGGCAGCGAAGCGAAGGGACGCGGAGCCCTCCTTACCTTCCACCGCCATCCTCCCGGCCTCGCATAGTGCGCCGAGCCCGGTCCCGAGCCCGGTCCCAACCCCAAACCCGGTCCTGGTCCTGGTCCTGGCCCCGGTCCCGGTCCCGGCGGCGCTGCCCCGGCCGCCCCCCCCCGCCCCGCCCGCGCACGGGCTCGGCTCATCTGCAGCCGCCGCGCTCAACCTGCAGCGCGGCCGCTGACAGCCGGGCGGGGCCGCGCCTGCCCTGGGCTCCACGGGAAATGTAGTCCCCGGCACAGCCCCCGACACCGCCAGGGCCCGTGGAGGGGTTGTTGGTCCCGGAATGGGGAGGAGAGAGCGGGGTGGTGGTGGTGGGGGTGTTGTTGGAGGGTGCAGACTGCTAGGGGTTGAGCGTCATGGCGTTGCTGTGCCTGACGGGGCAAAAGGGGGGGTTCTGTTGGGAGAAGGGCACAAAAAGGGCATCGGGAATGTGCCATTGTCGCCTCTGGGTGCAGTCATGCCATAGCGTGGGGTCCTCAGTCTTCCTCTGTTCACCATCTTTATCCAGAATCACAGAATCATCTAGTTTGGAAGAGACCTTCAAT
Organism: Anas acuta; assembly: GCF_963932015.1. Taxonomy (NCBI): domain Eukaryota; kingdom Metazoa; phylum Chordata; class Aves; order Anseriformes; family Anatidae; genus Anas; species Anas acuta. The sequence continues at coordinate 144,430,949 of NC_088980.1, forward strand.
ATCACCGAGTCCAACCTCTGACCTAACACTAGCCAGTCCTCCACTAAACCATATCCCTAAGCTCTACATCTAAACGTCTTTTGAAGACATCCAGGGATGGTGACTCAACCACTTCCCTGGGCATCCCATTCCAATGCCTAACAACCCTTTCGGTAAAGAAGTTCTTCCTAAGATCCAACCAAAACCTCCCCTGGCGCAACTTTAGCCCATTCCCCTCATCTTGTCACCAGGCTTATGGGAGAACAACTCCCACCTCACTACAGCCTCCTTTAAGGTATCTATCTGACCGCTCTGACAGGTCAGGCAAAAAATCCCAAAATGGAAGGAGATTAGCAACATCCTAACCAAGTCTTTACTTTGACTCCTCACAAGTCTTATACCAAACATCTGTCACACTCGGGACCTGTCCTGAGATGTTTGCTGTCTGAAAAGCGATGCATTTATACCCTTTTTAAGTTTCATTTTGAGATATCAAAAGGATTTTAAAAGATTTTTCCCTCAAAACTGTTTTTTTTTTTTCTTTTTCTTTTTCTTTTTTTTCTTTTTTTTTTTTTTCAGCAAATAGTAGCCTACACAGAGAGACTCTTTGAGTTCCTTCACCCACACAAGTCATTAATGAAATTGAGAGGACAAGAGCAGAGGGACGGAGTATTCAAGGGCATATACATCTGGGGCATGAAAACATTTCCACATGTTCTTTTTATTTGTTAGCACTGGCTATTGCAACTAATGAGCGTTACTCAGGACAGGTTATTTTTGCAAAACAAACCTCCACAAGTTCAAATTAGAGTGCAAGAATGTAACGTGTGTAATGAGTGCGGTGCTCATAAATCCCAGGAATTTTGACATTCCTGAAATATCTGAAGTGATTAAAATAAAACTGGGTCTTCATTATTTATTTTATGAAGGAAAACCAGAGCCTATCCAGGACAGCCTAAAAGCTCCAGTCTGGCCTGAAGCCTTCTATTACCAACCTTGCCCTGAAGATCTCACTTATTCTTTGCTCTCATATGCATTTGAACTATTAGCCTTTGTGTTGTATATGAGTCAAGATACAAGCTCCCTCGAGCAGCAGCCTTGTCTTTCATGTATCTGCAAAGCAGTAGGCATACTCACAATGCATTGTGAGTGATTATAATTGAGAGGATATGCAGAGACTGCAGAAGACAACACAACCACACACCTGATCCCAGCTGCTGTGTGAAATGGGCTGATACTCCCGTACTTTCTGTCAAGATAATGGGGTGTTCCTAGGTTTGATTGTTTTCAAATATGTAACACACACAACCTTCAGAAATTTCTTCTTCGCTACATAAACTTTTGTGATCTTAATGACATTTTGTGTTAAGCTTATGTATTCGACTCATCATTATGTATTTATTTAATCATGACGGTATTTGGAGGTAAGTTAGTGCGATTTTCTGACTAGTGTATATGTGAAGCATTGCTTTCTTGGTTAGAATGAGTTAGGAGCCATAGTGTGAATAAATCAAGACTTGGAGTTCAGATGGTGTGGATGTGGAGAGCTGGAGCCTATCTCCATTAGTATGCTGAATTTCTGACTGGTAACTGCATTTCAGCTGTGGGCCCTGAGGACATCCCTAGTGAGTACAATTTTACTAAGCCCTTTAAAAGCCCTGTAATTTTTAATTACAGCTTTGTGCCTGATGAAGAACAGCAAAATTACGGCTGTGACTAGACAGCAAATAGGGCATGACAGATGTTAAAAGGTATAGTTTTTTATATTTAATGTTACATGATAGCTGGTGAAACCTAGTATTTAACAAAATCTAAAAGCATCAAAAACATCTACAATTCTGGTCAAGACTAGACAAATTGTAATTTAATGTATGTCACTCATTAGAGAAAAGAGGCTGCAAATTGATTCAATTAATATATGGGTAAAGCACAATCTGTTTTGAGCGTAGCTTTCAAAAACATCAGTGAGAGCTAGCTAACTTTCTAAAAACACCCTACTAAATTATAGAGTAGAAAAAGACCAGCTTTCTCAGCTCAGAAAGAGCTATCTCATCACTCTTCCTTGCTTCTTTTTTTTACCTTGTCTGTCTCCAGACATATTTCTTCTAAACTTTCTCTTAAAAGTATAGCAAACTTCCCAAAAACACACTTGATTTGACACAGCAGAAGTCAATTTCCTGTGTACTTTGCTCTAGGTCTGCAGATGAAATAAGCAGTACTGACCAAAAGCTCCTTAGCCATTCAAAACATTTCTAGGCAGGACTTGTGCCAGCTAAAATTAGATGAAAGTACATCCATCAACAGCACAGCTCCACTAGAAGAAGAGGAAAAAACCTACATGCAGGGCTTGAATACATCACTACACTATCATCAATCATCATTTTCCCCTTTTTTTTCCCCTTAAAAAATTCAAGTCATGAAGATTTAAGTATCCCTTTGTGCTGTGTAGCTTCATGTAAAATACAGTGAAATTCTTACTTGTAAGTTTGTAGGGCCACATCAGATGCATCCACAGGACCTGAAGGAACTGGCAGATGAAGTTGCTAAGCCACTGTTCTTCATATTCAGAAGCTGTGGCAGTCTGATGAAGTTCCCACTGACTAGAAGAGAGGAAACATAGCCCTCATTTTTAAAAATGGAAAAAAAAAAAAAAAGGAATAGGGGGACTACAGGCCAGTCAGTCTCACCTCCGTGCCCAGCAAGATCATGGAGCAAGTCCTCCTGGAAACTATGCTAAGGCACATGGAAGATAAAGAGGTGATTGGTGACAACCAATATGGTTTCACTAAGAGGAAACAGTGCCTGACAAATCTGGTGGCCATCTGTGATGGGGTTACAGCATTGGTGGATAAGGGGAGAGCAACTGGCATCATCTACCTGGACTTGTGCAAAGCATTTGACACTGTCCTGCATGGCATCCTTGTCTACAAATTGAAGAGACATGGATGTGATAGATGGACCACTTGTTGGGTAAGGAATTGGCTGGGTGGTCACACTCAAAGAGTTGTGGTCAACAGCTCAGTGTCCAAGTGGAGATCAGTCACAAGTTGTGTTCCTTAGGGGTCATTATGCAGACTGGCGCTGTTTAATATCTTTGTTGGTGACATGGACAGTGATATTAAATGCACGCTCAGTGAGTTTGTCAATGACACTAAGCTGGTTGCTGCAGTTGACACGCTGGAGGGAAGGGATGCCATGCAGAGGGACCTTGAGAGGCTCACCATGAGCCAAAAATGTGCACTTGCAGCCCAGAAAGCTAACTGTATCCTGGACTGCATCAAAAGAAGTGTGGTCAGCAGGTCGAGGGAGGTGATTTTGTAAGTCCTTCAACACAGTCCCACATGACATCCTGATTTCCAAATTGGAGAGAGTTGGAATTGATGGGTGGACCATTCAGTCGATAAGGAATTGGCTTGAAGGCCATACCCAGATTGGTGATCAATGGCTCAATGTCCACGTGGAGGCTGGTGATGAGTGGTGTCCCTCAGGGGTCAGTCTCTGGACTGGCACTGTTTCATATCTTTGTCAATGACATAGACAGTGGGATCAAGTGCATCCTCAGCAAGTTTGCAGATGACACCAAGCTGAATGGTGCAGTCAGTACAACAGAAGGAAGGGATGCCATCCAAAGGGACCTGGACAAGCTATAAAAGTAGAACCATGTGAACCTGATGAGGTTCAACAAGTCCAAGTACAAGGTGTGCACCTGGGTTGGGGCAATACCAGACATGAGGACAGACTGGGAGAAGAACTCACTGAGACCAGCCCTGTGGAGAAGGATTTGGGGGTTCTGGTGGACAAAAAGCTGGACACGAGCCAGCAGTGCGTGCTTGCAGCCCAGAAGGCCAACTGCGTCCTGGGCTGCATCACCAGAGGGGTGGCAGCAGGGGAGGGAGGGGATTGTGCCCCTCTGCTCTGCCCTTGTGAGGCCCCACATGGAGTGCTATAACCAGGTCTGGGGCCCCCAGCACCAGAAGGACATGGGGCTGTTAGAGCAGGTCCAGAGGAGGGCCACGAAGTTGATCAGAGGGCTGGAACATCTCCCCTGTGAAGGAAGGCTGAGAGAGCTGGGGCTGTTCAGCCTGGAGAAGAGAAGGCTCCAGGGAGACCTCATTGCAGCCTGTCAATACTTAAAGGTGTCTTATAAAAAAAGATGGAGAGAACTCTTTAGTTGGGTAGATAATGACAGGACAAGGGGGAATGGATGAAAACTAAAAGAGGAGAGATTTAGATTAGACGTTAGGAGGAAATTCTTCACTCAGAGGGTGGTGAGGCAGTGGAACAGGTTGCCCAGAGAAGCTGTGGATGCCCCATCCCTGGAGGTGTTCAAGACCAGGCTGGATGATGCAATTTAGTCTGGTGGGAGGTGTCTCTGTCCATGGCAGGGGGGTTGGAACTGGGTGTTTTTTAAGGGTCCCTTCCAACCCAACCCATTCCATGATTCTATCATCTTGATATGATGACATTGTAGTGAGGTCCTTCTGCCATATAGGTGTGATCCAGGATTTTTAAGTGTGATTAATTAGTTTGGGGGCCCAAACATCCAAACCCACAGACACATCATTCACGAACTGTTGAGCAAACATCTGAGAATTAAGGACCTCAAGTCAGACACCATGTATCTCCAGCAGTGAACAGCTTCGAGTTTACACTGCCATGAGTGAATGCTTGTAGCCAAGATTTGCTTAGCTGAATGGGCCTAGGCTGCAGTGGTGAAATAAAAAACATTCAAAGGCTGTTACTGAACTAAAGCATGAACTTTAGTACTGAACTAAAGGCTGAACTCCCGTTCTGTGATCTGTAGGAAACAGATTTTTATGCTTGCATGGATCCAATCACAGAATAAACCAAGTTAAAGTGTAAACAGCAATATTCAGAAGCAGTTTTGTGGGGTCTGAAAATGACTTCAGAAGCACTACTAACTCTTTAATCACTGTAGGATTACATTTTGGGGAGCTGTCCAAAATATAATAAAGAAGTTTAAAATATTTATAATATTATTTCAATTTTATGTCATTAAGACTCTGTAAAGCAGGTTTTAGTAGCACAGTACTGTAATTGCATAATTAGTATTCTTTGTATTTTCTATTGTTGAAACATATTCTTAGTGTTGTTCATATTGCACACCTATATTCCCTTATTCTCAAAAATACCTTGCATGATAATCTGTGATCCATAATGCTACAGGAAGGGCATTTGGAAGTCTGTAGGAGACTCAGAAAAGATCCTTGGATGTCTTCAAAGCGTATTTTATCCTTACTTTTGCAGTTTCTGGTGTTTTCTCTTATTTTATCTGTTAAGTAATTGATTTATTTTTTAAATAAAGACAACATTGAGGTTTGTAAATAACTAATGTCTTATTTTATTTGCAAGGAAAATGGAATTTTATTGTTAAAATGCTCTTAAGATGCATTGAATTTATTATTTTTTATCTTTTATGATAGAGAACTGGGGAAGGGAAATGGATGGGTTAATAAGACCTTTTGATGTCTGGGGTGACAGTAGTATTTGTACACAGAGGGTCTATCCTGTTGTAAGCACACGGTTACTTCCACCCTCCAGTAACATCTATGTTTTACGTCATGCACGGAGAGTGGTACTGACTGTTGCCATCATCAAATGATCTGATGTTCTGCTTAATTTGTTCATTGCTTAATGGTAAACTGAGGTGAAATTTTATGCTAACATGGAAACATGCTATGCCATTTTCATCCTGAAGCAAATTTGTGACAATTTGCCCCGTAGGACAGACCAAAATCAGCAGTGAGGCTTCATGTTTGGATCCCAGCTGTGGCTACCAGGAACAACAGCATTTTGAGTCAGGCTTTTCACAGCATTATATGGTGGGTGGGTGGGATAAATAATGCATGAATTGAAGTACATCGGGTTCAGGCTGAGTATAATGAAAACCTTGAGAGAATCACGCATTGCAAAAACTCTCTGAGCAACCTGCTCCATTCTCCATCCTTGGAGATATCCAAGCTCCAGCTGGATGCAGCCCTGAGCAACCTGCTCTGATCTCATAGCTGACCCTGCTTGGAGCAGAAGGTTGGACTAGAAACCTCCAGAGGTCCCTTCCACTCAGAAGTATCCTGTGATCTTATCAACACTTGTAGCTACCCTGATCTAGTATTACTATCAAAGGCAGCGATTAACCTTCCTGCCCTCTGTTGCTAACTTCAGCCTGCAACAGCCTTCCTTTTGACTCGAAAACTAACCTGGCACAAAACCTTTTGAATGTCACCCAGTTACCTTCTGTCATTCACTGTGTGACTGCCCAAATCCATGTGCTAGCACAAGGAATTGGGCAGCATGGTGTGGCAACAGGAAAGTGAGAGTAGTTTCTTCTGCTGCTGGCTTGAAGGGCCTGTAGGCTTTTAGAGGTGCAACCCCTTTTAAACCAACTTCGCATCATCAGGGGCAGGTGATCATCCTCTCATTGATGTCCTGAGAGGCTCAGTGTAAGGTTAAGTCACATCTGCTCTCCCAGCTTCAGCCTTTCAAGAAGTGCAGAGCATACTGCCGTGACTGAACCCAGCTGATTTACCCGTTCTATCAACAGCTGTGCTTGTGGGACCAGTTATCAGCTACTGCTGCCCAGATCTGCTTGTCACCATCCACTTAGACATTGCCACTCTCTTTCCTGTCTGTGCATTCACTTCTTCCTAATCTTTCTGGTTGAAAGGAGCTGTGTAATCTTGTATGGCTTCTACAAAAGACTGTGTCCAACTCAGCTCATTTTGACTGAAGTGGATGAAAGTTTGATTGTGTGTACTGAGGGTCAGCAGTCACTAGCAGTGCTAGTGATGAGGAGCTGAGCAGAGTGATGTTTTTGGATGGGAGAGCTACAGCTCTCCCATCCAAACAGGAGGAAGATATATTCATAAACTGCTCTTCCCTTTCATCAGGGCACACATTACAGCTATATTCTGGCTGACCTGAGTGTACAACCCTTACAAAGATCTATGTAAATCACTCATGCCTATATTTTCATGAGAAGGTACAAAATGGCTGAAGACAAATAATGTTGTAAAGAGCCCTTCTCCATCCTTTTTTTAAAACCCCTTTAAGTATTGAAAAGCTGCAATAAGGTTACCCCAGAACCTTCTCTTCTCCAAGCTAAACATCCTCAGCTCTCTCAGTTTTTCTTCATAGAAGAGGTGCTCCAGCCTTCTGATCAACTTTGTGGCCCTCCTCTGGACCCACTCTAACAGCCCCACGTCCTTCTGGTGCTGGGGGCCCCAGCCCAGGACGCAGGGCTCCAAGTGGGGCCTCACAAGGGCAGAGCAGAGGGGGACAATCCCCTCCCTCCCCTGCTGCCACCCCTCTGGTGATGCAGCCCAGGACGCAGTTGGCCTTCTGGGCTGCAGGCACACACTGATGGCTCGTGTCGAGCCTTTTGTCCACTAGAACCCCCAAGTCCTTCTCCACATGGCTGGTCTCAGTGAGTTCTTCTCCCAGCCTCTCCTCATGTCTGGGCTTACAAACATCAGAGATAAGAATGAAAAAGCGGTGAAGACGATCTGTATGCACATACTGAAACTTATTTCTATCTTCTGGGATTTATGACCTAGTTTCTTCAGAGCTCCAGACAACAAGCATCATCCATATCTCCTTTTCTTTACCTTCTATGCATAAATTGCAGCTGGCCGAAAGAAAGTTTAAAATTCATCAAGAACAGAAGCAGGTTTCTCTACTAGGCCTTTAAGGGCTAGAAGACTATATTGCATCTTCAGCGTTCTCCATCAGACAAGGGAAAGGAATGCTCCTCACACCAACACAGAACTGGGCAGTTTCAGAGACAGCCACAGCTGGGTTTATACTGGAGATGTGAGAGTACTGATGGAGATTTACAGTTTCTAGAAAAAAAATGCTTTGGTCCATTTTCTTCAGAGAAAAATAAAACACTAAGTGTTCTCCTTGTTCTCTGTTGGAGATGCTGAGCCTTACCATATCAGCATTCCTCAGAGAAAATGAAAGAGCCAAACCTAATAGAACAGCCTACCATAGCAGGCCCATGTGACTGACCGGCAGACTGAGTCAATACAGCTGGATAAATTGTTTAAACAACCCCAGGTTCTGCTGTTATTTGCCAAACTGCACCCTGATGTGGGCAGGAACAATTCGGTGCTTTCTGTAACCTGCAGCCACAGAAATATGCAGTCGTTGGGGCTGGATGGCACCTCTGGAGATCGTCCAGTCCAACCCCCTGCTCAGAGCAGGTTGCTCAGGATCATGTCCAGTCAGGTTTGAGTATCTCCAAGGCTGAAGGCTCCACATCCTCTCTGGGCAGCATGCTTTAATGCTTGATCACTCCTCATGGTTTATTCTGAAGTTTAAATGGAATTTCCTGTATTTCAGTTTGCAGCCATTGGCCTATATCTTTTCACTGAGAACTGCTGAAAAGAGTCTGGCTGCATCTTCTTTACTGCCCACCATCAGGTATTTGTATACATTGATGAGATCCTCCCTGAGCCTTCTCTTCTCCAAGCTGAAGAGGCCCAGATGAGAAGGAGAGAAATGTCTCTCCTTGTGTGAGAGACATTTCAATCCTTTAATCATTTTTGTGGCCCTTTGATGGACATACTCTCCATTACATCCATTTTCTCTAGCTTGTCCAGGTTCCTCTGAATGGCAGCACAACTGTCTGGTACGTCTGCCACTCATCCTGGTTTTGTAGCACCAGCACATTGCTGAGGATGCACACCATCCCATCATTCCCAGTAAGTCATTAATGAAGATAACAGAACAGTGTCAACTGCCAGGGTATACCACTACACCACTACACTAACTACACAACACTAAATGGACTTTGTGTTGCTGATCACAACCTTTTGAGCCCAGCATATTAGCCAGTTTTCAGTCCTCCTCCTCATCTACTTGTGCAGTCTGTACCTCATCAATTTTTCTAATAAAAGTTATGGGACATGGGATTGAAAACCTTGCTAAATTCAAGATAAACAGTATCTCTCCTTGTCCATCAAGTTAGTCAATTCATCATAGAAGGCTATCAGGTTAGTCAGGCATGATTTCCCCTGTGAAAATCCATTTTGACCATGGATTCCATCCCAATGGCATTCCCATCCTAACCATGGTTGGAAATGGATTCCAGCATTAGTTGCTCCATCACTTTCTCAGGGATCAGGGTGGGGGTGACTGGCCTGTAGTTTCTAGATCATTTTTACCCTACTTGAAGATAGGAGTGGCACTTGCTCCATTCCAGTCATCAGGAAACTTCCCAAATTACTATTACGTTTAAAAGGTAATTGAGAGTGACCTTGCAATAACATCAGCCAGCTCCCTTATCACTTGTTGTGTGCATCCCATCAGGTCCTGTGGGCTTATATTCATATGGTTTGTTTAAATGTTCCCTAACCTGATGCTCATCCACCAAGGGGATGTCTTCCTTGCTTCATTCAGACTTTTCCACTACTTGCAGGGGCCTGAGATTCCTGAAGGCTGGTCTTACCAGTAAAGATGAAGTGAAGAAAACACTGAGTACCTTGGCCTTTTCCCTTTCCTTTGTCACTAGGGCCCCTGTCCCATTCAGCAGCAGGCCCACATTTTCCCTAGTCTTCCTTACCTGTAGAAATTCTTGTTGTCCTTCATGTCCCTCACCAGATACATTTCCAGGTGGGCTTTAGCTTTCCTGACACCATTCCTGCATACTTGGACTGTGTCTCTGTATCTTGTTTTTCACTGATTTGAGGGTGCTGAACTATGTCTGCTGTGGAGCTATGTCAGTTCTGATTCTGTAAGATCCTTATTTTGGTGACTCTATGTTGATTTTTACTGGCTGAGCATTCAGACCACTCCTGTTACAATCGTGTTAGATATTGGTTGGTGTGTGCATTGATATGGTCATTGTGGAAACATTTAAATGCCTGGAGACATTTACACTTACGCAAAATAGATTTTAAATTCATATCAGTAGCTTTCAGCACAAGTGTAAATAACATCTTAGAAACAAAGTTTTAGGTAGCATTAGCATATCTCTCCTAGGTCTCCCCATAGAGAAATACATGAGCCTGTGCAGTGTGGGACATCTGTACACAGCCCATCTAGAGCGTGATCAGTGTGTGCATGAGGGCTGATACATCCTAAGCATAGTGCACTTACAACCAGAATATTTAATGTCTACAGTCACAGTGGCCCACCTACACTTGGGCAAAATTACTAGGCAATGAGAAAAAAGGACATATATGGGGAATTCGGAATATACAGAAGTCTTACCATGGGGAATCTGTAACATAGAGCTTGGGAGATGACCTTTAAAAAATAGTAATGTTTGTCACTTTCCTCAGCACCAGTAGAATAAAGTGATAAGTAATAATCAATACTGCATAGACTTCACTGTAATAACATAACTCATGTGATCCTCTGAAGGTCAAAGCTAAAGAAAAATGACCTGCTTCTTTTTTAAAATTCTTTTATGTGCTGGATTTGGATGGAAGCAGTTGTGTTATTGGAGAAAATAATAACTTGATAATGATCAGAGCTGATAACGTCTTAGCATGATGACCTTTACCTGCTCAGGAATGGCTCAGCACTGTTGAAAAATTCAAGCAGTTGGTGTGATTTGTGAGCATTTATTAAGGCAAATCAGATAACTGAATTTAACATCACAGATGGCTTTTATTTTCTAAAGTGCTTTTATTTCAGTGCAATAAGATGACTCAGAAACTCAGTGGGGTATTACAGCCCTGATTTTTCATTACCTCACACCTCGTATAGTGAAATTTCCAGTGCAGAGAAGACGTAGGTCCAGTATAGGAGGATTTATCACTGTTACTATGCAAATATCAACCGTTACCAGCCATGCAAAGTATCACCACCCTATACTATTTCTTACGTTACTTTTCTTAATCAGTGTTATATTTTAAGATTGCTCATACAGAGTTACTACTTTGCATGCTTTTACTACCCAGAAAGACAAAGAAATAGACAGTGATCTAAGAGAATGTAAAATTGTCCCTGCAATCCAGAAATGATCACCTACTCCACATTCGTAAGAACATTTCACTTATTTCTGAGGAGGTTGCTTTGTTTTGCTTTTTAATAAGAAGGGAATTCCACTTGTATTCCAAGCACAGGAATTCAGAGCACTGCTCCATATGGGCAAGCATAATGTCTGCTATCTCTTGGCAGAGAAGCAGCAGCACAGGTCTGCTTCCCCTTGGCAGGGAGCAGGAAGGGTAGGATTCATCTCGCTGAACTTTATCTATCGAAGCATCAAACACTCAGTAACACCGCATTTCCTAGAAGTCACCAAGGGGAGAAAGAGCAGCATTTACTGAAGGTGCTTGTCATCTTCTCTGCTGACAACAGGTATAGCCTAGATGACCAGCTAGCTGAAATACATAACTCAGAGAAGACTACGTTTATAAAGAGAAATTCTACTGTCACTATTTGCTTGCTTTATTTTCAGTTGTTCTCAGGCAGGACTGCTCACAAACAGCAAGTGGGCACCTACCTCTGGAGCTTCAGCCTTAAAACCAGGGTTATTCCCTAGGAAGCTCTCACCACTATGTAGAACTCTGGAGACATTAAGAGAGAGTGAAAACTACTGCTATTTGCAACAGCATCAAACAAACTACAGTATTTCTGCAATGAGGCACTGTTGTACGCCAAGAAACAACACTCCAGAAAGAGCATTACCCAGAGCACCTGAAATATCTCTCTGCTGGAGTTATGACAAAGAACCAATATTTTCTCTCCCTGACATTTTCAGTAACATATAATGATCTCCAGCACAGGCTAACAGCAGTTCACAGCCATTATAGACCTCCACTAAGTAAGCTAAGGGACTAGAAGCGCTGACAGGAGGCAAGGTTGTAAATTGCAAATAAAAAACAGGATATAAGCATGCACAGGTTTTATCTATGCAAATGCATAGCTCAAGCTACTTCTGCAGTGGGGATACATCAGCTGGAATGGCTGCAAGTAATCAGCAGCTCTGTCCAGCCACTCTGCTAATCTAATCACTCAGCTCTGCTAATCAAATCACTCCAGTAGCTGGAGTGGTGTTCCCCTGAATGCCAGTGCTCACTAGAACCAAGCTAAGTACAAATGAAATCATTCAGGTGTATTAACTTCAACTAATGATTGTCTTCTAATGAAGACAAGCTCTAGGAGTGCCAAGTTATTTCCTCATTTCTCACACCCACAAGCATCATTCCAAGAAAGTGAATGGAGGTATTTGGGTTATGCTGGGGTTGGAGCATGAGGAGGATCTGGCTGCAATAATTAGTGTTGTTCAGTTGACCTACAGATTGGGACAGCAGAAATCTCTGCACTCACTGAAGTGACTGTACCAAGGTCTTGCTGTCAGGGCAAGCGGTAGGTTACAGACTGCTGGGGGCAAGTAAATAACCCCCAAATGGCCTGTGATACCTACCTGCCTATCCTAGTAGGAGAAAAGTCTAGTTTGGGGAGCAGCAAGTAGCTACATGGACAGCATAGTCATTACTGCTGCACAGGAGGGGATTGGGATATGAGAGGTGCTGGTTTGGGGGGGAGGAAGTGCATCTTTCCCACTGCTGCCCAGCAGCAGAAGGAACATGCCCAGCTCACCAAGGTTCTTCTGAGCTGTTACAATACCTCTCTGGCCTCTTCTTCCTTCACTGTGGCCAAAGCAGCCTGCTGTTTCTCCCTTTTAAATTGATTCTTTTAAATTGATTCTCAGTCAGATGGAGGAACAATATCAAGAGAAGAACATGAAATTCTTCCCTTTCCATCTGCATGGTTGTGAAACCTCCCGTGACCACTTGACATTTTGCTTCCTTAACCTAACATTTTATGGCAACCCCAGAACCCCTCTCTGCTGGGAAGTTGGATTTTGCCACCTGAAAGGTAAGCACAAAATAAGTAAGTTAATTTTAGGGCCATTTTGCAAGTAGCTTTGTGTGAGCTGTTGAGAAGCCTTGGGGAAAAATAAGAGATGAGAGAAGGAGGAAATGCTGGAAGACAGCAATGCCAGACAGCACTGCATAGAATCATAGAATCATAGAATATCCTGAGTTGGAAGGGACCCTTAAGGATCATCAAGTCCAACTGTTGACACCGCACAGGTCTACCCAAAAGTTCAGACCATGTGACTAAGTGCACAGTCCAATCTCTTCTTAAATTCAGTCAGGCTCGGTGCAGTGACCACTTCTCTGGGGAGCCTGTTCCAGTGTGCAACCACCCTCTCTGTGAAGAACCCCCTCCTGATGTCAAGCCTAAATTTCCCCTGCCTCAGCTTAACCCTGTTCCCGCGGGTCCTGTCACTGGTGTTAATGGAGAAAAGGTCTCCTGCCTCTCGACACCCCCTTACGAGGAAGTTGTAGACTGCGATGAGGTCTCCCCTCAGCCTCCTCTTCTCCAGGCTGAACAGGCCCAGTGCCCTCAGCCGTTCAGGTTGAATACATTACTTAAGTGCCCTACAGATGTTATGGAGCTGTACCAAAGTGGATGAAGGCAGCTCCAAGTGCCCTGTTCTCACAAATTGTGACAGAGAAGCCCTGAAATGTGCAGGAAGCCCAGAGATGCAAGCGGTGTTTGTGACCCTGGTGTATGGATATTCCAGTCAATTCAGCTGTTTAAACATGTTTGGTGCCCTTTGAGATGTCCAAGGGTTCCTTGTCCAAGGATGTCCCTTGGTTCCTTGAGGCTCTGTGTTCTGTCTGCAAGCTGCGTGTGGATGTCTTGGATGTCTCACTGCAGCTCAGATATCAGAAAGGGCCAACGTTTAGTAACTGCTGAGTGCAATAAGTGTTTAAACAGCATGAACGTTTGGGTGTCTTAATCTCTAAGCCTGATTTTGTGTTCCTATAGGAACTGAGTGGAAGTTCCTGGTGCTTTCAGTGACATTTCTGGCAGTCCTTGTGGTGGCCTTTCCCACCGCCGCCTGGCCTCCTTCAGAGCAGCAGGAGCTGGCGTGACCGTCCTCTTGGGCCCCGGGACAGAGGCCGCGCTCAGCAGTTGTGTACTTACTGTTTGTTGTCCCAGCTGCATGGAAATGCCTGCCAGGAGTAACAGAGCCCAGGGAACAGCTCGGCCTGCTCCTCCTGCTGGGGAAGGTGCCGGTAGCCATCTCCTTGGTAGTCTGCACGCTGCCCCGCATACACCATGGGACAGCTGGAGGCCGTGCTCAACCCCAGCACTGAGGCAGTGCAATGCATTCACCCAGCACGGCCCTGAACAACTCTGACCCACCTTCAGCCCTGATGAAAACATTGGGAGTGCAGGTGTGAAGACCAGAAGCGGGCTGAGGTCAGCCCTGGGACTGGGGAGTTCAGCCCACTCGACTCTAGGAGCTGTAGCCATGGCTGATGTGACTGATGAATGCAGTAAGCAACCATATTCAGAGCTTTTCATAGCATTATTTCTCCAAGACAATCGGCAAGCATGTTCTTGCACTGTGTGACTTGCGTGTAAGAAAGCTGTACGTTCTTCTAAGTTTCCTACTGCAGGTTATTTTGGAGTAAGTAAGTTGTAATGAGTTCTCTCTCTCTTTTTTTTTTTTCTTTTCCTTTTTTTTTTTTTTTTTTTTTTTTTTTAACACACAAAGAAAACAAAGCACTATCTTTTAGTTACGCTTTTATTTTTCCACTTCTATTCCCTTTTTCCTGTGAGTTTGATCATGTCCGTTTTGCAAGCCTTTAACATCAGAAATCTCAATTATTATGTGACAGAACTACAGACCCCAAATATGACTTTTCTACACTTTTCCCAAACAGCAGTGAAAAGACAACATTTTGTAATACACAACAACCTTGTAAAGGTTTTAATGCTTCTTTTCCCTCTCTACTGCTCCAAAAGATCTTTTCAAAGAGTTTTCTTCTAATTGAGTCTGGAAATCATCCACTTTTAATGAGAACTTACTGACACCTAATTGCCATCTGCCTCCTTCAGTTTCTCTTAAGACTGCTGCATTTTTCCTTTGTGCTCTGAACTGCTCCGCTCTTGCTGCTGCTGTTTGTGCCCTGAGTGAATCCTTAAGTCTTCCAAGCATAAGTTTTTAGTCCTTTATTCTGTATTTCACCTTTGACTATTCGAGAACTATGAACCTTTAGAGCTAGATACATATTAGCTGCAGAATTCAGACAGGAGCTTCCTACCACAGCACTGATGTTGCTTGCCAGTGTGTTTTATAATCATATCTTCTCTTATCCAATGACACTATACCAGAAAGGCAAAGCAGTACGTGGCAATATTATATGAGAAAAGTAATACAAATCTCACAAACCAGGAAATATGTGGTATCTTCTGCAACATGAAGTTTACCCCTTTGCTGAGAGCCTGCACAAAGTTATGCCTTTAATCAAGGCCTCTAAATGAGCCATCAATACCGCTTTGTGGTGGCCTTCTGTCCAGTGGCGAATTCACCCCGAGTCAGAAGCAAGGAATCTCTGACGGACTGAGGGCTGAATAGGCCTTTCAGAAATGTTTGGCAAGCCACATCTTAACATGCCTCTTACTGTTATGCCATAAAAGACTTTATAGAAAGTCGCCAGTGAGGATTTTCCTGCTTTCCTTCAGTTTACAGTTTCTTTCAAAATTCTGCTGATGTTTTAAGGTTGTCTGGTTTGCCTGAAGGGAAGCTGTCAGCGATGGCCCAGTATCATGCTTTTCACCCAGAAGAAGTTCCCAAATCCAAGGCTGCAAATGGTGATCCTTGGTCAGGTATTGATTCTCTCAGGTTTTCTTCTTGGCTGAAAACAGTAGAAAGAAACATGAGCCATAGTAGCAGGTGCAGCTTCTGACATAAGTGCTATTTCTGGCCATTTCTTATCAGGAGAAGAGCAGAGCAGCAGCTAAGTGGTGCGTGAGCTGATGGGCCTCACATCAACTGTGCCATGCTGAACCATGTAAGTCAGGCTGGGAGAGCAGCGTATTGATCACCGTTATCTTCCCAGGAATTCTGTAAGTAGCACAGTATTTCACACACATTTGGACTAGAGCATCCAATACACACTCTACTGTCAGGGTTTTCTTCTGAAAAACAGTTCCGTTTTAGCATGAATCTATGAATATATTTTGCATATAGCTTCAATGCAATAACAAGATAGCAAGTAACTTACACCATGCAGCTGCATTTGGGGAAAATTCACTTGCAATTTCAGATTAAGATGCTTAGGATTGCTAGGCCATCTTGTTGCCAGAAAGCCACTTAATTTTTGTTGAATCAGATATAAATAATTGCACTAACCATTCTGGTATTCCCTACAATTACTTGTTATTGTGCAGAAACCTAGTGAAGGTAGAGTGTCCTGTGTTCAGCTTCTGATCTGCTTTTTATGTCAGTAAAAATCTGAATTGGTGCCTGCAAATTCAAATTATCTCACTGTCTGTTAGGCATTTTATATTTTTGCTCGTATGAATCCTTCCATTGTTCACAACCCTTTGATAGCAAAATAATCTGTATGCTGTTTGCATTTATGACTTGAAGGGTAGTTTCTCTATTTTTATGCACAAAAATATTTCAATATTGAAATACTTTCTCTGGGTTTTATTAAGCGTTCTTGCCTCAAATGTAGTGGCCTTACTATTATCCCAAAGGGCTTAGGCAAGCAGAGCTCAAACTTTATAGTCTGAGGCATTGGGAATCAAAGCTGCAGTAGCACAAGATTAAATGAGGTAGGTGTTGGGCAACTTATGATCCAGAATTTCACTGTTTCAGGGCAGGTTTCTGCAAGGTCTGCCCAGAGCAGGCTTGAGATTCTCTGAAGTGATGCTTATCTACACCTCAAGCAGAGACAAGGATAAAGTTTCTTTTAACAACATGCAAGAAATAAGCCTATGAAGCAAGCATTATGCCAGTCATTTTTCTAGCAGTGCTAAACTTTGATACCTGCAAGCTACTTCTTTGTTATGTTGGGAGTAGATTCCAGTCCTGCTGGAAAAATTATATTCCTAAGAAAAAGATTATTCAATTTGAAGTGTCATCTCACAAAGTTCAGCTTCTGTCCTGCTGAGTTGATATAGAATAAGATGACCTGTTTCTCTACTGGTTGTGCTTTTGTATTCTTTTTGAATAAAATAAATCAGTAAAATGAAATAAAGTAGAAGAATAAAATAAATAAAATATCATCAAAGTAATACTGTGTTTTGGACTGATTGCTGAGAAACACAGACAACAGTTCTGAGAAGCATTCAAATGGTTGCTCCCAAAGGCTGTGCAATTAGTCAGATTCAGAATCTTCTTTCTGGACAAACAGGAAACACGCTTTATATTTAAAGTCAAGAATGTATCGTTTTTATGACTGAAATCTTAATAGATTAATCCAAAAATCATTTCTGGTCCAGATGTAAGTATTGCAGAAAAGAAAGAGAGAATAATAAAAAAGTGAATATCTTATGTAGGAAAAAGTATCGGTGGTAATAATAATACAGAGAAAATTGATATTTAGACATTTCCCAGTTTCTACCCCTTCCCCTGGTGTTATGCTCACCCTTCCACTGTTCCTCTGGGTCCTCAGATCCCTGGGCTCACTCTGGGGCTTGTGGAAGTGTTAGGGTATCATCAGCATCTGCAATACTTTGCCAGGAGGAGTATGATGTTGATTTATTTTTCTTTTTCACTCTAGGATCTGCTAGGGGATCATCTGTATGTGTTTTCTGACACAATTATATGTGTGCTCTTTCTCATTGGTTTGCAAGTCCATCATAAGTCCAAGTTTGTGCTGTTTTATGTAGGTTGGATAGTTGCTCTTTTGTTACCTCCCCTAAAACTACTCTTGTCCAGATCCAGGTCCACATTTCTTTAATGAAGGGCTAAGGGCAAGTTGTTTATAGCATTTGGATCTCCAGCACCAGCCTGTGCCCCATTCCTTCTCATCCCCTGCCTGTCTCCACATCACAGCATCCTGTTTCCTCACTCCTCAAGGCCTCTGCTGCCACACCAGGCCTGTATTCCTCTGAACTACATCATTATGTTAGTCATAAATATCTTGTTCTACACAGAATTACTGCTTGTTACAACTGTCTGTATAAAATTATTGCTGTACCACACAGAGATAAGGAAAAGTAAAACACATCTCGAGTAGCCATCTGGTTAGAAGAAAAATTGCTGTTGCAGCTTAACCAGGTGAAAACAAAGCTCCCAGGCACGGCAAGACAAGATCAGGCAGGGCACGTCTGACAAGCCTCTCTCCTGAAGCTCTGCAAATTTTGTAGAAAGCCTAAAGCCTGTTGCTAGCAATGGTAAGGCTGTATTACTTCTCTCTGGAGTTATAAAGCTCCATCCTTGGAGGTTTTCAAGAGCCTACAAGGCCCTGAACAACACGGTGTGAGTTCAGTGTTGGTTCTGCTTTGTGCAGGAGGCCAGAGTAGAAACCCCCAAGGTCTTTTCCAGCCCAAATGGCTCTATAAGGCTGTATTAATGCAAACTCATATAGACATATTTGAAAATAGAAAAGTTTATCCCATATATTAAATGCTGGGAGAGCTCTGTTATCCCCAGGAAACATAAATCGGTGTTATGCATCCAGTCTAGGACATATTTTTGCACCATAGTATTTCACAAATACTCCTCCTAGTCCTGCTAGCTCTATTCCTATGAGTCCTGTGGACCTGAATCTTGTTGGTCACAGTGTCCTTGTCTGGTGCTCTATGACTTCGTTGCCATTGGGTTTGTGAACGTTGCCATTGGGTCTGTGAATGTTGTCATTGCAGTTCATAATTTGCCACTCACAAGATTGGGTTTCTCCTTTCACATCATTCAAGCCTAATTTTTAAGTTTCTGTGATTCATCATTTCTTGCTGTAAGTGCTAGCTGAAGTAAATTCTGCTATGTGGGATCAGATTAAGCTGAATTTTATCTCTGTGAACAAATTTCCTTCGGCAGAATTTCCTCCATCAGTGACTCTCATAATAAATGAGTCTGGCCTCCGCATGGCACTGAAGCCCAAACCTCATTGCTTATTTGTGGGTTTATTGTACCTGTACTGGACCTTTGCTTTTCTGGTAGAGAATTCAGCAGCTACACAAGCCATGCACATAGTCATACCTACATGCATGCAACCTTCAAGCACTGTCAGGAGTTTTTTCTTCAGGTAGCAAACTGCATGTAAGCTGGGCAAGTCTTAAAACTCAGTCTCATGTTATGGAGAGTAAAAAATCTGCATCCAAAGTTAGTTAAATAAAATGTTTGTCTCTCTGATGACACAAAAAAAAACTATGTCAACCAACAGTGTTTTGTGACTTGTCGGCAAAATGTTTTTTTTTTCTTTCCTTTTTTTCCATCCAACTTTCCTCACAAGACAGAAAGCATTTGACACCAAGCACACCATGGGAGGGTGGTTGGGAGAAAAGGGCCCTACTCCTCTTCTCAGGAGTGCCAGATCAGTGCCCTCCACAGCAGGGCAAAGCACTAAGTGCAACTTTTCAATGGATGCAGGATGAGTATTTTCCATTGCATAAAATAGGAACTTGTGGGCTATCTTCTTGTAGATTTATGTGTCCAATGGCAGCTATTAAAAAGCTGAAGAAAACATGAGGTAATGTAGGCTGTGATCTTCTTGCAAGGGGAGACAGAGAAGCTGGATGAGCCTGTGCTATGTCTCCTTCCATCCTATTGATCTGAAGGACACTGCTCATTAGTGAAGACAGCTTTTCCTAACCACAGTGCAAGGCTCTCATTTGCTGTTCTTTCACATGTAGTCTTTTCATCCAGAAAGGAAGAGTGGATGAAAATACTGTGAGTGTAGAAGTGCAGAGGACTTCCTGGGCTGCAATATCTACGTGAGACATTTTCCAAGAGTTTCAGCCTCATGAAGTTCAACAAGGTGAAGTGCAAAGTCCTGCAACTGGGGAGGAACAACCCCAGGGACCAGTACATGCTGGGGGGCAGAAAAGGATCTGGAGGTACTGGTGGACACCAAGTTGACCATAAGCCAGCAGTGTCCCCTAGCTGCATTAGGCAAAGTATTGCCATCAGGTTGAGGGAGGTGATCCTTCCCATCTCCATCTACCCAGCACTGGTGAGGCCACACCTGGAGTAGTGCATTCAGTTCCAGGCTGCCTAGCACACGAGAGAGGTGGACATACTGGAGAGTCCAATGGAGGGCTACCAAGATGATCAAGGAACTGGAGCATCTCTTATATGAGGAGACCTGGAATGATTCGGCCTGGAGAAGAGGAGGCTCAGGGTGGATCTCATCAATGTGTACAAATACCTGAAGGGAGGGTGCAAAGATGCCAGAGCCAGTCTCTTGTTGGTGATGTCCAGTGCCAGGACAAAAGGCAATGTGCACAAACTGGAACACAGGAGGTTCCCTCTGAACACTGGGAAACACTTCTGTGCCATGCAGGCGTGCCCAGGGAGGTTGTGGAGTCTCCCTCCTTGGGAATACTCAAGATCTGTCTGGACATGATGGCTGTAGGTGACCCTCCTTGAGCAGAGTTTTGGACCTGATAATCTCTAGACATCCCTTCCAACTTAAACCATTCTGTGATGGAGTGTCCTTTCACCTTGCTGCTTGAAGGAGGGAGAAATGGAAAATGGGGATGGATTTCCTTGAACATTTATATGGGAGAGTGAAGCAAATGCTGACTTACTGCCTAGCAGAGAGATGGTAAAGGTCAAGAAATGCAGAGATAGGACTGTAGAATCTGAGAGCAAGTGTGATTGACTGGACAACATTGTCTGCGGAACAGGAAAACATAAATCCACTGTTTGACCTCTGGCAATTCTTTTTGCTAATGTCTATATTTATGTTTGTTTATCGCTGGATTGTCTACAGTCCCTCAGCAAACTGCCATCCAGAAGCTGTATGACATCACTGCATCATTATATGGTATTTTTAGCATGTTTGCATATAGTTCACTGTTTCAGTTATGCATCAAAAATCTAAGCTTGTTGGCCTTATCTAGAAATGACAGAATTGCCTTTTTTGTTTTGCTTTTTTAAAGACAGCCATCTGTCTATCTCAAGCCTGTTCAGAGTTCCCACAGGCAAAGTATTTTTAACTATTTCAATTATGGTTGTATCAACTGTTCTGTAATTATTGCCCTGTAGCTTTTCCCTGCTGTATCAACGTCCCCTTTCCTAGTTTCTTTCTTTAGAGAAATCATGATCTCACTCCTGTCACCCAGAGGAAGAACTCTCCATGTATTATTTGCTGAGAAGCAAATCCAAGTGTTTGCAAAGCTGTTTTTTCAAGTGGTGTTTCTCTCTACTGCTGTAAAAATATCCTGCCCAAGTAAAAGGCATAAACACATTTCTTCCTCAGCAAACTCTCCTTTGTTATAACTCAGCGAAAAGCATACATTTTGTATTCACGGTCTGTGTGAATCTAGTTAATTCATTCCAGTTTTCCCTGAACATTTAAATTAAGAAAGTAAAATGTAAATGAATTAAAGATAAGTCAGATGAGATGACCTGCTGCTGATGGCCCTGATTCCACATAATAAGGTAGTCTCAGTTAGGTAAGTAACCTGAGGATTTTATTTAGCATTCATTATTTCTCCTGTCTGTACTTCTTTGTGTCCTACACAGTGTTTTCAACAATTGTTTAATAACTGCATTTTATACCATGTAATTGTACTCTGAAGTCACATGTGATTAAGTCTTCCATCTCTGCCTCAGCAAATACTACGTTTTCCTACCTCCACCATATAAATGTGAAGACTGAAAGTCACCTGACACAATCTAGCATCTAATCTCCATTCCTCTTTCACTCAAGGCAAGGCATACGGTATCTTATTCAAGATAACACAGTTTTCAGGAAGGCTAATATCTCTTTCTCTAACTCTGAATAAAAATTGCATTGGGAATACTCTGTGGCAACGTTTGTAATGAGAAGTGAATTTTTGGAGTAGAAATAATTTTAATTACATTTGCTTTTCCCCAGAGACCCAGATTGTCCTGTCTTTGAAATAATCTAATATATTTTACACCACGGGGCTCTGAATATATTTCAGTATGTTATTAAGACTGTTATTTAGTTTAATACTGCAGTAACTATGAGCTCTGTTGGCCCATTGCCTGCAGAAGCTAATAAGATACAGAACCAGGCAAGTATTGCAAAGTTGCTTCCACGGACTCCTCTGTAAATCTCCCCCTTTAGGCTTATGGATTTACATGAATATGGGATTGGCAGAGCATAAGACCTCCTGCTGATAACAGGAATGCATGTTTCAGAGAAACTCTCTGCTCCCAAATACTCTAGCTGAAATATGCATGGACTGTTAGGGAAACAGGAGTTCACCTCCTTCCACTGTGGGTAGAAGAAGACCTATACTATAGACCAGGTGTTTGTAAGGACATTCAAACACAAGCATTTGTTTACTGGAAGGAATATTTATGAGTTTAAAGTATTACAGGAGGGCAAAGATACAAAATTTTGTCCAGCTGGTTGGTCCTGAAATATTGCCAACACATATTAGCAATTTCTAAGATAGTAGACTGGGACATCTGTCCCTTCAATTGTCCACCTCGGTAATAATTCTCTGAGCCGTGTGACCAGCTTTGTTAACCTTTCTAATATTGTTTCTCTGACTAATCATATCATCAAGTATGTGCATAGATATAGCCTACAGTAGTAATTAAAGCCGTGAAGCTGCTTGGCATGCAACTAGCCTAACTGGTACCTATCTCACAGCACCCATCTGGCATACGACTGTGGGGTTCACACTAAGAGTATTGATAATTACAGGTTTGGGAACAAAGAACAACTGGAGTGTATCCAAAAATACAGAGTGGAAAGCAGCAAGTGCTTCTACTGTATCCTCTTATGATGCACTATAATCTTGTTTGGCTATTCTTTATATATCTTCATAGTATAAAAAAGATTGGCTTCCATCCACCAAGCAAAAACTTCTGTATTAAAATATGAGTAGCTTCTCAGGATACAAAAGCCATCTGCATGATTTGACATGGCTGACCAGTCTGTTCTTTCTCCACGTGCCAGTAAGAGGGGACTTTGCAGTATCTGAGTTTCTTTCTTTGTCACATCTGATTTTTCAGTAGTTACTACTGCTTTAGGATGTATTCCTTATCCCACAAAGTCTCATAGCCCGTAGAAGAGAACATGAGTTTTGGAAAATCTAATGTCATTCCTACATACTCCTGCACTTCCACAAGTTGTGTTTCTCCTAAAAACAAAGATGGAACAAAAAAAAGTCTTCTATACACGTGTGTGGGTTGTCTACAGGAGTGGATTGGGCTAGTGCTCTTTCTAAGGATAGAGGCTTCTGTCCATATGAAGTTCTTCCATGATGTCTTTGGCACTTGTCTGGGGAATCTTCAAGAATGTAGATCCTCCCTGAAGAGTTGCTTTGGCTTTGTAGAATCAGTTCTGAGCTTAGGACACGTACTGAATGTCTTTCACACAATGTCTTTTAGAAGCTCTCGTTGTCAAATGGCTCTTGAACAGTTATGTGAAAAGAAAAGGTATTTCAGAAAGACAACCTGAGCAATTTCTGGGATGGCAGCCAACCCACCCACCCATTCTCCTTGCTAATGACTGTACATCAGTACAATTGTAGAAGTGAGGAACAAAGAAATAAAGAATCATAAAGACCTTCATGGGTTGCTCAGTTCTGTTTCTTTCAATTTGAGAAAGCATGCAACTGCAGACAATTTGTAAAGCTTCTAAACTACACCAGGTTTTATCCTAAAGTATGCATTCCAGCATCTTAGAACCGACTTAAGGTCTGCATTAGATAAAAGTAAAGTTGTGCTATAATGGGCTATAGGAAAAGTAGGAGAATTCAAAGCCTCCTCCATGTCTCTGGAAGGTTATTAAATAAAACTCTTAAGTTATGCTAGGAAGGGGTCTACCATCTCATGTTACAGAGAGGACAGAACAAAGAACAATATCCCAGTTTCCCCAGACCACCGATATGATACCAAATCAGTTAATTGTTCTACCATGAGCATTAAGAGAGGGTATACCAATCAATCATCCAAGACTGTAATGATACTAGAATGATACTAGAACCACCAGTGTTCTCCATTTACATTCTCTCAGGTTGGGCAACCTCCAGAATTTCATGAAATATGAAATATTCTCCTTTTTCATTGATTCCACCTCAGAAGCTGAATTGTATTTATCAAAGATAGCAAGATTTTCCAGTTTCCTACTAAGAGTAATTCTCAAATGTACTATAAAACTAAACATGATATGTGCAATATTATTAATATCATGTACAAATACATATTATAAATATGCTGCAATCAAACAGTAATCCATCTGTCAGTTTCTTGGAGATCCCAAAATACCAAGTACCAAAGACTAGTATCACAGGTTTCATTTTCCAGCTTGTGGCATTTTCATTTGCAAAACTAAAAGATCAGTTTCCCTGAACATACCAGGTTCTATCTTAAAGTAAGCTCAGACTCTGAATCTCATCATTTTTTTTTAATTTATTTTTCTTAAATATCTATTCCCAGGTTTAATTCCTGGGATGTGTAAGTCTTTTTTCTTTCGCTTCAATTAAATGATTCTTCTTCCTTTTTAACAACTGCCCCTGAAAATAAGGAATTGTGAATCCCCTCTGAACCTTCATAAACCTTTTAATTTTTCTTCATAAAATGGCCACTCCCTTTCTTGAAACTCTCTGTGTTCTTATTACAATTTAGGTTCTTCTTCATTTTTTTTTCTTTTCTTTTCTTTTCTTTTCTTTTCTTTTCTTTTCTTTTCTTTTCTTTTCTTTTCTTTTCTTTTCTTTTCTTTTCTTTTCTTTTCTTTTCTTTTCTTTTCTTTTCTTTTCTTTTCTTTTCTTTTCTTTTCTTTTCTTTTCTTTTCTTTTCTTTTCTTTTCTTTTCTTTTCTTTTCTTTTCTTTTTCTTGTGCATAGTTGATCAGAGGAGAACATGATATTCCAAATTACTTCAGTGACTTGTGCAAAATGTTCTTGTGGTGACCCTCTACTTTCTTGCTGTTGATGAAATCCTCAGCTCCATGTCGTATGCAAATTTCATTAGTAAATAATTTGATTCTACCTCCTTGGCCACTTAATATATTAACCAGCATAGATCCCAATGCTGATGGTTGAGGCAGGAACATCTGCCATCTTCATACTCCTTTAAATATGACATAGGGCAAATTTTCCCTTAAACAGCTCTTTATCCACTTTACATTATCCCTAATATCTTCAACTTAAATACTAATTCCCTATAAAGTGCTGTAAAAAATGTTTAACTACAATCTATCTAGGTTATATCTGCTCCATTACCCCTGTGTAGGAAATCACTGATTTTATCAAAAAAATAGATTAGATTAGTCTGGAATGATATATCTTTGATAAAAACATGCTGCAATTTAGTCTACCTTCTACTGCCTTTCTGCTTTTATTTATGCATTCCTTCAAAATTTGTTCTACATTTTTGCAGAGGGTCAAAATCAAGTTCAAAAGCCTAGTGTTGCTTAGAGGTTAGGAGGAAATTCTTCACTCAGAAGGTGGTGAGGCCCTGGCACAGGCTGCCCAGAGAAGCTGTGGATGCCCCATCCCTGGAGGTGTTCAAGACCAGGCTGGATGGGACTTTTGGGCAACTTGGTCTGGTGGGAGGTGTCCCTGCCCATGGCAGGGGGGCTGAAACTGGATAATCTTCGAGGTCCCTTCCAACCCAAGCTATTCTATGATTCTATGAATTATTTATTCCTCATCCTCTGAAGACAGGTACTATATTTGCAGCTTTCCAGCCAACATTTATGGTTTCACTGTACTTTCTACTGGACCTCCCATTTCACATTCCAGTTCCAGTGGATTTCAGTTCATGGTAGATGACACATATATTTAGCTATCGATAGGTCTCTATTCTCTTGACGTTATGAACTCTGTCTGCTGTACTAAGCATGATTGTCATTGAATGTTTCATTGTAAAAGTGGGAAACATGATCTCAGGTACTACTCACCTCTCCTGTAGCAATTCATCCAGCCCTTGCTTTTTGCTCCTTTGACATATTTTCGCTCAACAAAGTACTGAACTCGTACATCATGTCCACTTACCAGCTGCAAATCACCCTATACCTCCTGGCCTTTTGACCATCTACCAAGCCCTTCTCCCTCAAGGAAAAAGGGAAGGACAATATTTACTTCTGGAAACACAGGAATTGCACAAAGGTTTGAAATGCTGATCACAAGATAAGCTCTAGTCTAAAATTGCATCATCCAGAACAGTTGGTGTTATTGAAGTTGCCTCATGGTATGGACACCCGCAACTTTACCACGTTCTTACAGCGGTATCAGTATTGATTTTTCATTCAACTAAAGCAACTATTTCATATAATTAGAGTTCACCAGAAAAATAAAATAAAATAAAATAAAATAAAATAAAATAAAATAAAATAAAATAAAATAAAATAAAATAAAATAAAATAAAATCTCTCTACATGAAAATACTGACTTTACGTAAAGAAAAAAAAAAAAAGGAATAACATGAATGTTTTTGGCCAAGAATCAATTTTCAACTCCAAATACTGCTGGAACATTAGACCACAAACCAACACCTTTTCAGTCCTTGGAGATTAGGATGCAGGAGTGTGTGTGTGTGTGTGTTTGGGGGGGTAGGGGATGTTAGGTTATTCTGTTGTTAGTTTGTTCATTATTTTTTATCTGAGTGCTAGAAATACTTGAAATTAATTTGTCTGTGAGTGGAGCAAGACTGAAATTACTTCTTATTATTAAACAATATTGCTGGATGTCCGCAAGTATCTTGTAAGGTCTATCTTTGCTACATAAATAATAATAGCAATTTTCTCTGGCTATAAATATTACATGTCAAAGATAATCTTCAATCCTCTGCTTATTTTTTTTTGATATGCTTTGCTGCACCTTTAAAATAATATAGAAATGCTTTTTAGCATGATAACGGTCTGCTCCCTCTTGCAGGCAGTGTTAATGTTTCCTTGGTGCTTTCCATTAATCCCACAGTAGTAGAGTTTCATTCCTTTCATTTGCAAAATTCTCTTTCTTTCTGTGTAACTATGTGAGCTGTCTGCATTGCAAATCATTGTTTCTAAATTATGCATCTTCTACCGGAAGAAATGATCTGCTGGAAGAAATGATCTTTTGCAAGTGTTTTTCTAGTGTTTGGGTTTCAAATGGATTTCCTGAGCCTTCTCCTCCAGACTTCTCCCACATGTCATCCTCAATCAGAAAAATCTCAGGAAGGTGGTAAGATATCATCCAGAGGGAAAATCCCCCTTATCATTAACCGTAATAGCTCCATGGCCAATATATTCAACAACAGGAGCCTGGCTTTTGGTGTCCTGGCCCTTGTGAAATTAAGCCCACGTGAAGAACATCACGTAAACATCCCTGAAACTGCATGTTGCTCTCATTGACACCACTTGTAGGAGTCAGACCACTCTGGCTATGGCTTAGCAATGTGCATGCTCTTTGAAGTATTGGGGGAGCTTCTCATCCTTTGGGTTTGCCAATGTATAGCCAATCACAGAATCAGAAAACTCTATTAGCATCTAAATATGATTTTAGGAGGTCTTAAAAATTAGTGCTGGTTTTATATGCCTTTAAAAAAAACTTGGGGTTTTTCAACAGCACTATCTTCAACAGCAGTGGCATAACTGCAATCAAGGACCCATTAGTGCTGTCCCAAAATAACACATCCCACCAAAAAAGGTGTTAAAAGAGCAAGTGAAAAGTCAAGAGGAAACAAACAAACAAACCCTTTCCCTTGGGAAAATAAGCAAGTGACATCTCTGCTCAAGTTTAATGGGAAAATGTTGCTATTGGGCTGGTGTAACACTGAGCTGGTGGCAAGTCACGGAGTCAGGGTACAGTTGTCTTAGGCACCGTATGAGGCGAGCTGAGTATGCCCACCCATCTCCCTGTGACTTAGTGTGTGACTTAACCCCATCAGAGCTCAAGGACAGTTTTGGATAAGCAGAAATAGCAGAGAAGGTCCTAATGACTTATCAGACCCGTTAAGAGATAGATGGAAGCAGTGTCTCAGAACACAATGATATATCTCTCACTGTGTGAGTCCTGCAATTGCTAACACTACTCGCTTATTAAAGATGCAGCATTCCTGTTACAGCCAGTGATGCTCTTGCTAGGACTGCCCATTTCAGGCAAACCATTGCTAAATTCCTTAATTCTCTTTCTGTTCTGCTAATGAGGATCCTGTGTGTTTCTACATCTGGGGTTCCTAATTAATCAAACACTTAAACCACCTAAGAACAAATTATCCTTGAAAAAGGAAGACGCAATCAAGGACAAAGAGGTCCAATCATTTTGGTTATCTTTTATTATTATTATTATTATTATTATTATTATTATTATTATTATTATTATTCATTTTTAATAGAAAAGGAAACAGAATGGAATGTCATTTTGCTCTAATTATGAAAAATGAAAATAATTGTGTATTCTACTTCCACTTGGGACACCTTGTTGGAAGCTTAAAGTACAATTAAATTCAGCTCAGACAATTTCAGAAGTGAAGATTTTTAGTGTCTGTGCTGAACAGAAGACAGCTGTCTATAATAATGATCATGTCTTATTATTACATTTACAGTTTTTGCACTCTGTGTTTGCTTAGTTTTTTCTTTCCTTTTTTTTTTTTGTCCTGAATTTTTCCTTTATTTATCCCATTTTAATTATAATTTAGCATCAATATAGTTTTCTCTCTCTTTCTCTCTCTCTCTCTTTTTTTTTTTTCATTCATTTTCCCTTGTTTTCTATAGACTTTTCTTTCTGTCCTCCTTCCTCCTCTGTTTTTGCCTGCCTCACACATGCCTGTGGAAGATCAGTAAGAAGACCATGTGCATAATCAGATCAGTTTCTTATTAGAATATTTGGATGCAATATGAGGTGATACTGGATAATGATCACACTCCTTTTTACATGACCTCAAGAGCTCAAACAATGCAAAATAGTTGACCTTGACCTTGCTGCCTGGATGGTAATGATTACATATATATATCGCTCATTCTAAAGCCATGCAAAATACATGTGCCGGACTTTATTCTCACTCACTGTTTCATAGCTCTTTGGGTGTAATTTATTCTTGAGATGACAAAATGCAGTTTACAATTTGTATCCTGTGTATGTAATGAGGCCATTATTCCAGAAGAGTCTGAGCTATCTGGCAGAACTGACACAGAAAACCTGTGCTGGAAACGAAGACCAAGCTTGTTTAACCCGAGGGGCTCCCAGTTAGGCTGTTGTTTGCTCGCACATAACTTCTGTTGGTGAAAAATGGGGTCTCACAAATTTGCCCTAAAAGATGATTTGAGCCAGGTTTCCCAAGGCTGTCTCCAAAACATTTGGGCTTTCAGAAGCTGTTGCTCTTTCTGAATGCTAACTACGAAAGTAATGGTGAGTAAACTGAGAAGGGGTGAGGGGTGAGACGTGTCTTCCTTTCCAACTGGCGCAGCAAGAGAGCTGTCTACCAAAGGAGGGAGGCAGCCAAGAGACGAAATTCATGCTGCAAGCAGAGAGAGCTCAATGTCTTCCAAAGCACTGCAATGTAGTGTGTGTAGTTAACACATTATTTTTAGTTTACAAATGCTTGTTGACAGGAGTGACAAATAAAATGTGCATATGGGAGTAAGGAGCAGGAACAAAACATTGTCCTCACTTGAAATAGTCTCCTTTTAATCCAAACAAACACACACCTGCAAATTCTTCCCAAATCAGCCAGCTGGAGCTCAGAAGATGACTCATGTTGTGCTTAGCTGGGTCGCTCGCTAAGGTAGGTCTGTTGACACGGCTTTCCGTGCTGTGTCATGGGATGTTGAATACTAGAGAGGAGCAATGTTGCAATGCAGCAGTTTTAAAAGAGATCTTTCTTCTTTCCAAGCAACTGCAAAATATCTGCCAGCAGAGCTACTTAAAATAAATAAATAAAATAAAAAATACAGCTCTACATTGGCAGGGGAAGAGAGAGAACATAACTACAGACCTGGATGTGATGTTTACTGCGTGGACTGAACTTCTCAAGGTCTCCTTGGAAATTCCGTGGTTCAAATTCCGTGGGGTTGTCCTCACTCAGGAAATGCTCCTGATCAGGTCAGCACAGGTTTTGACCGTAAAGCACAAGTATTGTGTATTAACCTTTAGACAGCCAGCCCCCACGATGTGCCTTGCTGGCAGTTCTGCATGGAAGTGGGACTTGATCAGAAACCACAGTACATGATACCTAAAGTTACTGTTGGGTGCAGAATGCAGTGCTTGGGGAAGTGTATAGCTCAAAAACACAGCAGTAAAAACTCAGAAAGGTACCACAGTTCCATATCTTTGTCCTTTTTTATTATAATTTGGGTATAGTTACTCAGTTTCAAAGGATAATAGCTGTCTAATTATACTTAAAAGTGACATATTTTTAGTAGGTTTGAATTATTCAGAGCATTGGAATGGCTTCAGGACACATTATTCAGTGAGCAGGCATGTCAGCGCTGGGCGTCTGGGTAAGAGACACCTTTGCCACCTCTCTCAGTGGGCTGCAGAGCCGGGCCAGGTGGGCACAGCCGTACTGACAGGGCAGGGACCAACGTCAGTCTGTCCTTGGGACTTCAGCAGGGTGATCCTGGGCTGGAAAATCCCAGCTGCTATCATAGTGAGTCTGATCCTCTGATCAGCAGGTCTGTCTGGATAGCTGGCAGTCACCACGTATCTACTTCATGACTTCATGTCTCTTCATGTCTGAGTATTGGAGAGTGTGTTGAGCCTGCACTTCCTTTCAAGGGGGGGAAAAAAAAAAAGAAAGAAAAAGAAAAAAAAAAAGGATTTAAATCCATGCTAGCTTTTGCATTGACTATGAGGACTGGACGAGGATTTTACCCCATTTTTATCAGAATGACACTTTGTAGTCCGGGACATGTCATTGCCTTCTCAGATATGCTCTTTCATTTCTCGGGTGGTTGTATGCTCTTCAAAGAATGGGATGAGGGGAGACGGTGTTGTCATTGATACTTTTGCTGGAAATCCTTAGGCTGAATTCAAACCAGGACTGAAGTTTGGAGCTGGTGCTCTACTCAGTCCCATTTTTCTTTGAAAGCATATAGAAGAGTAGAAAATACTTTTTTCTTTCTTTTTTTTTTTTTTTTTTCCCCTTTGCTTTTCCGTTATTTAATTTTGTTCCCATGGTGACAGGTGCTTTGTAAATATCTGAGAGAGATGCTCTGTGCTGTGAGGAGAAATAGTTTCAAAATACACAAGATTCAGAAAGGAGTCCTGCTCTTTTTGTCCCTTCTGCACAAACAGAATATCCCTCAGAAATTGAATCCAAGGTCATCAAGAACACATGCATGACAATCTTAATTACACTTTCTCTGTTATCTTTTCCTGGATTTGAAAAGTCCTTATCAGAGGATTGTATTTATTAAGGAAAACAAGATCTAGCTAAGCAAAACTGAGATTCCAGATTTGATCTTGTCTGCATGGTGGGGAAAAAATCAAAAACAAAGAAATGAAGGATCGGTCACCTGGAAAAAAAAAAAATGGAAGAAGAAGAAGAACTCCGGTATCTTTTCCCTAAATGCAATATTGTTATATCTGTGCTTTGGAGCTGGAAGAAAAAAAAATGAAAAAATGTTATCCCTCACTTCTGTTTCTGCAACAAGAGTGCCCAAGACAGGGACAAAGCACAAATCCGCTCCAGTTGTCTAATTGGACAGAGTTGTTGCTGAATGCCAGCCTGACCTAAATGGAACTGAAGGATTTTCTCCAACCTTTCATCCTTTTGTATTCTCTAAGGTTAATCTTCCTTCCTTTGTGTTGCTCTCACTAGGCTACAGATGAGGGAACAAGAGGTACAGCTGAACTCGGAGTATCCGTCCATGTCCAGTCGATAAGGAGGCGGTTTGCTTGAGGCTAGAGCTAAATGACCTATTCATAATAAACATTTTTTCAATTAATTTAATCTTTTCTCCTGTGCATCAGTTTGTCATGGAGAGACCAGTTTATATAAATGCATTCCTCATCTAATGTCATTTGATGAATGCTTCAGGAGAAAAATAAAGTAACCGCCTTTGTATTGCTTGAAAACTGTCACTCCAGGGATGCTTGCCACTCATTATGGCATCACTGCTACAGATAAGAATAAGCAGAGAGGTTTGTCAGGACCACTCTGCAGCTGTCCCCTGGAGGGGACAGAGCAGCAAGCAGCATCTCATATGGAAGTAAGCTTTTGAGTTTGGTCACTGCAGACAAACTGGCTCAGGTTCTCTCTGCAACTCCAAACTAGCTGTGGACAATACACCCAATGTGTTGTATTTACAGCTATTTGGTAGCACATGATACAGTTAGGGCAAAAGTTACAGCAGGGTTATGTTTTGTCTCCTTTCCCCTAGGATGGCTGCCCTCTTCCCTTCTCCCAACAAACTGCCAGAATGGAGGTGCTAAAGGTGTAAATTAGAGGGATAAAATGCTCTAGTTCATGTCCCAGCCCACCCGCATAAGTAGATCTGATGCAGAGAGGCAGATCAAGAGAAGATAGATCTAAGGATCCTCAACCTTCACCTAAAACAGTTTTGTGATATATGAAACTTTGATGGAGGGGGTGGCAACATTCACAAAGGATGCTGAGTATCACTTATCAGCAGTCTTGATTTACGTGCAATAAGATGTTTTATACCTGTTAAACCAATTCTATAAAAAATAGAAAAAAGAAAAAAAAAGGCACAAAAAAAAAAAAAAAAAAGGCACCTGAAAACACGAAGGTGAGAGTCCTGGTTTGCTGTGCTGGCTCACAGACCTCCCCCATTATCCGCTCAATCCTGCAGATGAGAGGTTTTGCTGCTTCCTCCCCGTCCCCACTCCTCGATGAAAAGCCTGAGCTCGGTGACATATGGCAGCTCTGCTCGCAGCGGCTCTCTGGGCTCGTTTCCAACACGCTCTAACTCCGAATTACCAGAATGGCACTTATAGATGTCCAGTTATAATGTTTTATCAGGGAAAATGCTTTTCCAATGGTGCTGTTTGCTGCTTTGAGAAGGATCATTTTGTCAGTTGTGACTTTTATTTTTGTAAAGAATGCAGATATGAAATATTTAATGTGATGTCCTAATTAATGCAAATATGCCAAAAACCTTTATTTTCTGGAGAAAATTATATTACACTGTTACATTTCCACATTTTGTGGCTGCCTATTTTATATACTGTAACCATGGTTACCATGTCATTAAAGTCTATTCAGAGGGAGTTGGGCATAGCATAGAGCTATCACGGAGAATGATTGCTTTTGTAAATTTAAAAGAAGCTCTGCAGCTAATTAGTGTGAGTTTGTGGAAATTGAACCAATGGAGAGCATGAAATTTGGAGCAAATTATTGTCGAGTCTGAGGCAAATCGAGAACATTTTTATTTGATTTAGGAACTTGCCTTCTGTATCACAAGCTTCTTAAAGTTTTAATTGTATACAAGGCTGAAGCCACACACTGGCGTGCTGCTGATAGTGGGAATGCAGATAGCACTTGCTGAGCAGGGAGGTGAATATTGTTAAATGGGAAATGCTGGTGACTGATGGAAAGCTGGGGAGAGGGCAGGGCATGCTTGGGCTCCTCCAGTTTTGCAGCATCTGGAAATTTTAGAAGCAAATTCAGCTGCCTGGGAATTTTTCAAGCTGTCTCTTGTGCACCAATTAACTCTATATTTCTTCCACGTGGTGCACTCTGTATGAGTAGTGGGGCTCTCTTCTGTCCTTTGCTGCCCAGCACTCTAGTAGCAGGTGCAAAGCAGGGCCTTGCACCACACATTTCCTTAATATTATTTCAAACACTGCTATCCTCATTAGAAAACAACATATCCGTGGCCATGTGTATGCCTAGCGGCCTTCATAGTGTATGAGGGGCTGAATTCACCGCTGGATATCCTCCTGCTTTCAGTTTTATGAGTCACTTTTCCAGCCTGCCCCCCAGTTTTTCAATAGTTGCATGATTTGTGGCATCCATGCATGTTACTAAGAACTTCACCAGTGTCATTGTACCTCTGTGCTGGGCAAATGCAGCTGTGCATTTTGCTTCACCTGCCTTTGAACCATCTGCAAGGGCCACCACGGGCAGCCCATCTGAATGTCTGTACAGAAGTGAGGGCACGTGGGGAGATGGCTTCCAGCAGCAAAGCAGTCACTGGCTTGTCCTTGTCCCATGCTGCCACGCACCCTCCATCTGCCAACACCCAGGGGCAGTGATTGACGACTCTGCTCTTGGCAAGTTTTCTGAGTTTTCTCTATTAATATATTTGGCAGATATTAACAACTAGGAGCTAACTGCTCCTCATGGACACAGGGAAGCTAACACTTTGATCAGAGCTGAGGCTTTGTATTTTGTTGCTTGCATAACACTGGGATACTGCAGGCATTTTTCAGACTTCAGAATCTCAAATAATAGTAAGAAAATCTGTAGCATTTTATCCAAGTCCTGTGAAGCATGTACAACACCAGGCCCAGCAAAAACCTCCTGTCCCCAACCACTCACCTTCCCCATACTTTGCTGACTGAGTCCCAACACAGGAACCATGGAAGGAACCACACTGGCCCCAGCAGCTTCAGGGAACATACTTCACAGATGAGGAAGGCAAAATAAATAAATAAATAGGTCTGGAGCAGTCACTAACAATCCCTTTCTCTTCATTGCTTTCCAATTTGATCCCTAAAAGCAGCTCTGCACAGCCTGGCTATCAGTACCCAGCATGATATCCTTGGCCAGAGAAAATGCAAAATCTGGGTTTCCTGTTGACCACCGCCAGTTTGTCCAGTTGCAGTGTGCTGCAAGCAGTCCTCAAATGAACAGATGCTAAAACAGGAAAAAAAAACACTGCCAGTGCTAAAAACCACTTAGTCTTGCATAGTCTTTCTGTACAAGCACAATTATAACAAATAATGAGGCTGTTTTGATTGCAGGGCTGTTAATTGAATAAATAAGATCAGTACCACGGCACAGAACTGTGTGCAGGAGTCCATTCTGCCTGACCTGAGCACTGACAGCTGCAATTTTGAGATTCAGGCTTTCTGCCAGCCTTTTGTCCACTAAGTGTTCCTGCTTTTTTTTTTCCCCCGCATCTGTTCACTTATCCAATTTATCTGCAGGATACCTGAGCCCTTACCTGGGATAATGCCCTGTCAGAAAGTAGGTAATGGCATGGTGCAGTATAATGTTGTTAGGTAGCAATGCTATGATGAAATATCTAGGCAGAATGTCAAGGAACATTGTATTTATCTTTCTGTGGTATTTTTGCACCGTTCTGGGAAAGGCCAAGTATGCCTACGATGGTGTGATGTTATCAGAGGATATTTCAACACCTATTTTGCACTCAGAGAGTTAACAGCAGGAGAGAAAAGCCAGCAAGCACTTTAACATCACCAACAGTGAGTAATCCTGCACCTCCTCGTCTGCCATAGTTCAGCAAAACCAGCCTCCAGCCTCTTTTGGGAAGTGTGGACCTCACCAATATGCTCAGACCGAGCTCTGCTTCCATCTCTTGTATCACTCCCCAGCAGAGCATTAACTACTCATGGGTAATTCCGTTCAGAAACACACTCCATCTCAGTTAAAAGCCTTCGAAGCATACACAAGACACACATTTGTGTGGGGAAAAAGAAAAACTGCCCTCCTGGCAAATGCAGTAAGCACATAATCCTCCACGTGATGGTGCCTTGCAGAAAGCAAGATACATCAAAACTCCAGAGCACTCCACTTGCTACCTCAGTCTGCTGCTTTTGTTCATCACTTCTGCTAAATCCACATCACATTTCCCATTAAGTTAGCAAACGCTCATTTCAGAGAAGCCCTTGCATATATTTTTTTTTAACATTTCCAAAAATAAAGCATAACCGGAGGGTTCCTGTTATGTAACATAAATATTTTATTATCTTCCACATTACTGATGTGCAGAAAAAAAAATCTAGACACATTTTTGGGCTCTTTCATTGAGTAGCCTTGAAAAAATATGATGCCATATTGCTCAAGTTAGCCTTCTGCCTAACTGTGGAATATTGTGTTAAGTATACCTAACCCTGCCAAACCGATGCTTGGAAAGGCAGGAAAAACACAAGTCTGAATCTTACAACAACTCTCTATTGCTTTTTATCTTAAAATAATTGTGCCTGGCAATGAATTCTTTCCACATCACCGACACTATTTTTTGATATTTGAACAATAAAAAAAAATGCAATTTTTGCTTGATTCATTATGCTGTATCACAGAACTGTAAAAATTTAATTACAAATGCTGGAGGCCTCAGCCTACCCAGGTCAAGTGCTGCACAGTGGAGAAGCTCTGCTGGGGTTTGCCAGGTTGCTGCTCAGATGCTCAAGTGGGGCTCCCAAGGCTCGAGTGTGTGCAATTAGCAGCACCACCGCAGCCCCTGGACTAACTAACAGAGGGGGCAACTCCACTCCTTGATTAATTTGATGGTTCTCAGTTCCAGACTCGCCACATAAATGTAAGCAAGCGTGCCTGGGCTTGAGGCACGGACACAGGCTGATCTGGGAGGGCCGAGGGGTGGCGGAGGAGCTCAGGCACACACGGTGCCTCAGCATGGAGCCAGGCTCTCGTTCATGAAGTTCAGACAGGGTTGGTGCTGGTGGGGGACAGGCATGTCCAGCAGCCAGCAGCTTTCCAGCTTTTCCTACCCTTTTCCTACATTACCGGTATATTCATGAGAAAACTGCCGTCTTCGCAAACGTACCAGGCTTAATCAACAAAAGCAAGGGTAAGAAGCAGGGCATTCTCACCTTTGGCTGTAAGAGAACAGCTAAGGCTGCTGACAGCCAGCTTCTCCCAGAATCATCTTCCTCACTCTTCTCTGAATGCACTTCGGGCAGCTGCTTTATTTCTCCAGGAGTTCCAAATGTATGGTTGTCCTCTCCTGAGTGTCTGCGCCCCTGCCTGTGCCTTGGGCAGTTACTGAAAGTACTCACACAGTGGGCTGGATGTGTCCATCCAGGGCCACCTCGTAACCAGAAATCCTCAGTGTGTCCTTCAGCACATGTGCTGCCAGGTCAACCTTCTCCAAACAGTACAGGGTATTTGGCATAAGTGCTGAGCAAAAAGGCTCAGGAGGTCTCAAACTTCATGGATGAGTCTTAGGAAAAGCTAACTAGGTAATACATCAGTTCAGCCTGAGGCTTGCTGCATGAAGAGAGAGAGAGGAGTGGGTTATCAGCAACAACACAGAAAAAGTACCAAGTTACATTACAAAAAAACATGCCTCTTATTAAAACACTTCATGTACTTAACAGGAAATCACCCAACACAGTCCTTGTTGCTCAAGCACTACTTGAGGTTATGTCAGCCTGTCATAATGAAGCTCTACATTTAGTAGATATCAGGACTATTTAAGCTTTGTGATAACATTTACAGTTTACTTCATCTTTATTTGAATTACATGCCAGAGATACCAGTAATATTTTGGTATTCTTGCCAGGGAAAAGCTTTTAATATTTACAGACAGACTTTGAACATGCCAGCTGGCTGATGCTGAGAGTTTGAGTTCTCTTTAAAAAAAAATAAAAATTAGTCATTTACGTAAGTTTCATTGACAGTTTACTTTAGCTTTATTTTCCAAGACATCAATATTTGCATCTATGACTTATTTTGCAGTCTTCTGTGGGCAAAAGAAAATCCCTTACCTCTGTATTCATATTAACATTTATATAAATCAGCCAGTAATCACCAGGATCTAAGAGCTGTATGCTGTGCTTTAAACAAGATGCAGTTGAACTCCAGGTCCCAAAGCCAGTAGATTAGGCCATCCAGGAAACACGCGTGATAGGTCACCAACCACAAGCCGATACTCCAAAATATTTTGGTCAATGGATTGGGCAATGCTAGGTCCCGTGAAATATTTTCATTAGGAAATTTCATCTGTTGATATTAGATCCCATCTTCTTTGCTTCTTTGTGCAGAAGGATTAAATGAAATCGCTCTTCTTTTCCTCCTGCTCTTTTTTTTTTTTTTTTTTTTTTTTTTCCCCAGCTGTTAGCCCCAGATCTTCCACCTTCTTCAGGCTTTTCACAGAACCAAGCATTTAGCCCTGGGCTTCTTCTGTGCTTTTTTGTCCCACTCCTCACTTTACTTCAGACAATTCTCCTGCAAAACCTCCTATACATGCATTGTTCGTGGTTTGAATGGACCTCTGGTTTAAATGATGGCAAGAGTGTGTGGATTCTGATAATGATAGTCAAAAAACTTGTTTGCCACTGAAGGCAACTCTAAGAAAGGAAGCCATTGCTTTGCTTTACCTTCAGTGTTGTCACGTTCAGCACAGTTGCTTCAGATGAGAATGAAAGGGTTGTTTGCTTTATTTTGTTTGCAGACATCCCATCGTGGGGAATGACAGGTATGGCCTGGTGAGAGAAGCCTCCAGACCACAGTCTTGTGTATTTCTTTCCCTGGCTTTACATGGAGCTCTAGATGATGGTGCTACGCTTCCCCCATCATCTGGACATCAGTCCTGCAGCAGGGCTGTACATTTTGCACAGCAAACACAGTGCCACAGGCCCCAGCTGGCCCCAGAGGAGCTGGGCCTGGTGCTCCCTCCATGGGACCCCATGGAGGCCATGCCACCAGCTGGGCCGTGTGCCCACATCGCCATCAGCAGCTGTCATCTGCAGCTGGGGCATGAGAAGGCTTTAATTTCTTTTCATCAGGAAGTGAAGGGTTGTGCAAGAGGTCTGGGGTGAGTTCATGGTTAGGGTGGCAGCGTTGCTTTCAACAGAGCACGAACAACTGACTCCCTCACCAAGAGCAGCACAGTGATACAGGCAGGTTGCATCTTTCCTGGGGGCTGTGAGGATGACAATTCTGTTAGAACAGCCCAGAAGTGACACAAATTCACCTCTGTCCCCTGTTACCCATGGTAAACACTTTCAAGGGTACAGCACTACCAGGACACGTTTGTACCGCAGCTCCTGCAGAGGTGGCACTGAGCTGGCAGGCCTTTGGTCCCAGAACAGGGAAGACATCTGGATCACAACAGTGGAGAGATATTCTGATCTTTGGAGATGGGAAAGGCGTTGGTGGACAAATACGAAAAGAAGTAACATTTCACCAGGCTGTCTCCACATGACAATAGGAGAACAAGTCTCAGGAGAGCATGTGCTCTGCATGTCAGAGCCTCCAGCCCACACGATCCTGCTGATCATGTCAGCTCTGGTACAAAAAGAACATCTGTCCTTTGGGCTCCCTGATGCACACAGACAATTTTGAGTTACCATTCTATCCTGAACAGCCATGCTGCAGTGGATTCCCAGCTATATCTTTCCTTCATCATTTTCCCGAAGAAAAGAAGAGGTCTGAAGATTCCTTGCGTTCCCAACGCTGAGGAGACCTCTGAGAGCTGCTGTAATTCTGATGACAGCTTTTAGGACCTCACTATACAAACAGCTGAGGAGGTACATAGCTGTGCATCTCACTGAAAGTTCAAGGCCCTGTGTACTGCAGTAGGACTGCTAAAAGACCAGCTCTCTTCAAATACAAAGGCAAATATTTAGAACATTAATTCATATTTCTTTATTCTGGTTTGCACTGGTAACTGCTAAAAAGAAATGTTGAACTGAACTCTGACTTACTAAGTGAAAAAAATTATCATGTGTTCCTATTGCACCAAAAATGTTTTTTGACTGTTTGTCTAGAATGACTTATAAAGACTCTAAACAGAATTTCTTGGCCACATAGCAACTGCTATTGGTGATGTCTTGCAGAAATATCTGGAAATTATATTAAAGGAAAAAAAGGAATAAGGAAAGGAAAGGAAAGGAAAGGAAAGGAAAGGAAAGGAAAGGAAAGGAAAGGAAAGGAAAGGAAAGGAAAGGAAAGGAAAGGAAAGGAAAGGAAAGGAAAGGAAAGGAAAGGAAAGGAAAGGAAAGGAAAGGAAAGGAAAGGAGAAAGGAAAGGAAAGGAAAGGAAAGGAAAGGAGAAAGGAAAGGAGAAAGGAAAGGAGAAAGGAAAGGAAGGGAAGAAGGCAAAGCAAAGCAAAGGTGGAGGAGGAAGCAGTGTGAGAAAACATTCTTTCCCTGATCCGTATCTGAATGTTCCCAACCAACAGGCTCTCAAGTCTGCACTTGAACCGCGCATCAAAAGACACAGCCGATGTATATCCTCTTGTCAAGCTCATTCCAAACTGATGCATAACAGCTGTGTACTAGACAAGGTCATTTAAAAGGTGTTTACTTTGACTGCAAACTAAATTTGTCCCTCTTCAGTCAGAGATAAAGTCTATGATATTTGTAAACCAAACATCGCAAGGCAAAGGTCTGACTTGAAGCTGATGCTTATGTTGGAGCTGGGAGCATGAAACAGCTGCATAACTGTGGTATTTCCCTGGAGGTGCTGACCGTGACCAAGGCTCACTATGTTATGAAGGCTCAGTTCAGAGGCAGGACCTTGGGAAATGTCTCTGGGGCAAGCTAATGATACCTCCCAGGGCAACACTAGAGCCTGTTCAAGGGTTGCCCTGCCTGTGTGTGACAGCTGGCACCCAGTGCCTGGCCTGGTGCCTTCACCTGCCCCTTCTGGCCTGGCTTCGTGGCACCCATCCATGGCCTGCTCCTAACAGAGAGAACCTTGACACAGCCTGCTGCTGAGCAGCCTGAAATCAGTCTTGAAAGCAGTCTTCCTTGGACTGGATCTGTGAACACCCCCAGCTTTGGCAGTCTCTGAGACCAGCCAGCTTCAGGTTCAGCAGGTC
Organism: Anas acuta; assembly: GCF_963932015.1. Lineage (NCBI taxonomy): Eukaryota > Metazoa > Chordata > Aves > Anseriformes > Anatidae > Anas > Anas acuta. The sequence continues at coordinate 144,471,510 of NC_088980.1, forward strand.
ACAGCCAGAGCACCTCAGGTTTCTTAGGAAGTGCAGACTTGTTCCGTGCTTCCAACACACCATTCACACAGGTGTTGGGTGATCTCCTGTCCAGTATTAAGGAAGTGATCAGTCAGTCTCACAATCCATGGTGCTTTTTAGGTGGTCAGGGCACGCACCATGTCCCTACAGGCTCTGAAAACTCAGGGCTATGAAAACAAGAGGATGTAGAGACTATCACAAGCAGCTGGTTAGACAGGAGACCAACTTGTACCAGTGCACATCATGCTCCTAATCTGGGGAAAACACAATATTGTTGTTCTATCTGCACTTATCTTAGCCGTGAGCATGTACTTCATTTTCTTTTGTCCTTGTGTGCCACATAATACAGATTTTACATTGCCCAATCCTGTTGAATTTTTAGCATGCATTTACGGTGTTACCAGGACAATGTACATGCAAATATTTTTCCAAAATGCTTGAACTTTCATCTACTGGTTCTGTGATAATGCTGATAAAGAATTAAAAACAGAGCAGCACACCCTGTTTAAAGCAAGAAGAGTCATCTTCAAATTATTGCATATGTCCTACATTATGACATTTCATATTTTGCAACATGAAAACAGAAGAGCACCTAACTCACCTTAATGCTGCTAATGGAAGACAAAATGAGTTCTTTGTAGTTAACTACCAGGTGCTTGACATTTCTGACCAGACACAGTGCAGGATTTCATTTCCACAGTGGTACTGCAGCTGCTAGCATTTGCTTGTGTCTAATCAAGCAAGAAGTTAACCTTGAATATGAAACACAAAATCTATAAGCTAAAAGCTAGAACAAACTTTATTCCCTGAAGGTCACAGAACTGAAACAGAATGGAGCAAACCCATCTGAAAATAAAACGTTCTGCATTATTCCAGGTATATAGTTATATGTCATTGAAATAGAATTTTGAAACTGTTTATTAACCCTTTCCGGAAAATTGTTTCAAGTAGTGAGAGCTTTGAGTCAAATCTGGCTGTGCTTATTCAGGAGTTAGTGAAGCAAGGCTGGCACCCCGGGGCGAGGATGTCATTGGACCTGCGCAGCAGTGGAAGAGAATTGAGAAGTCTTTCCTCCTCCCTTGCATGAGCACAGAGGTTAAGTAATCCAATTCCTTGTGCTCCAGTAAATGGTGGAGACAGAAAAGAGCCGGCTCTGCAGCGTGGGGGAGGTGAGAGCAAATTCTTATTGACCGACGGGAGCACAGTGGCCCAGCTCCTTGTGTAGACCGAGCAATGTGACCACTGGCTTTGCTCCGTGCCTGCGGGAAGTGCTCAGCTCTGCTGTTACTTACAGCCATAGTCCATGCAGTACTTACAGCCAGAGTCCATCCTGCATGCAGCAGAAGGAATTTTGACTGAGGAAAGGTTGCAGGCTCAGGCCTTTTGAGATTCACAGGTTCAGATTCAAAGGATATATTTATCCACGCTGTCATTTCTTTTACCACCTCATTTACAGACTAAATATTTACCTCTCCTCTTCATAAAAATTTGAGGACATTTGAGATCCTGGACTCTGTTTTGCAATAACTTACTCTGTTACTAGGATATCCTTTACTTATGGAGCAGTTAACACAGATAACACATCACAGGGCCCAGGTTCAGCTCCATACAATGCCATCTACATCTGAATCTAGGCATCCGCTCCCATTTTGATCAATGGAGCTCTGGGGCTCAGCTCAGGTGCCTGAACATAAGGGTCTAAGGACATCTGAGATACCTGCATGAGGCTGGGGGATGTCACCCAAAGCCTGCACACTGCAGAGGCAGCTGGCTTTTATCTGGGCTTCTAAAATGGCATCAGACACCCCTGTGTGTGCAAGTGCAGCAAGTCCCCCCCTGCCTTTCTTGCAGGCAGTGCTGGTGGCTTCAGAAAAAAGTACAGCCTTTGTTAGGCAGCTGCTTCAATCTTCCACCTCTGCTGTGCTGAATGCAAGAGGGGAATTTCACTCTTAACCCACTTAGCAATCAATTTAACACCCTCAAATATAATGTTTTGTGGCCCATTGAATTTCCTCCTTGGAGCCACTGGCCTTGCTTTTATTCTCATGTTGAGTGTCTCATCTTTCACTGAAACTTCCTGAACTACTTACCGCAATTTCATCTCCCAGACAGTTCTACGGCGAGCCTTGTGCTAAAAAAATATAATCTCTTGGATTTATGTTAATGCTGTTATCACAGGAGAAATATGAAACTGGAGTTCAAGTTAATTAGAAGCGTGACTGTTAGGATCCTGGGCACTGGCAAGGGGTTGTATCCTTGTGTGAAGTCAACAGTTACGAATGAGACCAGATCTCACAGACTGAATCATTGCCTGCCATTCAGCAGTTTCTTCTGTTTGTAATCTTCATTACTAGCCCCTCTACCTGGAGGGATAATTGTACAAGGAGGTAATCGCAATATTTCACTGGAATTCTCCATTTAATTTTGTTTTCATTTTTCATGTCTAATGATTCTATGATTTGGTCAATTTTTTTTAGTTTTCAAAAGAAGATGCTTTTAACAACATTTTATTTTCTTTTTTAGAAACTTTTCATTTCCTCCACGCCACTTTTTGTTGGAATCCACCTCCACACAGTTCTTTCTGTATGCAAATTCAACAGATAATTGCTTTAATTTTAGTCCCCATAGAAAGAAATCATATTTTATGATAATCTGGAAGCATGACATTGTCCTTTCTAATGACCATGAATTGCTTACAGGAGGCAGTGGAAGAAGCTAAAGAACAATTTTTTATTTTTATTTTTTTATTTTTTCGCATCCATCAGACAACAATTCTGAGCCCTGAATAATCTCTTTCTCCCTGTGCTATCCACCTGATACAGACAGGATCCACCTCCACTGTTCGTCCCATTCCTCACCAGTGGTTTGGAAGTTCCCCACCTAGTTTGGCCCTTTTCAGAAGAAAATAGTAATCTTAAATGGGTGGAACAAGAATGGGAGGTCATGCATTTTCACTTGAAGTCACCATAACTTTTGTTTTCATTGTTGCAAGAAGTTCACTCCTGGCAGAGAGCAGGACCCTCAGGAAAGCCTTTAGTGAGCACTTGCACAATGATCTGCTGGAGGGGAAAATTATTCTCCATAGTAATTAGGAACTGTCAGTGACTACAGCAGGGAGGTGGTGCATTACCTGCAATTCTTTTCTACCCCATTTGATTTAGTATTATCTTTATGGTATGTAATCTCTCTTTTAATGTCACTGAACTATTGACCTCAATATGTTTTAAAAATGAGTTTCACAGCTTAATTATACATTATGAAAGACACCACATTCATTTTTACTATTTTTCTTTTGGTTGAAAGTGTTCATTGCTGGCCTGAGTATGATTGAACATTAGGAAACAACTCTTGTTTTCTATTGTGCAGCCATTTCTCAAAATTTATGCCAACACTTGTTACTTGCTTTTCTCTAGATTTCACCTTTGCATTCATTAGAAAGTGTTTAGATGGTGTTGTATCAGAGCAGGGACAACACACCGCCTCCCCATGTACCATCTCTTTACACCTGCTAAGCTTTTTGGAACTATGTCTTCAGGCAGCCTTGGCTCAGATCTTGACTTTCTCAAAACCAGTTAAAATTATTCTCCCTCTGACCTTCCCGCAGCAACTGTAACATTTATTCATGATTTTAAAAACAGGTTAGAGCAAAGATATGAGGTTAAAGCAAAACCAAACCAGAAAATTGGCAAGTTGGGTTGTCAGTGTCAATTTCTATCATTTCCCATCTGAGATCCACGTGGTTTGTGACAAAAACAAATTTAAATTGAGTGACAGATTGTTATTTCAGTCCTGAAAAATCCTCTCACAATTTGAGAGAGAAAATGCTCTGGTAATTCTTATTAAAATCAGCCTACATACCATCTAGGCCAGGGGCCTTTTTTGATTTCATTTTTAGAAGAGCCATCTGGACTTCCTCTGGAGATCTGAGCTTGGGCATGGCCTCTGGTTTTTATAGTCACTTTGCATACCCTGTCCAGAAAATTGAAGACCTCAGGTGCAGCTGAGCTAATGAACTGCATGCAGGGATATGCTTTGAGGGGTCTCTTAGGAACCCCTTGCTAAAATTCTGCCACCAGACCAGAGGTGCGAAGGATAATAAACCTGCCTCTACCAAGGTCCACCAGATTTCTGCCAGTTCAGTGCTGCCAGAGAAGATTTGCCCCTCACACACCTGAAAACCAGCTGAAGGAGAAATTGTTTTTCTCTGTAATTATTTGCACTCCTTAGGCTGAACCTGGATCTTACCACGTGCAAATATAGTTTATTTATTTTGTGATTATTGACCAGTATTGGCAGCACAGTGCTTGCATGGCAGAAGTCTGCAGAAGTCGCTTAGTGCTATTAATCATGCTAGCATCTGAAGCAGTCTCCCATCCCAGTGATTTTGTATTCGGAGCTGGAAGATGAGAAGTATTTTGGCAAGAAGATAATTAGCCAGAAGGCAGCCTCTTTTGTCATTCCAAGACTGATCCTCAGGACCATTCACATCAAGGAAAAAGTTCCCATTGGGTCTAGAAAGTCAGGGCCAGGTGCCTATAGATCCTTTGAAAGACAGCAAGTGCACCCACAGGAATGGCATGCCATGGGGTAATGCACTCCATATCATCTTCACCACAGCAGATGCGTGTGCATTTTAACCCGGTGCAAAGGCAAAGCCAAGAGAATTGGGTCAGCCTTACTGCAGAGGGTTAAACCAACCTAAATTTTCACACATTTGCTTCAGGCTGAAAGCCTGTGTGCTGGCAGCCTTTGTGAGTCTGAAAGACCATTTTGGCAACAGTGATGTTGTCTGAGCCTAGAAAGATCATCAGAAACCTGTAATGTGGTCCTAAACTAGGGAGTCTCAAGCTGATTGAAGAGGCATATATCCAAAACACCGAGTACCACCACAGTAGGAAATGTCTCACCATTTTTATCCTCCATGTCAGGAAAGTTGGAAGGTTAAAAAAAATAAAATAAATAGATTTTCATGCTATGGTGTCAAGGTCTCTTTGAAACTGCTGATTGTCTCGCTCTTGTTTATTTCATTTTCCTCTCCCCTGACTTTCAACGTATGTTTTAGTTCTTCAGTCCTCCTCCTCCTGCTGTTGTCAGCTCTTTCCTCAAGAGTCTTCTGTCCTTTAAGTTCTGACAAACTGAATACGAGCTTCGGCTACCTGGGGATTAGTACTGCTGGCTCAACTGCCCCCATTGCTTACCAGTGACCTAGAAGAAGGTATGTGCACACAGGGGATAAAGCTTTCCGATGGCACAGAGCTGGCTGCAGGACTGTCAATACAAATAAGGAGATGACTATCCCAGAAGGCTCTGAATAAACTACAAGCCAGGAGAAGAGCAGTAGCACAAGCAAGAAATTGAGCAAGAGGAAAAATTATAGGTTAAAACTTGGGGTAAATAAACAGGGTGGAAAGATCTTGAGATTTGGATGTAGGTTGGCAAGGAAAGCCCAGTTTGGAGTGTGGAATTCAGAAACCCCAGGGAGTTGCTTGGGCACTGAACGCACGGCTGGGAAGAGCCCAGCAGCCCAGAATAGGATTGAAAGCATTGGACAGAAGAGGGAGGAGGTGGACAGACCACAAACTAGCCAACAGGAACAACAAAGAGAACATTATGTCTGACACCGCACTTTCTTTGTGGAATTAAACACCTCCCTTCTGCCGTGGGACAGACTGCTGTCATCCTGGGCCAGAACTGCTGCTTGCACATCAGCAGCTCTGGGTCCTGGGCACAGATGCTGGAACATGCTGTTGGTTATAAAAACAAATTTGCCCAAGCCAACCTGAAACTCTATATTTCATTTTCTTTCTTTTTTTTTTTTTCTTTTTTTTTTTTTCTTCATATTTTTTGGTAGGAAAACAGTTCTATTTTTTAAGAAAGTTGTTATTTTCACCATAAAATGCTTCTATTTTGCCAAGAAAATATTTTCTATTGAACCATTCCAACTGGAAGTTCCCACCCAGCTAAGGCCCAAATTGTTATAACAAACTTCCATCTCCCATGTTAAAGATTTGGTAGGTCACAGCTGAAAATAAAATAAAATAAAATAAAATAAAATAAAATAAAATAAAATAAAATAAAATAAAATAAAATAAAATAAAATAAAATAAAATAAAATAAAATAAAATAAAATAAAATAAAAAATACACTTCTTCTTGAGAACCAAATCCTCTAAAGCAGTCCTTTCCTACAGTGTTTGACAATGCATCTAATTTTCAGGTGGAAAATAAAAGTGAGCAATACCTCAGCTTTAGATTCTGTGACAGATAGCTAGTTCTGAATACCTAGGTTAACCTAGATTAGGATGGACAAGTACAACATATATTACTGTAAGCCTCTGGTTTGCATTCCTTGAATAACTGGGTGTGCTATCTGCTGAGACACTCTGGGATTTTCCCAGTTAACTGAGAAGGTCTCAGAGTGGTAAATCTATCTTGAATTCAAGCATATCCAAACTGGGGGAAGCAGTTTTTGTATGCTTGACCATAGGAAATTAATGGCTCAGGTCAACACAGGTGAGAGCCCAGATTCAGAGAGCAGTGAAGGGTGTACATTAGTAGCAGACTCATGGCTATGAGGCATGTTTCAAGAAATCCATATCCCAAATCTCATAACACTAAAGGATAATTTGATCTCATAGCTACCTGAGCCTTTACAGTAAAATGTTTCAAACAATCTGCACGTTATGGCAATTTTTCAGCTGTGTAAGTGAATATAGAACTGCAGAGCTTTGGGGAGATCTATGCACATTGCAGTTCACCCTCTTTCCTGAGTCTGGTTGCTGCTGGTTTTAAGGTGTGCCCCACATTTGGCTGAAGGGTTACACTCTACACATACTGATTTCAAGTTGTGACATATCAAATAAAGGACTAATAACTTTTTCAGGATCATGTTTAATCAAACAAAAGACATCAGCTATCGGTTGGCTCTTTGGATAGGTAATAATATCACTGATTTTTTGGCCTCACAGTGGACATTAAAGAAAATACTGTTTTAAAAGAATTTCCTCCAAAGTCCTGCATTCATTATTGATTTTCTTTCTACAGTTGTTTAAACATCAATATTTTTCTAACCATCCACTTCATGAAACTGCAGTTTACCAGAAGTTATTTTTATCTTATTATTCTTAAGTAATTTGTTTTATATCTCAATTGCATGGAAAGGTGAAGAGTTCAGGGAGAAAAAAAAAAAGGCCGATATTTGTGTTCTTGAGTATCTAACCTTTAAGAGTTGAATTAGTTGAAATGTCTTTTACCTCTCTCTTTTTCTCTTCTCTATTGACATGAAGAACACAGACTCAGATTTACTGCAGGATATTTTGAAATTAGGAACAAATAATGAGTGTTTGTTCAAGAGAAGACAATGTCCCAAATTCATTCTACAACAGATAGATGTTAGCAAACGTATTTCTAAAAGGGTTGGTTCCTGCCCTTCCACTGGCTTCAGGCTAACCTATTGCATAAATGTTTTGCTGTGGCTTCTTCTGTACAGCAAAGACGTTATTATTGAAGGGCTTTTCTTTGTATTCTGTAGTTATATATTGACATTTAAACTCACAAGTCCTAATTAGAGTAACTGATTTTCCTCTGGGAGTTAATATAAATGATAGCAGCAAAAAAAAAAAAAAAAAGTGCTGCCATGTCTCACTCTTGCAGTCGCTCTATCACAGATCTGGCTTTGTAAGGGTTTTAATTATAGATGAACTGTCAGGTTGCTTAATGCTTTCCAAGGAGTCAAAAATTTAGAGCGTTCAGATCAGGATTGCTCCTTCCCCCAGCATCATCCCCTCACCCCAATAGGAATTACCACCCAAAGCTGTCCTACCTGGGGCACCTCCAGACATTGGCCATGACAGTTTGTGGTCAGCTTTTTCAAAAAGTATTGAAAGATGTTTCAAAAAGTATTGATAGATGTATGTCCAATTTTGATTAAACTCCCTAAGTTAACACAGCGGCTCCTGGGTATCAGGATTTAGAGATTTAGAAGAGTTCAAATTGTTTATAGCCACTCACAATAATCTACCCCAAAACACACATATACAGGAAGAAAGAGAAGAGGAAGATATATGATTTCTTGAGGAAAAATGCAACTGGTATGTAAAGCAGAAATATCCTTGTCCCTACAGGACAACATCACATGATCCTTAAAAATGAAGAAATTTGAATTAGCTGGTGACACACTTGTCAAGAAACAAGACTTGGTTTCCCACTGGTCAGTGGCAGTTTTGTTACTTTCCTAGGTGGAGTGGTATTTTCTCCTTAAAATAAGTCTTATTTGTAGCTGCTGAGAGTCTTTCTGTGCCTAGCAATGAAGTTAGGGCAGACTCAACAGAAGAAAGCAATGTATTGCTGCCTCTACTCTCACCTATGTCCATAGCCTTGGGCTGCCTGCAATGAAGTTGACAAAACTGCCAAGCAGCTGAAAAACTATTCATAACAGGAAATAATTGATCTAGTACTCTCTAAGGAGAAAGTCTAACTTAATTCACCCTGCTTATCACTTGGGTTTAATATTTCAGAATGATATGTTTTGAGAGAGAAGAATAACCTTTTAACTTCAATCTTTTTTACATCTATTTGGAAAGTTTCCCATTTTCATATTCTGAGCTGTGCAGATCCACTGGAGGTGGGGAAATGACTGATATGACTAGAGCATAGACCAGAAACAGTCATTTTTAAAGTTGGAAAGGTGCAAATTGGGAATAAGTAGTTAGTTAGCAACTGTCTTCATGCCCTGCCATCCCTAGCTCATTATTGTGTTAGCTGTAGCAATAATAATGGCTGATACTTAGGTATTAAAAAAAAAAAAAAAAAAAAAATGAAAAAAGAAAAAAAGAGAGAGAGAGAGAAATAAAAAGATAAAGATAAAAAGTACATTTCTATTACTGGAAATTAATATCCTAACAAGTTGAGTAACAGAGTATATCCTTTGCACCAAATTCTCAGTTTTACTTCTCCTGCTTCATTTATTTACATGTGATTTGCAACAGATTTTTATCTCAAAGTGCAGTGGAAAGATTCATACGGGGACTCTGTCGAAGAGCAAAGTTATTACAGACAGACTGAAACCGCCATTGGTAGATTGTCCAAAAGGTGCTTGGAGGAAACATTAATAAAAAGAAGGGATTGAAGCTGGAGGTTTGGATCTTCTGTATGGAGAAGGATCTGTGGGATAAGGTCTCAGAGGTGAGTAGTTAAGTGGTTTTAAAATAGCAGTTAATCATTGGTAAGAGTCTAAAATCTCATTGGGATATTTCAGCACTCATCTACTTTTTTTTTTTTTTTTTTTTTTTTTTTTTGGTGCAACTTTAATTAATTTAATCTGAAATCAACCTAGTTGAAGGAGTGTGATTCCCAGAAGTATGCACCATTACTCCAACAAAGTAAGTCACCTCAACTGGTCTAAGGCAGTTTTACATACCTCTCTTGGAAATAGTTAAGCTTTGTCACAATTTTTCAGTGTGTTTCAGCATGTGAGAAAAGTTCAGCCCTCTATCAGTGTATAAATAATACACCAATAGAGAAAAATTGGAGAAAACTGGCTTGAAAAGCACAAGCAGCCTCCCTGGATAGGGTGGATTTGAAAAGCAAGATCTCTGGCCACAATACAGATATGTTCTCTGCCTAGATAACAGGAGTTATTGGCAGACCTAACCAAAAAAAATGGCCAAAGAGACAGATGCAATTCATTTCCCTTGAAATGTGGATGTGAATGTTATCAAAGTCTTTTTTCCCATTTTCAAATATACTCTCTTTCTAATTTTAATATATATTTTTTTTTTGCTATTTGGTTATTGTACTTTGTTGGTTCCAGGGAAAACAGAGTCCTGGAGAGGTGCTGAGGGAAGAGCTTTTGAAACCACATCCCTAACTCAGGACTCAGACAAATCAATGACTTGTCATGGGTTAAGGAAATCCTGAATGAATTCCCAATGGTTTAAAAGCACATGTGCAAACTGTTGTGCACATCTTCTACTGAGGTTTAAGTTCAAGTGCTTTGTCTTATATTGGCTATGAGCTAAGGGCATTCACACAGCTAGTCATCAAAGCTCATATGCTGTAAATTGTTAGACCGCTGCTGTGTCTCAGCACTCAGCCTCTGACAATTAGGAGAGAAAATATGCTCATGTCTACCTGAAATGTACACATATTGACTTCACATATTACCACCACAAATCTCATAAAGTAGCTGTCATTGGGAATTACAATCAAATGGGGTGTTTCTCGTAGTAAAAGTAATGCTTGTAAGGCAAAAAAAAGATCGTTTCTTAAGCCACACCTTTCAAATCAATTGACTTTTATTAAAATCAAGGGAAAGTCATATGTCAGGAAGAAGAAATGTAGACAATGGTTGCAGAAAAACAGCAAGACTGCTGAAAAGCAAGAAAAGAGACAAGTGTAGGCTTTCATTGTGATTATTTGACATACCAATGGGGTCATACATATGTCAACAGGAGAGTCATGGGTCTTGGGTTTTTCTCTGTAGCCTTCCTGATCATACTGAAACTTGAATACCCATACAGATCAGCTCTTCACATTTCAGAATGGATGCTGAAAAATTAGAGAAGATATTGGAAGGAATAAAAAATTGCCAAAGTCAGAGATATATTCCTTACACTGACAACCATAATGGGCTCAAGCAGTTTAGCTAATCAAAAAGTAGACTGGAAAAATATGTTTGAGTTTCTACCAACTACTATAAAAAAAAAAAAAAAAAAGAAGAAAGAAAAAAGTCAGAACTAAGGCAGAACTGTAGATAAAGGCAGACATATGCAAATTAGAAATCAGTAATAAAATTTTAACTGGAAGGGCAATTAGTCTTTGGAACAACTTGCCAAGGAAAGTTATGGATTATTCACCTCAATCTTTCTTGAAGGACTTCTTTTTCCCAGTGAACTCAGTATGAGAATAATGGTAAAATCCATCAGAAAATAGTCTGAATCTTTTTCTGCTGAAACTTTATGAATGTGTGATGGAGAGAAGCTGAAAGTGCGAGCCAAAGATGAGCATTTGCAGCTAAGCAGGTCACACCAGGCCACTGGCAGTGGAATGGTGATGTTATTTCTCCAGCAGTTTTCCAACGCGAACAAACAGCTGAGATTATCTCATACTGCTCCATCCCCTCCAATGATCCACACTTGCCTTGGCCAGCCTCTTGGGTCCCAGATGCTGGTTGCTGTTAAGAGGGAATATGTATAACCCACTGAGTCAGCTTTGTAGGGCTAGCGAGAGACTGCATATCACAATCCAGGGATTGCCGAATGACTGCTTTGGGACAATAAACTGCTGAAGAGGAGATTTAGGCTTTTGGAAAAACTTACCTTCTTGCCAAAAATGATAAACCCAACAGAAAGAGCAAGGGATGCTTTATGTGGGGAGAGGCAGACTTCAGTGTCCACTACAGATATTTTGCTCAAATCTGAATTACTGGTGCTTAAGATGCTGCAGGTTTGCAGGCAAAGCTCTGCAAGCAGCTTGAAGCCACCTGAAACCATGAACAGGATAAATGCCAGGCACACCAGTGGGTGGGAAGGGAACACTGAGCTAGGCCAGAGGGCACTGCCAGGGGGACCAAGGCAGCCCTCACAGCAGAGGATACCCCTGGCCCTGGTGAGAAGAGCTCAGCAGTCCCTCGCCTGCTCCCGCAGGGCCTGGAGCCACCGTGTCAGATGCCTGGGTGTAGCTGAAGCTACAGGAGATGTGGGGCGATGGCAGGGCCAGGCGAGGGGCGATGGCGGCGAGCTGGGCGCTGTGCAGCGCTGTGCAGGGTTCCCAGGCCCAGCAGATGGCACTCACATTGCACGATCCCGCCGTCCTGCGCCATGGGACAAATCCCACAGAAATCCCCATCGCCCTGCCTGGCCCTGGACAGCAGAGCACCCTGGTCTCCACTGGGACTGCGAGCGAGCCAGCCTGTCCTTCAGTCCTTTTCATCCCCCTGTGCAGAGAACCACGGCTGTTTGCAGCTTTACCTGGGTTATCGACTCTCTTGCAGGCATCCCGGCTCTTGCAGCAGCTGCCAAAGTATCGGTCTCTGCACTCAGAAATATCAGTCTCTGCACTCAGAGCCCCACAGGACAGCCTGAGCTACACCCACAGCTGCAACACCTGGGCGTAGGTATGGCCAACCTGGCTGGAAAGGCTCCAGGATGGTTGTCTGAAGGGAGGACCCCCCCCCCCCATCTTGGTTGAAAAATTTGATTTTTCACTGGCTGTTTTGCAGTTTTCCTTCTGGGAATAGGGAACACACCTTCAGGGCTTTGAACACCCCACCTACCTTCACAAAAGGTGTGCCCAGGGCTGCAGCCACCTTCCATGCTGAGGAGGAGGCTGAAGAGCAACACTAGGGGTGGTGGAGTGTTTCAGGCTTCAAAAGCAAGCTGATAAAGTCACTTCTATCCCACATTAATAAAAAACATTCTTCGATTACAGCTATCTTTAGCTTTATTTTACCTCCAACCAATCCCTCATGGGACACAGAAACAGGGTCCTCAGAAGATAATAATCTTCCCATGCAGGTAACAGTGAAGCAGGCAGTCTGTGTTTTCTCCTTTTTTTGTGGCAGCAAAAACATAAAAGGAAAGGGGTATAAGGGTCCTGAAGTCACACAGTCCCCTCTGAGCACAGGGATGGACATACATGATAATCCCAGGGTAACCTCTTGGGTGCTTGCTTTCCAGTCTGTGCCCCGTGTACCTATTGGCCTTTTCTCACTGCTGAATGACATCTGCCCAGGAGTATGTACAGTATGGCCGATTAGTTTCATTTCTATGCATCCATGCTTTTTTTTATTATTTTTTTTTTTATTTTTTTATTCTGACCTGATACTTCTGCAAGCATCAGCAACACTACCTCACTATCCTCAGATCAATTCCCATTTCCCCCAAAGTTCTTGCTTTTCCAAAGAACTATAAAAGATGTGACAGTGCCTAGATTGATGGTTCCTTGAGATGAGTTGTAAGTCACACCGTCCAGTGTTTTCTTTTTTTTCCTTGCACTCCCCATCTGTCTGGACCCATCTGTTTTCTGTTGTCTGAAATTTGAGTAATAAGTTCTTCAGGACAACAATATTTTAGACATATCCTTATCCCATGTTCTTACACAAGGAGTTGTGATCCCTGAGCAGCATTTTTGGGGCTACAGTAATAAAAATTGTTGTTATCAATACTATGCTACTCCATAGTGTAAGTTTGCCTGATGCTTCTAATTATAAATCCCTATTCTAGTTATTTATAACTTTGTAAATTTTTATGCTGGGTGTCTGCCGCTGCTTAAATTTTTTTTGGAAAGTTTCAGCAAAAATGGTTATGCTATTTCCCAGAAAAAAGATTATGAAAAAAAGACATTGTTTTGCCAATGTTAATGAATTGGTTGTAAGAATTCTTTTTTGGAAATGCTAGCTTCTCCATGCTTTGACTTGAAGGTTGGCAGGCTGAAGGCATCCTGGTGCCAGACACATAAGCATTTGCCCATATTTGGGTGGGTTTTAAGCCCTATTCATTATTAGTATGGAAGACTTTGGCAGATAAATTATTCAAAATTCCTGTCTGTCCTGAGCATGTGCTACCTTTTGCATGCCAAATGCATTATCTTGAGCTTTCTGCAGCCTTACCAACCAAGGGTTTAATTGCTGATGCTTTTAAAAGTAGCATCAAGCTGGCACATGACTTGCATCCTAGCCTACACACTGCCAGATCAACAGAGAGCAAGAAACCATTTAACTTGAATCTAGGCAAAAGAAGACCAAGGTCTTAGATGTGTGGATAGAGAGAACCGAGAAGCCAAGCTGAAAAAACATGGAAGCTGGTGGATTTTGTCAAGAAGAAAATAGGAGAGAGAAACTGGTTGGACAAGGAGAAATGAACCTAAAATTGGTAAAGAAGAACAAGGGCAACATGAAAAAACAAAACCAAAAACAAACAAAAAAAAACAAAAACAAAAACAAAAACAAAAAAACAAGACCGGCAAGATCAGGGTAGAACAAAGTCAGGGATGAAGAAACCCGTATTTTCTAGATGAAAAGCCACAAGGAAGAATGAGGGTAAGGACATAGATCTTGTGATCTAAAGTGTCCTTTAGACACTTGGGATGAAGAGTTAATTAAAAAAGAGAATAAATTGGATGAGAAGTTAATCTGGAAGAAGAAAAACTGAGGAAAGAGAAACAGTTGAACAATCTAATCTGAGAGAGTTAGACATGGGAGTTAGTGAGAACTGATTAATAGAAGGAAAGATTGAAACAAAGACCCTAAGTGAGAACGATGATGAAACATAGGCTTGCTGGATCCAGAGCTGATTTTGAGAGGATGAGAGTGGTGCCAGGATCATGTACATGGCAGAAAAGAACAAAAAGGAAACTGAAGACAAAGAGCAGAAACAGGGAAGATGTGGAATAGGAACAGAAAGTATATGTTATGTTAAATAATGTTGCAGTATGGGAATTACTAGGCAAACAAACAGGAAAGAGAAGCTTTGAGACAAGAACAAACTAGAAGAAATAAGGACAAAAAAAAAAAAAAAAAAAAAAGCTCAGGAATGTATGAGGGGAAAAAAAAAAAGAGAGAGAAGAAAAAAAAAAAAAAAAAGAGAGAGAGAGAGAGAGAGACCTGTGAATCAATACGTATGATCTGTGACAATCAAGGCTTGATATTTTATCCAGTTTCCATTTGCCTGCATCGAAAATATTTCTGTGAAATTTGCTTGCAGACTGCATCTTGTGTTCCCTTGGAAAGCCTGTCCGTGCAGGTGACAGTCAGGCCTTGCTTTCTCTGGGTGGAAATTCCAGCCCTGTCAATGACCCATCCATGCTGTCAATATGATTCCACACAGTGGAATTGCTGAGAGCATTTTGTTGACTTTTCAAAAAAAATTTACAATTTCAGACAAAACCCTCTTCACAGTTAGCTGAAGATCAGGCTCTCACATGTTAAGAAACATCAAAATTACAGATATCTACTGGAATCTTAATTTAATGTTCTTTTGCATAGCTGCGCACAGAACAGCTCTGTTTGGAGTTCACTTTCATAACCAAGAAACTCAGCCAGACACAGGTACATATAGGGAAGTTTGGACTGTAAATAATTTAAAAAGGATAGGCATGGAAGAATAATTTTACTGAGCACTCATTTTTACTATTCATTATAGAACACAACAGCGTGTGGTGTTCTACCTGGATTTAGAAGTTCACAAGTAACTGTGACTCTGGAAGAGTAAAGTAATCTTAAATATATGTCTGTGACAACTCTTCCTGTTTCTTAGAGATCTTCAGCCAACTTACTTGGTTTATAAACCGAAGTTGCATACCAAATGCTATATTGCTATAGAAAAATATAACAGCTTACCATAGTATCTATATGATATATACATATATATATATATTTTTTTTTCCTCCAGAACCCATTTCTCAATGAGGACTCCACTATTCAGCCATCTCAAAACAATCACCATTGGAAAGCTCTAACTTCCAGAGGAGGAAGGAATTGGTGTCAGATACCCTGAATCCTCAGCTTCCTCTGAGCCTGGGCAGGCTTGGTAAGTGTAGATATGGAGTACAATTTGTAGTACTTGCCTTAGCTGATGTTTTGCTTACTGCATGATTAAAGTACCATTATGGAACAATCACCAGTGCTTGACACATCTGAACAAGAGATTTTGTAGGCTTGCTCTTACGAAGCTTTGATCTTGAGACAGCCTCAAAAAAGACCATGTAGACTATTGACTTTTGGTACCAGTCTTTCTTTTGGGAGAGGGAATTAAAGGGATCTATAGTCTAGAATCAATTTGTATTCCCCTATTAATTTATATCCCATTGATTCTGGCTTAGCTTTTGAATGAAGACACTGGAAAGATTAGGGAGGAGCACTGACTTCAGTGCATACAATTTGGTGAAGACTCTCAGCTTCATTCAGCTGTCATTTCTGATCTGGATGATGAGTGATGGGACCACTTTCATGAGCTTATGCCCTGGCTGAGATCTCACCACTCATGTCAGACAGGATGTATTGGGAACGAACTGGAGCAAGAAGAGATGACAATTTATACCATCACTTCTTGAGAAAGCATGACTGCCACTTGTAGGGTGGAGCAACACAGGATTCAGCACATTTCAGTGTGTACCTGGATGCTCCAGCAATAACTCTGGCCAAGAAAAACTTTTATGCTCATGTCAAGGCAAATGTGACCTTTTCTGCCAGATGCAAACCTGTCACAGTCAACAACATTTTGTCCACCCAAAATGAAGACCATCCACCCATGACACTTCTCTGATGCAGAATCATAAAAAACACTGAAGTCCTTTGAAAGAAGCTATATATTACAGGCCAGTAACCTAAGTATTGAACCAGAGTGTAGGTGCACAGTGTCCCTCTCTATTCTGCATTTTTCTTAGTTTTTCTTTCTACGTATTCCATTTACAGACATTTCCCATGACACTCCCAAGCTGAGGGATTCTACTGATTCCTTAGAAAGGGACCAGTGCATGCCTGTGGGTCTGCTTCTTTCTTAGGCTTAGGAGCACAGAGACCTTTTCATATTCTGAGGCATTTCTTTCATGCCTCACAAACATTTCAGAACATGCAGAAAGGAGGATCTAGCCCAGGCCTTGCTTTTTGCAATGATATATTCTCCATTACAGTCTGGGAAGAAATATTTATGTTTTCTCACTGGATGTGAAAGCAAAGCACACAGCCTCATCTCGCTCTGGTTGGCCTTCATGAAAGATCTAAAGTGTCTCGTCCTAAAAGGAGTGTGAATCATCTGTGAAATAAGGATATAAGTTTTGTGAGCAACTGTGTTCTAGAAGGGAAATTTAAGAAACATATAACCATGGAAAAGTGGTGGAGACATGGGCTAAGGATTTCAAATATTATATAGAAACCTGACTGGCAAACTCAGCTTACTAAACATAGACTGGGCTTGCTTTTTGTCTGCGACACGACCCTGTGTGCTGCTTGGCAGCTTGCAGCACCAGAGCTCAGCGGTGGCTGGTGACACCTGGAAGAGGCTCCAGCTCTGCACCATGTGTACCTGGCTGCTACACCTCCTGCAGTGAGTGAATCTGGCTGGGTGTCCTATGCTGGAGTCTGTTTTCAAATGCATCCCAATAACAAATTCATTACTGTGGTCCCAGAGCAAAAAACATTCCAGTAGAGTTTAGGAGAAAAGAAATAATTCCACTGAAAGTGCTTTGCAGGTCATAATACGCGAACATTTAAAATATGATAATTTTGGTGGTGTAAAAAGAATATACAAGAGTGGTGGCAGGAAATGTAGATGAAGTTGTTGTCCTCTTTCACCTGCTTGATTGCTCAGATCCCAGCCACCATAACTCACAGGACAGCAACTTCCATCCTCACCAGCATTCTTTTTCTCATTTCACTAGAAGACGGTGGTTGTTTCCTTCACATGCGGGCTCGGTAATAATGGTCTGTCTTTTTCATCACAAAACTGGATTACTGGCCTGAAATTGCTCTGTAAATTCTTTAGGGCCACACTGAAACTTATCTGGGAATGTGGGATGTCCTAACAGTTACAACGCTGGACAGAAAGGAGTTCTTAACATTCAAGTGAAGGTATGGTGCAACAAGCATGAGCAGCACCTGGACAGCTTCAGAAATTCAAAAATTAAAATAAATGTGGAAAAGGTGTTTTAGCTGATGAAAACTAACTTGTCAGCAATCACAAATGCCTTTTCCCTGTATCTGAGTGATAAACAATGCCACCAGACCACAAGAAACCAGAGGATTTAAAATGCAAGAGTTAAAAGCAGATACAGAAGACACAAGGCTCATGTTTACATGGTGCAAGACAATATTGATGCCTCATGGATATTGAGGTAACTCTCTGTCCATGAAAAATACAGCAGGCTGGGGTGTTTATTTTTTATGGGAGGGTGCAGACCTATTCGTTATGCAACTTAGACCTAGGAAGTGGTATGGGGTTGGTTTTGGCTTCTTTGACATGGTTTTGGATAAGATTTTGGTATGTGAGCTTAAACTGAGCTCAGATTGCAAGCTTCAAGAATTCATCATTTTTAGTGGCTTGCAAAAGTGGTCCAAAAATGAAATCCTGTGGGACAACTGATGTTTGAAGAAATGCCACAATTAAAAATGAAATAAGGAACATGAAGTAGCTATTGGAAAATGTGGTTCATTTTATAATATGATTGAATAATAGAACAAACACTTATGAACCCGCAACTAAGCCTGAAAGTGTGGGACATGGTTTTAGATAGAAATAACATGCAGCCAACTGTTGCAGAAATAAGTAAAGTGCTGTAATTGGTGAGGTCCTGAAACGTGTGTGCTGCCAGTTTTTAAATGCACTAGGCAAACTTGAATTTGTATTTGTTTTGACTCAATCCCCTGAAATAAATTTGGATCAGATATTTAAAATCCAATTATGCTATCTGCCATATTTCAAATGCTAAAATAAACCCCCCAAAAGGAAATAAGGTCTCCTTGCTGCTTTCAAGTGGGTATTAGTGCTGGGAACAACCGAAGAACACTATCATCTTGGTATCCTCTCGGTTAACACGATGGTTTCACTTCACTTTTGACTCCCACTAAAGCAATGGTATATTGGAAAAAAAACACAGGAACTTCTTTCTCCCCAGTAAAAATATACATGATGCTCATTAAAACCCTAGGGGTTGCCAAAGCACCCACATGCTTTAGGGTTTGTGTTGTGTTTTCCGAGTGAAAACTTCATGAGCACTTGAAATTGAAAGAACAAATTCCAAATTTGTATTATTTTTTGTCTGTAGTGGAACTCAAGAAAAAACAAAGTGGGGAGAATTTCCCCCAGTAAATCTATTGTTTCCTATCTTGAAGAACAAAATTTATTTTGTACATTGTTTCTTCTTTGGGACCAATGATTCTCCCATTCTTTAATAACATTGGAAGTAGAAAAACATGGAAAACAAGAGGCAGGTGCTTCATCCCTTTCCTTTTTTTTTTTTTTAAAAAAAAAAAAAACAGCTTTGCTCTCAGGGGAATTCAGTAATGGTCCTCAGGAGCTTTTGAGCATGGACTTGAAGAGTACAGCAGGGAATACACATGAAAAACAGCCAGGTACACACTGAAGTGCAACTCTCAGAGGAGCATCACATCCATTGCACTCTGCCAGCTTGTCAGGGTGGCCTGGAAGAGCTCTTAGTTGTGAGACAATACGCTACTTTATTTATGAATATGTCCTTTCCTGTGTACTTGTGACTGCCTTGCTGTCATGTGAGCACTCATCTCACACAAAAATCTCAGATGAAATATCATTTCCCTTGTGATGAAAAAATATTGATAACTATTTCGGTGTATGAACTGTAGAGGTTTCACTCAGGCCAAGAGGAGCTCCTAATACTGCTCTGTGTCAGATCGATTGCTTCAGTTTTACATTAGTTCTGTACTGTGAGTGGAACAAAGGCTTTTCAAAAATTTTTAATTGCTCTTTTCCTTTAACTTGGGCTCAGCAACAGAATCATCTCATAGAAGCAATTTCCAGTTCTCACAGTCCCGTCGATATCAGGATTGATGAAATTCTACAATGCTAAATGCGGGCTATCTCTGGACGTAAGTACTCGTATGAGAGTTGGACCTGTATGGCCTCAGCTCTGCTGCTCTTTGCTTTCCCCACTAAGTTTCATAGCAATTGTGCTGTGGATGGAGCCCCAAGCTCCCTGCCCACCCTGTTGGTGAACAACAATCTCAACCCTAGGTCTGTCTCCTGTGATTTATTTGATGGGAGTGAAATACTCCTACCTTCTACGGACTAGCAGTCTGAAATGTTTTCTTTCATGAATCCACCGATGAAGCAGTCCCTAGCTCCTGCATCCTGCTTGCTCCAGCCTGGCCTGCATCTGCAAGCCATACTCCCAAGTTTCCCTCTTTCCTAATTCCTAATTCCATTTCTAATCAGGTCCTTCCTCAGTTCCGCCAGGCCTGTGCCCCAGGCCTGAACAGATCAATAGCCCCAGCTTCACTTTGGCTGTCAATCTCACTTGCCAGAGATCTTTCTGCTTTCCTTTCTTTTTTTGCTCCCTTTGACCTGTCGGGCTTTTAAGTCTTGTAGTGTCCACATGGGGTCTTGTCTGTCAATCAAGAGACGGTCTTTAGTATTGCGTCATCCTAAAGTATCATCATACCCTTTATTTACCCTCTTCTGGGTACTATGAACTGCAGTGTGGAATGCAAATACCTTTCCCAGTATCTCTAGAGTTTGAAATAATTAATGAAAACAAGGTAGGAAAGGTTATCATTCTCTGCCAGACTTTCCACACAAGAGTGATGAATTGTTTCTTGTGCTTATTCCACAAGCAGTTTGGGCAGAGATTTGCCGCAGCCTTCCCCTAACACCTCTCAATCAAATGCATGAGCCATGTCACCTAAGAATTGTGCCACCCCCACCACCATCCCAGCTCCTTCTGGCACTGCTTTCTGCCACCTCTGTTGTTCCTGCACAGCTTTCTACCTCCTAAAGGATGAATTGCCTTGCAAACTTGGTGTTAGTCCCCTTGAAACCCAATGACTCCAAAACTATTTATTTGAACCATTTGTGCATACACGATGATCAATCTTACGACATTTTTTTTTTGCTATATCTTTCTGTTCTGAACAGATGTGCAACAAAAACACTGCACCAGTGCTGGCAGCCTGCAATCCCAGATAGCCCCCTTCACGCTACCACTTCCTTCCAGATTTTTGTCATTGTTGGACACAAGCACAAGGAGCGGGTTGTCTCATCATTTGACCTTCCACATCTCCTGTGACAGTAATTTTCATCTGACCCACATCTAAACATGTGGGTTGGCATCCAGCTAATTTTATGCAAAATTTGAAAATTCCTCAAAGTAATTTCATTTCCTTTGGAGCCGAGCCAATAAAGCCTCTCCCTCTGTTTGTCATCCTCATTTGTCATGCTCAGCTTGAGCTCTCAGATCATTTTCCTGCCATTTCCTGTGAGATTGGGCAGAGGAAGGAAAGGAGAAAGGAGGGAAGGAGGGAAGGAGGGAAGGAGGGAAGGAGGGAAGGAGGGAAGGAGGGAAGGAAGGAAGGAAGGAAGGAAGGAAGGAAGGAAGGAAGGAAGGAAGGAAGGAAGGAAGGAAGGAAGGAAGGAAGGAAGGAAGGAAGGAAGGAAGGAAGGAAGGAAGGAGGGAAGGAGGGAAGGAGGGAAGGAGGGAAGGAGGGAAGGAAGGAAGGAAGGAAGGAAGGAAGGAAGGAAGGAAGGAAGGAAGGAAGGAAGGAAGGAAGGATTGGAAGGATTGGAAGATTTTGACCAAACTATTCATTTTGACCAAACTATTCATTAACATAGTGCAAGCAAGGATATTGATGCACTTTTGGCAATTCTTTCCTGAGCAAGTGTCAGACCCTGCTAGCAGGCTGCACCCAGCTGTTTTGAGGTGATGTTTAACCTCTCATAGGTGAAAACCTCTCATGAAGGATGAAGGAGTTTTCTACATTGACTTGACCAGGCTTATCTGCCCAGGTAGTTTTGAGGGTGAACATGCCTGATGTTGAAGGTAAGGCTTATGTGGCTGTGAATTTAAGAAGCTCACAGCTTTGATGAAGTCTGATGCATAGAAGTACCTACGTCATACACATGTATTTCATATCTACCTCTTTGCTAAACACACTGTACTTCAAATACTTAAGAGGAGCAACTCCCATGTTCCCCAACTTATTTTAATATTGATACTATTTTTTACCTAGATAAAAGTGAAGGCTGTTTCTGATCATTAAGAAGAATAAAAAATATTGGCACACATATAAAATCCCAGTAGCTTTAAAGTAATATTAAACCATACCTTTAATAAACTTGTGATTTCTCCCAGATGACTTCATTATCTGCTGGTCTGAGCAACCAGCCAGAGGCATTATAAAAAATTGGAGCTTCTGCACTTCTGACTCATCTTTCTTCAAGTTTTTTTAGGATGTGCCACAGATGCAAATATTCACAGCACTATCACCCCATCCCCCAGGTATTTTACTGCATCCATTTCACAAAAGGGCACCGGCACAGGGAGAGTGTAAGTGACTTGCTGGGTAACAATGAAACCTGTTGGGGGGTGGTGTTAAAAGTACAGTTAATCTTAATTGATTCCACTGGCGGTAAAACAATTAATCACATTCTCTATCTTAAAGTTGTTGCTAACTATAAAGGGAGTACTCCTATCTTTGCACTCGAGTAACTGCCTGAGCTGTTAACGGGACCAGGCCTCCACAGTATAAACCCCCTAGGAGAAAGTCCTACAGAGTTACAGCCTTGCTTGCTTGGCATGGCAAAAACAAGAGCTGGAGCCCAGCCAAAGGCCCTTGACTTCCCATTTTTGGCTGTGTGCAAGACCTCACCCTCTCCACAGAGAATGGGAATACTACAGAAATAAGCAGCAAGGGATCTATCAGGAATGCTGTGTGTCATAAACACGGCCAGCACTCCAGGCAGTCCTTACAGCCCTCATTCTAGGGATTTAAACAAAATATTTCTTCATCACTTCTGCATTTTAGAGCAAATACAGAACAAGCACAAGGTCTCTCCAAACCTCAGACAATTTACTTTGGCTACCAGTACACCCACAGAAAGAGTTTTGCGATTTATATATTTATCCTTTCCTTACTTAGTATTGATTCTAAATAAAGAAGAAACCATGCTTGACGGGAAACCTATGAGTAAGGACATATGAATTAAAGAGTTTGTTTTATCTACCCACTTTCCTTTTACTGCTGCCAAAGAAAAAGTTTTTCTCTTTGTAGTAAAAGTAATGGTGCTCTGCATTTAATCACTATGGTATAGATTAAGTAGAAGCTTCTTTTTCAGATATTGAGTACTGAAAAAATATTAAAAAATTATTCCTACTCCATCCATTATTAATATTTCATTAGTCTTATCACATCTCCCCATCGCATATTGTTTGAAACATGTACTGGCAGCATACATAAAATTCACCTTTCTTATTTGCCTATCACTACAATCTGTCATTTTATACGTCTTACACATTTAGTTTAAATCTGTCACCTTTTATGTCTGTTGCAGAATCAAAAAACAAGTACTTCTGTGGCAGCAAGTGTCATGGAGGAAATTCAGCCTTCTAAATAGAGGATAGTCCTGTGTTCCTAAATTTCTAATAATTTATTTTACATCCAGATACTTCTATCAGTGGTAAAAGGCAGCCATTTTTCCTCAATGGATAAGTTTAAAACAATATTTTTGTTATGTCTGTGGAGAACTATAATAACCTTGAACCAGCACTCCAGATGCAGGTTGCACTATATAATTAGGTACTCTAGATAAACATTACTGTAGAAGTTAGAACTGAATGAACTTTTAAGGAATGGAAAAAAAGGGAATTATGATCCAGTGGTAAGAATACAATTCGGGCGATGGTCATATAACAATGTTTTCCTGACGATAGTTTTACCCATTTGTTTTAGTAAATAAGAAAATATGTTTGGAAAAAGAATCAGGACCTTTTTTTAATTCATGTTCACTGCTTGTTTTCAAATTTCAGCACAATACATATTACTGCTAGATGGGGAAAAAAAAAAAAAAAAAAGCAGTTCAGCCCATAAGCACTTGTAGGCACCAAGTTTTATGCTTCCTTAGAAATGTCACTGTTTAGCTTCTCCAAAATGATTTTGACATTTGCCATTATTTTATTTTACAGAAATAGCCATTAGGCATATGTGGGGCCTGATGATATGGCTAATATGAAGAAAATTAAAAATATTACACAGAGAAAACAAAACACCATGAGAAGATGCCAATGGGCCACGGAACCAGCAGTGCTTTCTGTATGTGCTAAATTCTCTATTCTCCATCCAGGCTTTTGAAATAAGGGTGGCTGCTTCAGTGACACTGTGGCTTTAGGGACAACATGCTGAACTTGCTCATCTAAGCAACAGAGATGAATATAATGTGATGGTGCTCCATTCAAATACAAAATGTCAGAACTATTGCTGTGGCATCTTCAGTCACATGGGCACACTGAGTTGAGGCCAAAAGCCACACTGAAGTTAATGGGAAGACTCCTGGTGATTTCAGGAGGTTTTGGAGGAGGCCTCATGGTTATAAAGTGCTCTGTGAGAGATCTGTGTTACACAGGTGCTTCAGTGTGTCCAGTCCAAATAAATAAAAGCATAATTTTTACTTCTTGCTGTGAGTCCCCGAAGTTGAAAGTCAATTTAAGAAGTGATTGATAATTTCCTCCTATGCCAAAATAAATGTGCTTTAATGGCAGCTCTGGACTACTGTGTTGGTGGTAATGGTGGGCACCTAATCCTCACCAGTGTTCACACTCTGCGTAGCATTTTCCTTACTCATGCCTTCATTTTAGTTCTGGGAAAGTGGCCCACACCTAAATTGGACATGAAGGAAATGGGTGCCTGCAACTAAATTAAGACTGTAAAAGCAGAGAAACCTGACAATTAAAAAATGGACAATGCTTGTGGATTAGATGATGTCTGATGTATTTTTGAAATTTTTGAGCAGCAATTATAAGATGATTTCTGAAGAGGATGTGAAACTTCCAGTTATGAGTTGTTCTGTGAACTGTCAGGGGGAGATGTGGCCCAAGGCATAAATCTAGCAGCGCTACATATTGAGTTCAGGTTTGTTGGAAGGTTAACAGTGTGCGTCTAAGTCGGTTGATTCCAATGTGTTAACTTGCACTTGTTCACAACCAAGAAATGGAAAAGCCTATGAACTACCTCATGTTAATGGTGTTAAAAGGATGGATTCACAGCTAAGTGTCATTTTCAAATCTTTTCCTAGAAGAAGAGCAATGAAGCTAGGGGTTCAGCACACAGCTGGTAGTGACCATGTGCCTATCACATGCTGAACCAACAAAAATCTGAATAACTTACCAGCCAAGATCAGATACAAAAGCATGAACTTTAGCTATGGAAATGAGTACAAAATGACTACAGCAGTCACCAAAGCCTAACTGGAGATTTTCTCTTCTTGTACAGTAGGTAACCTGGATAATCTAGCATCTCCCATGTACCTCACAGTGCTGGCTTTCTCAGTTTCTTTTTCTTTTTCTTTCTTTCTTTCTTTCTTTCTTTCTTTCTTTCTTTCTTTCTTTCTTTCTTTCTTTCTTTCGTTCTTTCGTTCTTTCGTTCATTCTATCATTCTTTCTTTCTTTCTTTCTTTCTTTCTTTCTTTCTTTCTTTCTTTCTTTCTTTCTTTCTTTCTTTCTCTCTCTCTCTCTCTCTCTCTCTCTCTCTCTCCCTTTCTCCCTCTCTCCCTCTCTCCCTCTCAATCTCTCTTTCTCTCTATCTTTTTTATTTATTTTTTTACCAACATGGTGTAGTCAGATTGCTTGGAAATAGATCCCTGAACCTTGATGTATATGGTCCTTGCTTGACGATAAATAAAAGTTTTCTGAAATCATCTCTTCTATTTTTTCCCTTGGAGCAGCATTTGCCATCCATCAGGGCCCAAATTTGCTTTAAATCCTATCACACCACTGCCAGGAGAAACAGCAAAAAATATCATAGGTTTGACATCTCTGAAAATCTTTTTGAGAGTCTAGCTGCGGTGACAGAAGCCTTTAATGTTCATTCCACTCTTAACCCTGTGCCTCTCTGAGTCATGATTCTCTTCAAAGGAGGTGATAAAAAGAAAAGTACAGAAATTGCCTTTAGATCAAACAGCAACTTGAGAATCTTTATTTCTCCAGCTGATTCTCCCATGAGAAATTCTTCGTCTTCAAGACAAGCTCATCTGTCAAAATAAACTGTCGTGGCATTTAAATACTCTTCCTTAGTAATTATGTTTCACTTTATGCAGTTTTGTAATTAGTTGTTATTTCTAATATGCAGTGGCTGCAGAACTCTACATGCTCATAACTTAGGGCTGAGGTCTTGAGACAGGACATTTCTTTGTGTGGAGGGGAATCACAAGTGCTTCTGTTTTTCTAAATCACAGGTTTGGTGAGTGGTGAGCAGCAATTTGTTAGTGACTGGAATAGTACAGCCTGCAGTCTAGTTGCCGAAAAGGTGATCTGGAAAACACAATTTGCATAAGTGTTCAAAAAAGCCCTTCCTGATTTTTTCAGTAGACACTCCAAATACCCACACTACAAATGGGTGGAGCATAAGTAGCCATAGCCCAAGAAGCAAAGTCTTGCCAATGACTTGGAAGTGGTTACATGGGGGGAAGCCTATTTCTTAGCACAGAAAGGAATGAATTGCAGTGTAAAGGCAGGGATCAGTGCTGGGACTAATGCTGTCTCAGGCACTGACCTGAGACAGAAGTGGGCAGTCAGCTAATTAAAGTCTGCTGATGACTAAGTTGTTTTCAGTAATGAAAGCTATGGAGGCTTGCAAGACGCTAGATGGATTTGTACATACTGGATGATATGATTAAAATGGGTAAATATATATTGATGTCAATGTGTTTTATACAGGCACACCTTTTCCAGTGAATATAAGACCCAGAAACTGCCAGATATTTGTACAGAAAAGATGAAGGACATTGTGATATCCTCACTGATGACCTGAAGAGGAGACCTGTGCTTTTACAGCTGCAAATCAAACCCTAAGATGTGTGATTGCCTAAATGACCAGGAGCACATCTACATCTCTTGCACAAGAGGATGTCCCCAGCCACAGATCTGGACCTGCAACTGGAAGGAAATGCCTGGTGGGACAGAGGGATGCCCTGCATTGGCGGCTGCTGGTGCTCGGCATGTGTTTTGGGTTACCCACGGCATCCCTGCAAAGGGACTGAAAGTGGAATCAGCACAGCAAACAGAGAAACCCCAAGAGCCACAGTGTTTACCTGCAGCGCTCACTGTGCAAGCTGTGATGCCACAGCAAGGTCAGGAAACTGGATGTCCATTTGGCTGCCTGCCCACCCACCCAGGTAGGGACCCATCACCTCAACCTCAAACTTCACGGCCACATTTAGCTGGTGTCAACGGGAAACAGCCTCTGACGGTGAGGTGACATTGAAGAAGGAGGCTATATATAGGTGTGTGCTCAGAAATAGTATGTACTTTCGGAGGGCAAGTTAAAGGAACCAAGATGAAAGTTTCCACCCTCCTAGGAGGAAATGGGGAAGCCTGCAAACCGGTCTGAGTCAGGCCTTCAGGGAAGCCTCAGGGATGCAGCCTGTCTGGACGCTCACCTCACTTTTCTCACTCTGCTGTTGGTGTCGGAAGGTTTTTCTCTACAGGAGGTAGCCTCGGAGCAAACAGCTCTGCCCAAGCCAGCAGGATGACCGGGGCAGCCACAGGCTTCTGCCACCCATGTTGTCCTCCAGCAAGTCCCATTCCCACTTCCCTTCCTTTTCCCATAGCCCTTTGACCACCATCCCTCTTGGTATGACCACCCATCTCCTTTCCACCTCTCAACAATCCATTTCACAGAAGTTTCCATTTCACAAATTTCCAGTTTTCATTGTGTCACTTGTATCTGGTGTTTCACTCAACTGGCAGCATGGCCCACACAGGGTACTTCTAAAGAAACTTTTACTAACTCCTTCCCTGCTATTCTCGTGAAAAATAGCAGAACACGAAACATAAACCCTTGTTTAGTCTTCATAAGTATAATGCTTATGCAGTGGTAAGAGATCAAGAACATTTGGAATCACCGAAGAAACTAAAGAAAACAGACAGGACTTGTTTTCTTTCATAGATACAGATATATTTTCATTTACTTCTTTCTATTAACTGGGTTTCCTTGACTGTGTCCACAGCGATCTCAATTGTAATTATGTAGCAGTTAACCTGTTCCCTATGCCTAACATAACCCATAATTAGTTGTCTCGTGTCCACAGTTTATGACTCAACTCCATGTGGTTTTTCTATATCAAAGGTTTGGTTACCAGATTTTTTTTTTCTTTACCACAGTACTTGTGCCTGCACTGGCAGAGGGCAGCAAAACCTGAGCACATCTGTTTCGTTTGAGGACAAAACCACCAGAAAACCAGACGGTTTTATGAAGATCTTAGTTGGGTGCCTTCCAAATACTACACAATCTTGTAGGAGAAATTGTTTTCTTGAGGAACGACCCGCATATTTATATATTCAAGTATTATTTGGACACTGAAGTAAAACATTTTAAACCCGAATGCTATCTTTGTGCCTTTTGTGGAGACAACGGAGACAGAAATACACACTGTGGGGTGGGGATGAGCTATTCTTCTCCATTGACAGGCCAGAATTTTAGATAATGAATTCATAAACCTCTACATTAATTATGTTTCATTATCTCTTAGGGCTCCTCATGTGGATGGATAAGATCATTCCTTATGAGAAAATAGATTACTTTGATAGACAGATAGCTTTGCTGAATAAGAATGAACATTTTAATAAATGTTTAGGCAAGTTTTCAGTTTGATTAATTTTGTAGTGACAAATGGGTAAAAGAGGTGTATATAAAACAAGCCTGCAGTTTAGAGTAATATAATAATACAGACAACCGCTATCCAAGAACAGTTAGATGAGAATAATTAAATGAATTGAGCTGTGTTAGGTCACTGTGGCAAAGTTTTGGTAGTGAGGGGCTGCAGGGGTGGCCTCCGTGAGCAGAGCCCAGCATCTGCACCATGTCAGAGCTGAGCCAGCTCCAGCTGCTCCGAAACGACCCACTGCTGGCCAGAGCCGAGCCAATAAGCGACACTGGTTGGGCCTCTGGGAGCATAGATTTAAGAAAGGGGAAAAAACTGCTGCACAACAGCAGCTGAGAAAGAGGAGTGAGAAGCAGCCCTGCAGCCCCCCAGGTAAGTGCAGCAGGAGGGCAGGAGGTGCTCCAGGCAGGCAGCAGTAGTTCCCCCGTGGCCTGTGCAGAGGCCCCTGGTGGAGCAGGCTGTCCCCCTGCAGCCCATGGGTCCCACATGGAGCAGATCTCCACGCTGCAGCCCCCCCATGGGTGGAGGAGCCCCTGGTGGAGCAGGTGGATGTGGCCTGGAGGAGGCTGCGGCCCATGGAGAGCCCCCGCAGGAGCAGGCCCCGGGCCGGAGCTGCAGCCCATGGAGAGGAGCCCACGCAGGAGCAGGGAGTCTGGGGGGAGCTGCCAGCACCCGTGGGGGACCCGTGCTGGAGCAGTTTGCTCCTGGGGGATGGACCCCGTGGGACGGAGCCGTGTGGGAGCAGTTCCTGAAGAGCTGCTGCCTGTGGGCAACCCCCGCAGGCTCAGTTCGGGAAGGACGGCATCCCGTGGGAGGGACCCCATGGGGAGCAGGGGCAGAGAGGGACCGTGAGGGAGCAGCGGAGACGAAGTGTCAGGGACTGACTGCAGCCCCCATTCCCTGTTCCCCTGCGACACTTGGGGAGAGGAGATAGAAGAGGGTGGATGGGAGGAAGGTGGTTCTAGTTTGCTTTTAGTTCTTGCTCTAGTTTGTTATTAGTAGGCAATAAATTATATTAATCACCCTTACGCTGAGTCTGTTTTGCTCATGACAATAATTGGTGAGTTATCTTCCTGTTTTTATCTCAACCTGAGAGCCTTATTTCATCATATTTTCTCCTCTTGTACTTTTGAGGAGGGGGAACGAGAGAGCGGCGTGGTGGAGCTCAGCTTCACATCATTGTAAAACCACCACAGACCTCAATGTTAGCTACACATTCTGTGTATGAAGCTAAAGGTTTCTAAGCACCCAGCACCCCAGCTCAGCCGCTGCATCTGAGAAGGTGCTTGCAGCAGAAGGGCAGTTTAATCAGCACTGAACTATGTCCTCTCCACCAGACTGGAACGGACACTGCCGGGAAAGTTTCACGTTGTTTATCTTTGCAGGAGGGATGTATTTTCCCTCGTTAAATCACAGCTGGGGACATTATCTCAAAGCTGTGATATAGCCATTGCTGAGTAGTCCCCATTAACAAGTCTTGTGGTTAGAGGAACAGAGCAGTTATACAACTCTGATATCAGATAAGAAAGAAAAGGGCCCTGGAAGGAACTTCTCTTTTTCCAAATGAGTTGGCAGTTTGCAGGAGATTTGTTTATTGAAGTCTCCCATTCGGTCATCAAGGCTCTGTGTTTTTGTTCAAAGAGATCTTAAGTGAAATCTGATGTATGCCTTGTATGGTGAAAATAGGACAAATAAAGATTCTCCGATGCTTTTACAGAATGGGCAGTCTGTCTTTCCCCGATTTTCCATGTTTTGAGTATAGTTCCTCTGGCAATAGAGCAATAAATACAAGTCCCTCATATAATTTTCCTGGCAGCAAAGAATAAATGATGTACTAATGCTTTGGCTCTTGCGGGATTATTAATTAGCACAAATGAATAACTGAACTGTACTTCAGTAGAAAGGAAAAATGTCATGGCAGATGATTCAGTTAATGCGACCCAAAATCATATCATACTCAAAAATATTTATGTATTTATAAACTTCATGCAGGTTTAACCATATCAGAGCCAGAGACCTCCAGTTCTTCCACCTTGTATCTACACTTCAGCATGGTCTACACAAAAGCAGTGGTCCAGAGGGGAGGAATTATCTGAGTGCAGAATCTACTGCCCGTTTCAGATACCAGCAATGAGGGAGGCTGGGAGAGAGGGAGGCTGGGAGGGATTTGCATCAAAGTTAATAGCAACAAGAAAAACAGACCTTTGAGTTTGACTTCTGGACAGATTCGGACAGAAACCTACAGGGAAACTCCTGAGAGCTGCACATACAAGGAATGAGCAACAGTAAAATCACCTATGATTTTAATTTCTCTTGAAAAAGCTACTGCTATTTTTAAGTCACCTTCAATATCTGTTTTATTAATACTATAATAATTTATGTATTTCACTGTTACTTTTATATGTTATATTTAAAATCTGAAGTGAGTTATCAGTGGTGCTCCAACTTTTCCCATCTCAGCGAAACGCAATGCTCACAGCCATCTTTTCCTGTATTATGGTGATGTAAAGCATCTGTGGATGTGTAAAGGACAATGTACCTTTTCATGAATTAAAACAGCAAAAGTACATCTTCAAGTAGAAATTTACAGCTATGGCTTTTAAAGAAGCATCTAGTTCTGTGTGTTTCCCGGTTAGCAAAACTAAAACTAGGACTTTCAATTGAAGTAATGACAAAGTGAGTCTGAATGTCATTATTATATAGTTTTAGATCATCCATCTGATACCTGCTGTATATCCTACTTGCTAAAATAGATGTGAAAAATAAATGCTACCTATATCCAGGGGGAAATCTATGAAAATCAGACCTGACTTTTAGAACTTCTTTCCAAGGAAAGATTTTTCCTGTAAGGATTTCTGTTTGTTAGACCATCAAATATTTTACAGAAGAGAAAAGGAAAAACAGAACAAAACAAAACCAGAGCTTGTAACAGAAAATCAAACCAGCCAAGAAAATGTAAGAAAAAAAAATCAGACTTACAGGCAACCAGAGGTAGAATTTACTGGCAGTTCATGGATTTTTACAGAAAGTAGAGGACTATGGATAAAACTAATACACCGTAAATTAAAAAGACACATTAACGCAAGAAATTGTGGGCAGTGGATAACACAAGAAATTGTGGGCAGTGGAACTTAAGGCTCAGGAGGTGATTTTTTTTTGTTGTTGTTTGGTTTGGGCTTTTTTTTTTTTTTTTTTCTAAAATAGAGTTTGATATTAACCTGGATAATGTATTATAGCAGTTGTGTTTTCAGCCTTTTTCAGTTAGTATTTGACTATGGGTGTGGATTTATTCCTTGGCAGACAGTCCTGGAAATGAAAGACAAGGTACAACCTTGAGCTCATAAGCATGTGCTGCATACCTAACCTAAGTCATTTTATCCCTTTTCTTTATGTAAGTTTTCTTATGGGGAAATAGAAGTAATGTTTGCATTTTTCATAGGAGTGTGGTGGGTCTTTATACAGATCTTCATCTGGGGGGCCCTTGAAAGTGTTTGTAATGAGTTTATGAGTTGTACCCAGTTTACATAATTTTGGCAACTAACTTGGGGATAAATGGTGGGATCTAACATCTTTAAAAGGACAACATTGCCCATGTAGTCAAAGTCTCGGCTTGTAGAGAAGCAGGTTTTTGAAGACCCCTTGGATGGAGATCTTCCTTGCTTAGCATTATGCTTTGATATTATATGGAACAATTTTCAGAATTTTCTTCTGAAAACCTTATAAGGCATCTTCTTTACTTCATGGACAATTAGGCACTTAAGGAATAGGTATGCTAGGTAATAAAACTGGGCCACAATGTCAAGGTTTACTAGTTGGGTAGGATGGATCCTACCTAGTGTTTTCACACTTACGAGAACTGCTAAATCTCTGAATGTTCACCAGTGAGTTGGGTTGATTGCAGAAGAGATATGACAAGCAATAATACCTAGGATATTTTTTTCTGTATTCAAAGCCCCAAAGTGAAAACATTTCATTTGAATATTCAAAGAAAAAGCTTTAAAAAAGGGCAGCCTGTTTTATTTGATCATTGAACTCTTCACTTCATAGGTAGATGCTGCAATAAGCAAACTCTCCCTATAATTGTGGTAGTGCACAGTCTTTGCTCTCTCAAGCTGGTTGGTTCATTTAAAATGGGAGTCAAAACATGCTGCCCGTTTTAGCATTTAATCCCAATAGTTTAGGACAACCACAGTCTTTTAAGCATATAATTCATCTCAGTTTCCTATGAAAGTTTTAAGAATTTTCATGGCCATCTGAGTTTTCAAGGTCTTTTGATGAACTTTGCAGGCCACCAAAAGCTTATGTGAGCACCCCTTAGTTAATCTCCTCGTCACATTTTCTGCCTCCCAGATTATATACTTTCTTCTGTGTTCCTTGTTGTAGAGAGCAACACCATCCAACCTCTCACTTACCCCTCTATTTAGAGATCCGTGCTGGACAGTTTGGCTTTCAGCAGTGACGCAATTTTATTATAATAATAATGCATGTTAATTTATGGGCATCCATGCCTGAACGACACTGGGCGTCTTAACAAAAACAGCTAAAAAGTAAATGACAATAAACAAAGGCAAAAGGCCTATAAAAAGAGAGCTCCGAAGCCAAGAGCTTAAAATCCCTGCACAACAAAACAGGAAAGGAAATGAGAAAATCAGAAGCCTTGCCCGCAAATGTGTTCTGGCATATGCGGGAGACAGCGCGTTCCCGAGACGAGGGAGGAGACCATCTCTTTTGACCGTCCAAGTGGAATGGACAATGACCAACACCGTCAGCTTGAATTGCCAAGGAAGGACACAGCTGCTGGAAGTGGCTTTCTCTTACCTCAGAACAAAGAACTTCATTGGAAAGTTATGTTGTTTCCCTTCATTTCCCTGAAAAGGTTCACTGGAAAAGCCTCTTCTCCTCTGGGTTTCCTTCCATTTGTTTAAAGAAATGGTATGCGATCTGTCACTCGGCTGAGATGGTCCTGCAATATTTGAGCTTATAGCAGTTAATTTTAGAGAATGGTTATCACTATGTGTATCAGAACCCAAAGGATTAGTAGTTTTAAGAAAAATACGGGAGGTTTGTTAGCTTAGTTTTGTTTCTGGCTCTTCAGCAACCCTTTTCCTATCGATCTTATTATATCTGTGCCTCAAGTGGCTTGTCTGCAAAGTAAAGATACTGATCTGGCCTGATGGAAAATACTGTAGACATGCTAAAGCTCTCCTTGTTTTGCTTACCTCTGCCTAAAGCAAATTGTAGTCTCAGCACAAATACCTGTCTTGTAGCACACTAGCCAATTCTGGTTTGCCAGGTCCCCTCCAGCCCTTTCGGGGATATATATCTTTTCCTCAGAGTTTTTAAATTTGAGCAAAGTCATTTATGTCCCCTTTGGAGGATCTAATAGAAATTTTAAAAGTTTACCGAAACAACTTTAAAAAATGGGGCTTTTGGTTTTCCAGTCTGTAATTACAACATCAGTTCCCTTTTATGCTTCTAAATTACAGAGAAGCAAGCTGCCCTGTTTTCTGATGTTTTATTATTTTAAATTGCCCAGTGGCTTTGTGGGGACAGAGTAACTGAATATTTTTGGTGGTGTTACATCGGCAACGCCTTCCCCATTAGCTCTTGTGATTCTTCCTCACTCCCTAAAGTTCAGTTCAGGGGGAATGGAAATTAATTTGCTTCAAGAGAAGTGGTAATAAAGAATGTCCCCTTGCTGTGGGTTAGGCAGCTTGAAACAAAGTCTTAAAAATGCACACATCATTTCAACCAGAGGCTTTGCATTAACCAGGATTAAGCTGGCTCTATTCTTGCTTCAGAACATAACTTTCTGGGTACCAGCTCAGCATGATTGGCACGGGCCTGGGTGCAAGGAATGAAATGGTGCCCTTGGGCCAGCCAGCCATAAATGTCACCCCGACCCACCCCTCCTGGCTCTGCCCAGCTTGGCACCCACACGCCCTTGCACATGGGCCTCCATCCAGCTGTGTCACTCACAAGGACGGTGCTTATTCTGCTGGATCCAGCCTGGAGCAAGATGCCGGGATGTTTTTGGAGGCTACAGGGATCACTGATCTATCTTCCAACCAAGGTCACTGTGTTTTAACTTTCCCTAGAGCTATTGCCTTCTGCTGTTATTTTCCCTCCATCTCTCCAGTGTACGAGACAGTTGTTTGTTTTTTTGTTTGTTTGTTTGTTTGTTTTTTTTTCCCTTTGCATGAAGGACATGGCTTTCAAACAGACCATCTCACAATCTGTACCAGCACTAGTCCTTATGAGTCATTACACCACCAGAGAGGGGCTGGGGGGCAGAAGTCAGGTTGACAACAAAATGGTGAAAAAAATCACAATACCTTCCAACCTGGAGATCTGCACGCTCCTGGTAGAGCACATGGCAAGTTCCCTGAGCATCCCTCCCACCGGTTCACCACACAGGGTAGAACAAGGCATAAAACAAATCTGCTCAAATGTGTGTTCGTGATGTCTACACGTCTTATTGAACGGCTGTTCTCTGCCGTGCACTTTCTGATTTTCAAAGCCAGTTCTCTACAGGCCCATGTAACCAACAGTTTATATATGATGTTGCTGAAATGTGGCCATGGGCCCATAGCCATCAAGTTGTGCCTCTTCACGATTTCTTTGCCAGCATGGGAAATGAGCAGCATAGACTTGTCAAGTAAAGAGTTGTCTCAATTTATGGCTTGGTTCAAAGAAAACATTAAGCATTTCAGAGATTCTAATTTCTAAAAAATTTCTTCAATAACCCATATGGATTAATACTTAATTATGGATCTGTAGCTGTTTTGATCCATTTCTACTGTTTTTTACCCAATCTGTTCTGTTGTACCTGGAAGAAGATCCAGCCAGACCACTGGCTTTAATAAGGTCTAAGACTGTCTTTGGACCCCAGACTTGCCAGATGGCAAACATAAACACTTTCCACCACTTTCAGATTTTAATGTTGTTGGGCTATAGCGCACACTGGAGTTTATAAAAGTATCACACTTATTGCTGGGCCTCCTTATTCTACTAATTTTCTTTTGTTTTAAAATGTACTTTTCTTTGGTTTATTTTACTCCATTTAGAACAACAACAGTAGGAACAGAGACACATGCTATGAGCTCTGCTTCCTCCCCCCCACTAACTTAATATGTTTTTGTTCCAGCCTCATAGAAACAAGTGCTGGATAAAAACTAATCCAATCTTTGTTACACACAGGTCAGAAAAATCTGATAGGTTGTGGAATTCCATTTTTTTTCTAGGATTATTAGAATTGTATTATGAATTATATTGCACTGTGTTGAATCATATATTATTTGTAATGTGCTTTTGATTGCCTTTGTATGACTAGATATGTGGTTGAATGAATTTCATATATTTTTCTGTTGTGGATTGGAGCAATAAAATGTGAAAGTAGCAATCATTCTCCATGGTATCTTTAATAAAATTTGATTTTTCCTTTGAGATCCTCAAGGAAACATCACTGCTCTCTGTCCATGTGACTTGCCACAGCAAAAAGCAAATCCAAACCACCTTCAGGTCATTATGGTCCATTGTTGCAACACTGGGATTAAATTTTGGCCTGAATAGCAGATGTTCAGTCCCTTGTAGAAAATAAACAGGAGAGTGGTTTCACAGCTGTAGGTAGGGGAAACATCTGAATTTTGGCCTACAGAGTTTGCACAAGTGAGCATCCCACTGTGGTGACTGGTGACTCTGTAAGCAGGTCTCTGCAGAAAGGGCTGGTTTTGGCTGTGCTGATGGCATGGCCAACTGCAGCCTGAGCCTATGCCTAGCTTAAACGTCTGTCCATGTTCACCTCGATCCCACATTTGTGTTCCCGAGGACATGCATGACAGGCTGCAGAGCTGCAGGCTCAAGCAGGGCCAACCACCAGCCCCATCCTGCAGTTCCACCAAGCGTGGCATTTGCTGAGCACCGTGGGACTATTTCAGCTGGACTGAGGAATAAGTGTTGAAAAGGAAACTTGCTTGGGTGGTGCCTGGCTGCTTGTCCTCAGCTTGATCCCAGGGGAGGTTGCACAGGGGACAGGATCTCCAGTGATGCAGCATGGAGCCCTTTCAGTTGTGCAGGGAGGGCCAGTGGTAGATGAGGCAGCTGAGACATAAGAAACGTTGTGGAAAGACCTCTACTGTTTTACCTCTACTGCCACAAACTCAGTTTATTCAGAGTGTTAGGCCTGGGCATTTGGTTGACAGCCAGTGTGCAGGGAGGGAAAAATGGAAGAAGAGAGAGGAGCAAGGTATGTGGGGAGCATCTCAGCTTTGGAACCAACTCTGCGAATAGATACCTGGGCTACAGGCCCAGGAGGAAGAAATGGCAGAATGTGGGTGGGATGGGGTGTGTGGGGGTGCAAATGGACGAAGGCCAGGCTTTGCACAATCAGGGTGTGTGAGTAAATTCATAGGGCTTGGACACTGGTACATGGTTGTTCCTACCTCCCATGGTGTCCCCATGGGGTTAGCCAAGGCCAGATGATGAGAAAGGTTAGCTCAGGGGATGGAAGCTGCTGAATGCCCTCACGGCCTTTTGTTTCTGGTCTGTTAAATCAACAGCTGTGGATGCTGAGCCACCAACTTCCTTGCTCTGGGCAGATCTTCACAAATAAAACAGCAGAAAACACATGGGCATGCAACCATCACAGCACCGAGTACCTGGGGAGACATTTACTTAGGCCTCTTTCTCAAGTCCTGATAGTTCATCCCTCTTGGGGAGAGCCTGTTTTCTGGTGGGTGAAGTTCAAAGCATGAAGAGAGTTTGTTCTATTCACTGGAGTGGGCACCACCATGCCTGCTGTGGTGTTGGTGTGCAAGGGATATGCACCTTTACTCGCTCGCTGAAGTCCTAAATGACTAATTATTATATAAATCACTTTCCTTAAAGCTATCAGCTTCTCCAGCTCCACACACACGAAGTGCCACCACCTGCATGCCCTGTGGGTGGCAGGCAGTCAGCACCCACCCTCATGGAGTCTGAGACCTGTGGCTGGGC
Organism: Anas acuta; assembly: GCF_963932015.1. Classification (NCBI taxonomy): domain Eukaryota; kingdom Metazoa; phylum Chordata; class Aves; order Anseriformes; family Anatidae; genus Anas; species Anas acuta. The sequence continues at coordinate 144,508,864 of NC_088980.1, forward strand.
CACCAGCAATGGCAACAGCAGGAGGGCTGAGCGTGGCCCAGAGGGGCAGGGTATGGACTTTGCTTTGTAAGTGTGTGATCTTCATTGTTCTGGCCGTTTTCATTGCTTCTGCTTTTCATCTGGGCTTTTGCTGCTGAATTTGTGTCAAAGGGACATGGGAGTGAAAGGGAAATGCAGCAGCCACTATCAAAGAAAAATGCCTCCAAAGAGCTGCCAGCCTTCTTGGGTTTGATGTGGAGCCATGTCCGTTTCTACCAAGGCCAGGAAATGTACCTTATCAGGCAAAAGATAAGCGTCTTTAGTGACCTGTTTTGATCCTGGAGGAAAATGGATTCTTTGTTGTTCTCTTGTCAGTGGCCTGGACAATGAATAATCCTTCATTTAACAGGAGATCTCACTTTCTGTCAAGGCAAATATTTTAGCTATTTAGCTTTATTAGACCTGTATAGTTGCAATTTGGATGCAGGGACACAATGGTTCTCCTTGCTTGCTGTCTTTGCAACGTGATGGTGCCTGTAAGAATGCCAGTGGGGACATGGGCTCTTACAGTTTTTCCCAGATGAGGAACCAGATGGCTTGAGCATGACAGCATGGTGAGAAACAGGACAGAAATGATGACCTTCCTTCACAACCTACAGCTTTAATCATGCTAGGACAGGTCCAGGCATTGCAGCCAGTGGCAGCAGCTGAGGTGTCACCTTCAATCTAGCTTCCTAGACTAAATTCTCACCTGGATTATGAGGTCCCTGAGGACCAACCCAGGTAGTCCCAGGTGTGTTTGGGTAGAGATTGCTTGACAGGGGAGGGTGTGAAGGACCAGTCATGGATTAGACATCATTTCTGTAAAAGATAAATATCTTTGGATCTGATGAGAAATTGAACGGTATGTGGAAAGGGGAGAAACAGAATCTACAAGAGTGCATTTGTCTAATGGGGATTCGTTCAGTCTGCGGTGGGGATAGTCAACTGCCAAAGTTGCTGGAGGACAAGAATGTATGCATAAGATTGGTAGAAATATCTGTTTATGATCACTATATTCTCCCAAATTAATTCTGGGTTCCCTTTTCTCCTCAATAGCATTCCTTTTGTTTCAAGAGCTAGTGGGAAGGGAAGTTTTGCTTGTTAAGGTGTCTAGGGAAAATATTTAATTTTCCCAGGTTTCTGGGTGGAGACTTAGGCCAGTGTGTTTGTTAATTATAACAGAACCCCCTTGGTAGTTGCACCTGTCCACAGTTATTGCCAACAGACCGAACACATAAAGGTCATGAGAAATGTTTAGTCCCTTCAGACTCTGTGGTAAAGAGAGGAAGTGTGAAGCTGGGAGCCATGGTACACTGCTGCCTAAAACATGGAAAAACATGAAAATAACTTCCCTTTCTGGGGTATTTTACTCCATCAGTTGCATTCAGAGTTACTGTACAATACAAACATATGTTTTTGAATATTCCTAAGTTAATGGCTAATCCAAGTAACTCAGTGCTTCAGCCTGAGCTGGGTTCAGTAAGGTTAAAAGCCTGCCATATCCTTTTCTACCATTGTTAGATGCAGGCATAGTGTGCTGTAGGCAAAGGAAACGATATGAGTAAGAGACTATGTTAATACAGTGGTTTGCTTTTACAAATAAGAGCATTCTGGAAAAAAAAAAAAAGAAAAAAAAAAAAAAAGGATGAGACAGGTCGCATCCATTATTAACACAGCAACTCCTTCTCCTTTAGGGTCTTATCCCAGTGAGTTCAGTTGCATTACTGGTGACCTACAATGAGAGCATAACAAAGCCCATATTGTATTTCAGGACACACACGGTGATGGAGTATATTAGTTAGTTATGCTTTGAGTATGCAGCTTCAAGGAAAATCATTCTGTCTTCTTGCAAGAATGAGTATGACCTGCCACTAAGAAAACTATCATTATTCTCCTTAATAGTTCCGGAACACAGTTTAGATTGGTGTTCAGACTAGCATCTTATTCCTGATAGAGATACAGAAAAGGAGAAATTGTCAGCCAGCGCCAGGCAGATCTCTTGATTCCAGTGTGGTCCAAGTGCTCACAGAATGATGCACCTTGTGTATCTTTTGAAAAGGAAATTTTTTGCATGCTGTGAGATGGAGAGAATCAGATGGAAGAAAAAATAAATACTTTCTTCCTGTGGAAATGGATATTTGTTTTGCAAGATGGTTCAAAACATGACTTTGTTTCTTGGGATATTAATTGGCATAGTCTATACAGACTGTGACCACATTTTGACTGCAAAGAGGACAAAAAAGAATGTGTGGAGATCCTGATTTTTCCAGGTCCAGGAAAGTAACAGAGATGTCAGCAGATCAGAAAATGGTTTTATTTGTTTCCTTCTTGCTGCAATAGTTCTGTTCTTTCAATGAGTCAGACTAAAGTGGATGAGACAAACAGAAACGGCAAAGTGAGCATGAAACAAATGAGTGAAAGAAGGAAACTGTGAAAAACTAAATAATTGTTTTGGATCTTCTAAGGAAACAAAGCTTGATGTCTACCTTCTGCTTAACAGTTGGTTGCAGGACCCAGTTGATTCTTTGAACATTCAGCTATGGATATTATAAGGAGATAATGCGTCGGACAATATGGTGGAGTCAATGGAAAGTCTAGGTTTTCCAGTGAAAGAAAGATTTTGTGATGGTGAATAGATGGATTGTCAATTGCATGTGAAGAAAAATTAATAAACTGATCTTCTGTTGAAAAAAAAATAATGGTTCTGTAACAAGCTTTTTGTATTGCTGTGCAGGCATGTGGAGTTTAACAATAGCAATCGGTACTTTAGCAGGAGCTGAGTACAACAGTGCAAGTGAAAAATGTATGATGTCCTCTGGATGGTTTTGTTGTCAAAGAAATATCTGAATTTTGGAAGGAACTGAGAAACATGCAGATAGAACCAACTCAGACTGGAACAGGCACAAAATATTAACCTGTGCTACAATTCTTGAGGGCTTCTCAATAGAAAACAAATGAACATCACTACTAATTGGCAGCTATGCTATTAAGTTCAATTAAATTTAAATCAGTTATTTGTGAAACTCAGTTTAAGGATTCACAAACTAAAAAGACGATGTTAGTAACATCAATGCTGACATAAAGGCTTTG